>NC_139230.1:60395401-60995401 GCF_977018435.1 Lepisma saccharinum | reverse complement strand
AAAATCAACAATTTTCTAGACATTGAAATATATATAAATAACCATGAAAAGGCCAATCATTGATGATCTTAAATTAAGAGATTATCTTGTAAAAAGATTTAAGGGATGGAAATCAGAGAACCGAGGAATTTATGAACAACACAAACAAACAGAACAGCCTATTATTGATGCTATTAGTGAATTAGGTAAAAATATCAAAACTGTTACAGAGCAAAATCAAAATTTGATCACAGAGCTTGTACCTGTAGCTGCTAGGAACATATTAGATTATCCAATCACCCCACTTTCCAGTATTCATACACCTAGTCCTGTTGCTCCTCGAAGAATTGAAGCTACTCAGGATCCTATTGAATTGGGTCTTCTTGCTCAAAAATATTTAAGCACACCTAAAGACAACAAAGATGAGGTTTTTGGCTTATATGCTCACACAGAGCGTGATGGTAGCATCATACATAGAATTGGCAATTTCAGAGTAACATTTATGGGGGATGATCTCATTGTATATTCAGAATCTCATCTTGGACAAAGAGGTGGTTTTGTTAAGTACCCTGGCACACCTGGATTGTGGGAACTGATGACTAGGAAAAGGCCTGGCAGCTATACAGATCAAGACTATGAGCACTACAAAGAAATATTAATAAAATCAGATGCTCTATACCAGAACAATGATCCCACACAAAAAAAAATCAAGTCTAGCAGTGGAGCAAAATACAACAATTTAATCAAGCCCATATGGTCACAAATTAAGACTGGCAGTGGAATCAAACAATACAACACCCTGCCTAAAGAATTTGTGTGGGTTGATGATGTCAGGAAACTTGTAGATAGGTTATTGGTGATAGCTGGGGAGGAAAATGCTGGCAACCACAATTTTTACAATGAAAAGGTTGGAATTATGGACATGATAAGCACAAAATTGTCTAATTTTATAGTGAATGACACTAAGGGGATTGGATATCTTATAAAAATTATTAATACTCTACCACCTAAATTTTGGAATATTTCTGAGGGTCGGGGGTTGGTTAATGACATTATAAACAAGCTGCCATTTGAACTACACATTCCAGGCTATCAGTATTGTGGTCCAGGCACAAAATTGGACCATAGATTAAACAGAGGGGACCCTGGTGTTAATCCCCTAGATGCTGCTTGTAGAGACCATGACATAGCATACAACACACATTCTGATCTTGACAAGAGACATGTTGCAGACAAGAAATTAGAAGAGGCTGCATTTGGTAGATTTGTAAGCAAAGATGCTTCTTTGAGTGAAAGAATAGCAGCATTGGGAACCACCATAGCTATGAACACCAAACAAAAACTGGGGTGGGGGCTGTGAATTTGTATATAATAAACCTACAATGAAGGCCAAGGGTGTTATGTATCAAATACCTTATGCAGGTCTTAAATCTCTTAAAACTATTGATAGCTTTTAACCAAAAAGCAGCGCAAGAAAAAAAGCTCTTGTCTTGCAAAGGTCCATGGTATGAAATTGTTGCTTAGGACCCCCCAATTAAAAAAATTACAACAATCCAGAAAAAAATCACATGTGGGTGGATTCATATTTACTATCCCGGCCATCTTAGCAGCACTTGGGGCTGTTGGGAGCTTGGCTGGGGGATCAGCTGCCATAGCAAAAACAGTAATAGATGCCAAGAAGAATAAGGCAGAATTAGATGAATTGAAGCGCCATAATCTGGTCATGGAGAAACAAGGCAAAGGTGTTAAGAGAGCCATGAATAAGTTTAAAAAAAACAAGAGCCGCTTACAAACCAAGATATTGAAGCTTTAATCAAGCCACTGGGCATCAAAAATTTTAGAGGTGTGTACATGTCTGATTCTTTACCAGAGCAACCACTCAACAAAGAGTGTGGCATAGTTAATTTGGATAAGTACAAAAATCAGGGCACACACTGGATCTGTTATCTTAAATATTTAAACAATGAGGCATTTGTGTTTGATTCATTTGGAGGTGTTCCACCTGAAAATTTAATAAAATATCTAAAATCAGCTAATCTTTATTACAATAATGCCCGTGTTCAAAACTTCAAAGATGTTAATTGTGGACATTTGTGTTTATCTGTTCTTAGATATATGTCTCAAATAAATAAACCATCAATTGAAAATTTTCAAAAAGCCCTGTGGTATCTGAAACATCATGGGAGTATTCCATCTCACCAGCCAAAATTCAATATTGAAACTCAAATTACATGATGATATAGTGTATCCCAAAACAATAGCTCTCAGAGCATTTTATGGCATGTACTTGATCCCTAATATTACACACCACAACAACACAATTGCAGTAGGGGATCAAAAAATTGTCATCACTCCAGGGCAATATAATCTGTCCACTCTAAATGCTCAATTACCCAGAGGTATAGTATTAACTCAAAATTCTGTCACTCACAGAGTAGAGATTGTATCTGCTACAGAAACAGTGGATCTGGGTACTATAGGAGGGCTGTTAGGCTTTGAGAACAACACAAAACTTGAACCAGCCATCAAACACACTGCTATTAATATACCTAAATTCTTAGCCATAGAGACTCTGAATATGCACTGTAATGTGGCCGAGGGTATGATCACCAAATCAAATGGCATAGGCACTCACAAACAAACTGGCATCATTGCAACATTCAAACCTAATTCTGAATTTATGGAGCCCATCATCTACACTCCATCCCCAACATTATATTTTCCTGTGTGCCATAATAGAATAGATAACATTGAATTGATGGTCACTAATGAAAAAGAAGAATTAGTTGATTTTGCTGGAGCCACAACAACTGCAATCATAGAGATTATTATTTAAATAAAAATACATACAAAAAAAAAGGAAAATATTGAGAGTTATGAGCTACAATCATTCCCCTCAAACAGGAGGACATTTGCAAATTTAAATCAACCCAACACAGAGATTGAGGTTGATCTTGATGTAGGGGATGGCTTTATACACCCCCACAGAGCAGATCTATACATCAAATTTGATGTTGTAAAGCTCGATGGAACAGATTATCCGGCAAATTCAAATATAAGATTGGTAGACAATTTTGTGCCGCATCTGTTCTCTGAAATTGAGATCAGAAAACATGGTGTTGTCATAAACAGAGTGGATTATCCCGGCATTACCTCCACAGCTTTGGCCACACTAAAATTATCCAAAACCGAGGCTTCTTACTACAAAATAGGTGGATTTGAGGCTGGTGATAAGATATTATCTAAAAGCCACACAGTGCTGTTTCCAATGCGCCTGTTGCCAGGATTCTTCTCAGATTACAAAGATATTATGTGGAAGGGTGGTTTAAGAATCACATTTAGAAGAGCTGCCAATGATAATAATGCTTTGATGAGGTACAGCACATTAAACTCTACAGGGGAAGCTCTGCCCAATACCCTACCTGATGAAGGCAAATGCATTATTCAGACTATGGAGCTAAGAATCCCAGTTGTTGAATATGAAGCCAGTTATGCTCTTAAATACAAAGCAGATATAATAAAAAATCCACAGGTACCTTTACAATTTTATACATATCAATGTGTACAGAAGCCTGCCGCTGGTACTTATTATGAGTTTGATGCTACAAATTCATTCTCCAGTATACAATATGACATGCCGGATTTTGTGGTGGTATTGTTTCAGACTGGAAGACACAATAATCAGGAAAAAAATTCAAGTAGATTTGATAACTGCAACATGAAGAACATATATCTTAAAAATGGTAGAAATGAGGTATTCCCTAGAGAAAATTATAATTTAGACATGTCCAAGGATGATTTCCTTAAATTATATGAAGCATTTACAGCATACAAAAGGGTCACTACTGGCAATACTGACATGTATTACACACCAGATGAATTCAAAGCACAGAGACCCATGTTTGTCATCAACACTTCAAAAAGGAAACAAGTTGTGGTTAATGACAGGACAAACATTAAAATTATCTGTGAATTCCACAATACACTCCCTGATGACACTATATGTAGTGTTATTCTCATAGGTGAAAAATCATATGTTTATGATGTAAGAAATGAGAGAGTCACAGAGCAATTCTAGAAGAATTACATTGTTTTAGTACTAGATATGCAAGTTGAGCCTGGTGCCCAATTGAACTTAAACCGGAAGTAAGTATGTGTGTGTGGGTGTGGGTGGGTGTGGGTGTGGGTGTGGGTTTTATGAGGATTTTGGCTTAATTTCAAGTGTATCCAAAACAATATCAAAAAGGGGCATATTTTTAACAAGCTTATGGACAACAATCTGGCTGATGCAACTTTTGTAAGTGTGGGCAAATCAATCTGAGGGGGCTCATCATTTGTACACTGTAGCTTCGGGAAATTCCCAAGGGCATTTTTACAAAAATCTTGGATTAGACGGGGTGCTACACTTGAGCAAAAAGCTCATATGCTCATCTTGAGCAAGGTTTAAGTGTATCCAAATCTGCCTGAGGGGGGCTCATCATTTGTTGTCCTGGTTGTAGCATCAATTACACTACTCAATGTCGATGTATGGAAATTAATTAATGATAAAAAATGAAACGGATTTTAAACACATCATCCAGTAGGCTATATCAAGCATCATTTCAATGTTCGCTGATGTGTCGTTCTTTCAGATAATAACTAAGATCACACTGTAGCCATATTAACTGAACATAATAAAAATATGGACTAAATACACAATGAAAACATTTAAGAAATAAGAATTAAAACAACCTTAAAACAGGTGATCATAATGGTAGTATCCTTCTTGAAAACAATAGCAACACAATCCACAATGTTGTTTTCTGAATTGCTCTCTTTACAAATACAAAACCAATTACAAATGGACATTTTTCTTTGCCAAATTAATGCACAGGTACAAATCAAACTGAAAATAGTCGTTCCTAGCGCGTCAAACTTACTTTCTCGGGACAGGCTAGGTTACTTATTGCTGTAATTTGTAACCAAGTCAACAGGTTACTTTATCGTTACAAATAATTTAAATTCCCCGGTTCTAATTTATATGAAATTCTTCGTGATGTTAAAAGTTTAAATATACGGGCATCTTCGTTTGGGTTTATTATCTGGTGCAATCACGGCATTACTAAACAAACATGACCATAATTTGTACTTACAAATTGTCACCGTCAGTATACAGACGGTGAATATCCATTTCTTTCTACTGAGATAGATACTCTTCGTGGGATATTACTTTTTTGTAAGGACTCAGTGTTATTTTTAAAAAAATAATGTTATGTTTAAAAATATATTTAAATTGTTTTTGGTAGACTCACGTTGTAATGCCAGCCAGGTTAGCCAGGCTAGAAACACCATGGGTGTTTCTTTGTGACAGTCCCTTCAATTTCATCCAATTATTATTCATCCTTATCATAGCGCCGAATAGTGGCACAAAAGCACGTAGAATAAGATATGGTATTGGCATTTGGCAATGATACTTCTTGACAATCAAGTAAGTGTAAAAATAATTTACAATACATTTGAAGTAATAGGGGTTGTAAGGGGTACCTTCCACGTAGGCGCCCAAAAGTCAACCTCACTTCCACGTAGTACACCCTGGACTGCAGACTAACGAGGCTCTGGCGACTGGCCCGATGGCCAGTATAATTTTGTTTGTGTTGTCCTGTGTTTTGTCCTTACTTGTGCTGAGCGCTCCTTTACAGCCTCAGCTTTTAACGAAAGTCAGAAGATTTTAATATTTTATTATTTTATTTATGCAACGTTAGAGTTGTTATGTGTAACGATAAGGGGCTGGACTCCGTAAAATGTGACGGGTGCAAATTAGCCTTAGTGCTGACGCACCCAAAACTTTAAATTCAAATTCAAAAAAATTGAAGTAATATTAACTGTATCGAGTTAAATTCTTGCCACCAGTCACTGAAACAGAGATAATTGCCTTACATTGAGTAACTGTAAAATAATTTTATTTTACAGTGAATAATACAACGGAGTACTTTTTGAAGTGAGAAACTTAACCGAGATACTACAGTGCGTCCATTTCGATCTTCGGCCGAGAGATCGGGAGAAGCGTGGCGGGCGGCGCTGACGGAGATGCCGACATTTGCGGTCTGTAATGCCCGCTTATTTTTATGGACATATCCAGACATGTATATAAATATTGCAAAACGAGCACTAACCTGTATTATAATTCATCATCTGTAATAGCCACAGATAATAAACATTTTAATCATAGTTTTGACCAGTAACGTCCTGCTTAAGTTTATATCCTTGAAAGAGTTTTGTGTCGATGGGGATCGGTTGGAGGTTTCGAATGTGCAACACTGTATCGAGATTACGCTGCAGACGAAACAGTTAAAAGTCAATGGTTTTCGTGAGCTTCCTTGCAATCCGAAATCTCTGAGCTCGAGTTTTTTGTTCCTTCGCGATTAGATGAAGACAGAGCTGTGAATATAGTGGCGAGCAGATGTAAACCAAGAGCGTGTTAATTTCGTACTGTGCGCCAGAGTGTTATTCTTGGTTACTTGCCGTTACTTGTTTGTGTTATTGCAGTGTGTATGTGTGTTGTGTCAGTGAGACGATTGGAATGCTAGCCGCAAGGTTCACGTTACAAGGGGACGGGGGGCTGATAAGTTCTCGGCCTGACCCAGAAGGACTTTAGCTACAGGCACGAAAGTTTCAGGCTATTCAACGTATTCTCCCGGAAGGTCTACACACTTGGCACTTTGTTGATCCAACTTCTCTAAACTCTCAAAAAAAAAAAAAAAAAAATATTTCTCCTGGTCTGCAAAAAAACTGTTCGGCAGCTGCTATAACCTCGTTATCATTTCTAAATTTCTGTCCTTTCAGAACTTTTTTCAGTCTAGGGAAGAGATAATAATCATAGGGCGCAAGGTCTGGTGAGTAAGGTGGGTGGTCAATGCACTGAAACCCTAGGTCCTTCAGAAAATCCATTGTTCTTCCAGAGCCTTGTGAACGGGAGCATTGTCCTGCAGAAACAACAGACTACTTCTCAATTTTCTCCGGCGCTTTTCTTTAATAGCGTCCTTTAACTTAGCCAGTAGACTGCAGTAATACTCTGATGTTATGTATGGTTTGTCCCTTTGGAAGGTAGTCTGATAACAAAACACCAGCCTTAATCCAGAATATTGAGGCAAGCAGACTTGCGGACCTCTGTGCTTTGAATTTCTTTGGCCTGGGAGATCCTGAGTGGCGCCACTCGCATGATTGCTGTTTGGTCTTAGGATCAAAGTAGTGAAACCAACTTTCATTCTGGGTAACAAGCCGATTCAAAAAATCGTCCTTAGAGTTCGCAAAATACAGCAAAATCACCTGAGAAGATGCCACACGTTTGCGTTTCTCATCGGCGTTCAAATGTTTAAGCACCCATTTCGCGGAAATCTTGTGCATGTTCAACTGATCATGGATTATTGACCAGACACGTTCTTTGGATATGTGCAAGGTCTCAGCTATCGCTTGAAGACAAATATGTTTGTTACTCAAAATCAGGTCATGAACCTCATCCACTTTTCCCAGAGTTGACACTGACACTGGCCTCCCACACCTTTCACCATCTTCTGTGTAAAAATCACCACGCTTAAAGTTTGAGCACCATTTCTTCACAGTGGAGTGTGAAGGGCAATGTACACCCAATGTGTCTGGCATGCAACCATGGATTTCCTTCGGCGACTTCTGTTACAGGAAGAACAACTTCATGACACCTCGCAACTCCTCCTTGGTAAATTCCACATTTGGCTGCACCAATCTTCAATCAATGGCCTGTAAAGGAAAAACCGTTAGTGATACGATCATCTCAGCTGGCACTTAAACTTCAATGATTCAAATGCAATGCATGATTTCAGGATGACATGTGCGGAAGGGGGTCAGGCCGAGAACTTATCAGCCCCTCCCCCCCTCGAAGAACAAATAATATTTTAATTATGACACTTACGTGAAAACAGACTCGTGTCGAGACGTGTGTAGGCAATTTGTACAGAAATTCCCAGGCGTTTCACCTCCACATAGAGATACGGTTAGACATCTAGTACTTAAATTACGAGAAACCGGATCGTTAAATTGTAAAACAACTAAGCAAAAACGACGGATTCTAACCGAAGCAAAATTCGATGAAATTGGTGCAGGGTTAGAACGTTCTCCAAACAAACCTCTACGCCGTGTTTCACAGGAGATGGGCGTGTCAAAATCATCAGCACATACAGCCACTAAACTACTAAAATTAAAACCGTACAGAGTTCCTATAGTGCAAGAATTACGGCCCCCTGACAACGTAAGTAGAGTAAATTTCTGTAATTGGGTTTTTCAGAAGATTGTAGATGGTATTGTTGATCCACAGTTAACATTTTTTTCGGATGAGGCATGGTTTCACTTGCGTGGTCATGTTTGTTCACAGAACAATAGATACTGGAGCACTGAAAATCTCTGAATAATACACGAAGTTCAGTTATAAGATGCAAAAATTGGTGTGTGGTGTGCTGTAAGTGCAAAAAGAATAATAGGGCCTATATTTTTTGAAGACGCAATAAATTCAGAGTGGTACCGCACACAAATAGTCGTGCCGTTTTTTCAGTTTTTATCAGATAATGAGAGACAATATGGGTATTTTCAACAAGATTCGGCCACAGCCCATACCGCCGCTGATTCTTTGGACGCTATAAGGGAGGTGTTTGATGACAGAATAATTTCTATAGGTTTATGGCCATCACGTTCGCCAGATCTTACAGTATGTGACTTTTATTTGTGGGGAACCTTCAAAAATAGAGTCTACCGAAATAACCCTCGTAGCATCGACGAACTAAAAGACAATATAAGGGCAGAACTTGGAAGAATTACGGAAGAAGAACTTTTGCGTGTGTATCAAAATTTCATCAAACGATGCCAGGAATGTGTGAATGTAGGTGGACATCACTTTGAACAACTCTTATAACACAGGTTAGTGCTCGTTTTGCAATATTTATATAAATGTCTGGATATGTCCATAAAAATAAGCGGGCATTACAGGCCGCAAATGTCGGCATCTCCGTCAGCGCCGTCCGCCACGCTTCTCCCGATCTCTCGGCTGAAGATCGAAATGGACGCACGGTATAACAGAGCTGCTTTTTACAATCATAAATGCAACCGAGTTACAGTGAACAACTGGAACTAAACACTTTCCATAATAGGTAATCGTAATAGTGCTAGTTTCTAGGGGGTGTAATTGTAATTAGCCTTCTGAAATAAGAAATTAACACTAACAGAGTTGCTTCTTCGGGTAAGTAATTGTTACTAAGAACCTTTTCTGAGCTAAGTACGTCGAAGCGTAACTCTTACACACATCCACACGACTGTTTTCCTCAGCACCTGAGAAGTACCGCACTACAAGCTTTCAGAAGAATAAATAATAAAGTTCGCTGTTAGGGTGTGTATAATATATTCCACTTCCTTGCGCAGCCAGCGGTTCATACAGCAGAACTTATAAAAGCAATATTGAGGCCCTGAGTGCTCCACTGCACTCCTGCAGACAGAATGAGGATGGAATTAAAAGGAAGATGAAGATGGGAAATCAGCGGCCGTGGTTGGGGGGAGTTTTTAAGTAAGATGGAAAGAGGGTGGGACGAAGCGGTCGTCTCTGTTTCCGTGATCACATGATTACGGGCACGGGGGAATTCCCCTCCGAGAGGATGGCAACAGTCATCAGTATTGCAAGGAGGGGGAGGGGGAAATGTTGGGGGGGGGGAAGACGAGTTGATCGCAATTATCGTTTGGGAGGCAGAACAGAGAGATGGAGAGAATGATGCGCGGAATTGTCATTGATCATTTACTTGTCTGGTATAACTTAATATTTCCGAGTCTACATCTTGGGAGTTTCGCTCATTGTGTTAAAGTGCACGAGAAGAAAGTTTCAGGGTTGTGCCGTCTCGTCGACAAAAACCTGAAAGGTAGGAAGGGAAGTAATTTGATTTTATAGTACTGCTTGCCTGGACTTAAGCATTTCACCTAGTCAAGCCCCTTTTCAAGAAAATGGAGAACGGAACCCTTTCTCGTTATTTAAGTAAAATCCTTGAGTATTCTGTACTTGAAGTTTTATTTAGACCAATAAATGTTAAAATGTATCTATTGTCGAGAAAATGTTATTCTATCGTTAAATTATGTGCACACCACAGTCTCAAAATTAATTAAAAGCGTTCCGTTTGTTTCCTTGGAATTCGCCTAATAGACACCTCGTCACCCAATTTTTGTTTGACAAAGGTTTGTTTGGCAGAATTAAGCCCATT
Organism: Lepisma saccharinum; assembly: GCF_977018435.1. Classification (NCBI taxonomy): domain Eukaryota; kingdom Metazoa; phylum Arthropoda; class Insecta; order Zygentoma; family Lepismatidae; genus Lepisma; species Lepisma saccharinum. The sequence goes on along the minus strand of NC_139230.1, from coordinate 60,985,178 downwards.
TGTGTCCAGACAGGCTCATCGTGACAGGAGCAATATTTTAGACAAGGATTCAAAACACAGTGCAATGTGCCTCCACCGGAAATCAAACACAGGGCACTTTGATTACAACCTATAAATTGCATTAGCCACTACGCTATCGGAGATGTTGTGCAGGCACATAGTAGTTCGGATCCCACTTTAAACTGTAGGTCCAGTCCCGATTAGCCTTACTGTGCATAAAGTGGACTTAAAACTTCAACTCAATCAAATCAAGCTATCGGAGATGTCCAATATTTGATTGAGATGTGAGCTAAAATAGCATGATGGTTCATCGTATGCGTCAGTGATTTAAACAGAAATGAGGACTAAAAGTGGTAAACGTTGTAAGTGCCAAAAGCAAAAGTGTTGGGAAATCTCATCGTTCCGCACATCAGCCCGTAAGAACGTTAACACTAGTGCCTCTTTACACGTCCTTTGAACTACTTAGAGGGCTACCAGCCACATTTCACGTTTACCACATTATAAAGCATGGCACATTTCACAGTTTAACGTGGAAAACGGTGTTTGAATTATTGTGGCACTTACAGCGTTTACCAATTTTAGTCTTCAAATATTAAAGTACATAACGTATGATAGAATACAAAGATACATATTATTCAATTCTTATAACGAATTAAATATCCAATTGCTTTCTGAAATGGACTTCAGATAAGCGAAACCAAAAGAATGGACTTCATAGAAGCGATAACACTGATCAAGATCGCCATCAAGTTAGTCACCAAAGTAAACATAACCATATGAATTAAATTCAAAGCTCAACACTATCAGACAATTCTGGAAAAGAAGAGAAGGAAAATGTCATTTTTACTTCCCGAAAGGAAGAACGCATACATTCCTTGTACTGAAAAACCTTGGGACATAGTCTAACACCTAGAAAATTCGCGGAATTGAGTTCGGCTTAACTCGCTGGTTATAAATTGGAACCAAGGCTCCGCTATATTTGCATCAAACTAACAACGTTAGGGATTTCCATGGACTGAAATGTCCGAAGTAATAAATACATTAACAGCAGCAAAGAGAAAATATTGGTAGAAAAGACGTTGGTAGAAAGTTGTGAAAGCTGAAACAGCAAAGATTTCTATTAAATGCTGATTGCAATATATATAGACCAAGATAAACAATATTGGCAAGGAAAAAGGAAAATTATTGTTTTTCTGGAATTCGTATCAAATCAGTAAGGAAGATCTTACGGAACAGAAGCAATAAATTAGCACTGTGGCTGAGAGGATGTCAACGCGTTTCTGTGCTAGGTGTCCGAAGTTCGAATACTGCCTAAGACATGGATGAGTATTTGTCGGATAATATAATTAAAGAGTTCAACTGTTCAGCATCATTGTCAACTTTAACCCAGAAAAAAGATCCACGTAAACGCATTAGAAAAGAAATACAAACCCCATGGAATGAATAATGAATTAACAAAATGCACTTTTATTTAGAGTCAAAAGGAACACATACTTCAAAACATATCAAACTACGTCTGCTCTAATTCGATGAAGTTGCCTTCAAGAAAATTACGAAACGGCTTGTTAAGTGTGCTACATTTATGTACCTTGCGATAGTATTGTAGAATCTCAAATTCTAACATTTTCATTCGCATTAGAATGATTGCTGAATTCAATCATGTTTCCGGTCAGTATACTAAAACGTTCCATGCGCAACTTTAGTCAATTTGTAACACATTCTGTTCTACGCTTGTAATTTGATTAATGCGTTAACTCGGTTAACTTATCCCTTACCAAACCTGCTCGAAATCAATTGCATCACAACTTACTTTCCTATCCCACGAGAGTATTCTTATAAGGCGTATGCAAATACCAGATGACAAGCTAAGACCTGCAACGCTGTATTACTATTTTCATTCATGTGTGTTTCAACGGTTCTTTTTTGTATGTTAAAAGTCACTACACGTTACAAAGCTTTTGTTACGGAATGCAATCGATACATTAGGATTCAGCGAACGGATGTAACTTCCTTGATCCACACACATAAGCAACTGGGTTGAACCAAGTGCGACGCAAAAAAGATGAACGAAGAAAGGACTACGAACAAGATGAGACGAGCCATCTATCACGTAGTGTCGGCAATGGTAGGCCATCACATTCTCCTTTCACGTTGAATAATAATCAGGCAGCAGCAACAGCATCCTTTATTGATGGCTGCCGAGGGTGAGGGCTCCCGCACCAACCGAAAGCACCCCATTGTTCCTGGTTTCTCCAGCAGATACGGTTTTGCAGCAAAACAGAACCATGCTGGAAGCTTAGGAGAATTCTCGCTGAAATGAATCGACAAGAAATGGGAGGAAGGAGGTAGTGTGTGAAAGGTAAACTGACAGATGAGGAAAGATAAGTGAAATGCTGGGAAATCACCCAACTGCTCAATGAAGCTTTTTCTTCCCCTCTCCTGAAGAAATTCTTCTCATGTAGGCGTTGTTTCTTGAGATACTGCTTCACCTTGTGTCTGAATATCGGTTCCACCTTTCTGAAAGTGTTTCATCTATAACTCTAAGATGTTCATCTACATTTTTACTATTGCATAAACTTTCAACAGCGTTGTTTCAGTACATGATAAGTCTTCTTCTACATACTCTGGATTCTTGGTAAACTAGAAAGTTGTGACAGTTTTAAAGTGAAAGTTACTGCACAAACAATAATGCAAGTTATATCATTATGATTATTATGGAAATATATCTGTGTTCACAAACATATGAAAAACTCTTTAAAAATAGTTTTTAAAACATAACGGAGCAAAATGTAAACTTCATTGTTTCTACCGACATGAACGAAATATTTAGAATATCTGTATCAAAGAAATAATTGAGAATAATAAATCTAACATGTGCATAACGCTCGTGAAAATTTGCCCTTTAAAACTTTCAGAAATATTTGCAAACAAATTAAATATATGATGTAATCAAGCTATTGTAAAATACCCACTGAAGATTATTGTACAGTAGTTGAGTAGTATTTTTTTTTACAGAGTTCCGTGGTAATCATAATACGTTCCATATGTGCAAGTGAGTGATAGCCAGTAGAGTATCAAGGGGTATCGGGACGGGGCATATTAGGACTCCTTAATTATTACAACTATATTTTACTCATTTCTGCACATTCACGGACAAAACATGTATATTTTCTCAAAGAACCCCCGCCCGACCCTGTGGCCGAGTGGTTAGCATATCGCGCTGCGACGCCAAGGGTCCCGGATTCGAATCCTGGTCCGGCTTGGTTGTTTGTGAATGTCCATTCATCAATTTCATCATTTCATCACTCATCCCCATCTTCGCAAATTAGCCAAGAGGCACAAAACGCGAAGTAAAATAAACTAAATCAATCAATCAATCAATCAAAGAACCCCTTTTAGCAGGAAACTTTCTCTAGTTGCAACAACTCTTCATTGTTTCGAATAGAACTTGGTGACATCTAGTCTCCCAGTCAAAGAAACAACGATGATACTCAATCACTGACTATGTATTTTATGCTACAGAGCGATTGTAATCTTTACGACCAAACTAGCACTTTTACATACTTTCACTAAAGACACCAATCAATTTAATTTTAAATGTACCAAATTTCAGTGATAAGCAATTCATATTTCAAATTGAGATTGAAATGAGGAGAAGTCAAATACAGGATGTCTATAAATTTTGTACTGTCATATGACAATATCATACAATTTTCGCACGTCATCCACTTGATGAAAATTATTCCAGTGCAATGAAAAAAATTAATTAGACAAAAAGATCTACTGGTTTCCAAACGTGGTGTGATCTTTGGAGCAAATGCACTAAAACATAAATTTCAACTAGTCTATTGTCCCTCGTTCGCTCATTCCATTTGGAAGGTGAAAATTACGAGGGAGTGCGTTAACCCTGGCTTTGTGCCCATTACTTTAAATTTATGGAGATTTGTAGGTGAAGGATACTGTCAATCGTTTAAGTTCTTGCCACGATAAGTCGTTTTCGTGAATAGTTTTCCTACTTTGAGGAATTCGGGGGTCGATAGAGTAGTAGCTAAAACTCGAACCTCGTAGTTAGGATATTCCAAGTTGGATACCCGATGGAGACACATTACACACTGGTTCGGATTGCATTGTAGACTTTAGGTTCAGCCTTGATTGACCAATCTGTGCATAAAGTGCACTAAAAAAACATTTTTGGAGGGATTCTGATAATTTTTTACTCCAATATCGTATCCTTGTTCAAGTCGATTACATTACTAAATACTGGCAGTCAATAAATTGTTTCTGTGTTAACCGATATGTAGTCAAACATGAAGAGCCAGTAAGTGTGTATGTGTATGCTTGTTATTTACGTCGCTCTTCTGCCATTTTGGCTAATCTCGACGATGGGAATGAGTGACAAGATGAAATTGGTGAAGGGACGCTCACAAAGAACAAAATAAAAGGGGGGAGGGAAACCTCGAAGTAAGCCCGCCTCCTCCCGCATACATTCGAGGGTATGCGCTTTTTGTCCTGGTTCCTTAAAACATACCAGGACGTCAGTTGCGTGAATTTCTCACAGTTCCCCCGCTTATTTATTGGTTCAATTTTACAATATATAATATAATACAATACATAGTAAAATATATAAAGAACAATACAAACATTGTTAGTTTTTTACATAATTAATTGTTGATCTCGCTATCCTGGGGACCAAAACAGCATTATTGACTTCGTTTGTCATTTGTTCAGCCTGTTTATTCGACGGCGAATTTTGTAATGTATTCAATTTAGAGCTGGAAAACTGAAGCCTATTAAAGTTAATTCTGAAAACCAAAACCAGCAGGGTATAAAAATTGCGTTCCTTAGATTATTTATGAAGTGCAATTTCATCAATTGCACCAGCGTCTTCCGTCCGCGTTCCGGTATCCCAGAACGCGGCCCCTGCACTCGGTCGCAATCAAACTTCAGTGCTTATATTATGCAGGGGAGGTGCTTGGTGATCGTACATGTCTTGTTCCTCGCGGTTACCTTAGGTGGGGAAAAGAAAACGTAGCATTCCTTCGGCCTCTGCAGCGAGACATGTAATCCGCTTATCTTGCACGTGCCTTTAAGATAGCTTAGCTCGCATTTTTCTTGGAACAGCGACCGTGTGAAGTACAAAGTCCGGCTAAGTACAATGCCGTTGGAGCTTTCGTATCCCTGCCGAGATGAAAACAAGTTTTCTTTCCCTTCTTCTGTTTATTATTGAGACGCCGTCGCATATACACACTGTGTTCCTAATTAAATATTAATACCATTAACTAAAATGTGTAACAGGTAGTCGTGTTAGGTCTGTGGGTTATATAGTGCCAGTTATTAGCGGAGTAAGTGCGTTGGGGTTACGAGCATGAATTTAAACAAAATATAAACAAAATTTAAATGAAAATTGCAATACTAGTATTAATTTAATATTAGTTGGCTAGTTTAAGGTATAGATAAAGTAATGAAAAATATAAGGTATGGAAATCTTAATAATATATAAGTTCTGCATTACAACACAAATTATGTGATAAAATTCCCTTAATATTAAATAGTTTAATTAATTATTATCAAGATGACAAGTAAAGCATAATTATTACATGGAATAATATGTATACCAACACCGGTGGAGATTTTATCGAAACTTCTTAAGTTTTAAATATTAATGTTACAGTTATATAAATATAGAGCAAAAGTAAAATTATATGTGATATTTAAAATTTAACGTAAATGTGCTCTCCATTGACGGTATTTTACTGGGGGGTTTAGTCCCCGGAATTTGGTCTATATATTAATTTTTTTCTTGGAGTTGTAAGATTTAAGGTCAATTGAGGGTTACCCTTATATATTCTCTGTTAAAAGTTAGTGAACTTTTTCTCTCAGGGTTATTATTATTATTATTATTATTATTGTTGACTCAACTCGACTTAATTATTTTCTGTTTAGGTTTTATGTTTAATGTCAGAGTCTTATTTTTTCATGACTTAATGAAAAAGTTGGGACAAGGATTTCTTCTCGGGTTCCTCGTAGAGGTTGTAAGGTCCGGGTTGTTTGTGGGAAGGGGGGATGGGGACGCAGAACACGTTCCATCTTGTATTTCCTTAGCTCAGCGTCAGACACCAATTGGGCAAGGTTGTTTAATTTCTCCCTGTGCTCACTGTACAGCAACTCGTTTATGTTATTGTTAGGCAATAGTTGCCTTGCTTCCAGAATTGCGTTTTCGGCAGCGGTGAAGAAAAATACTTTGTGCTCGAGAGTATCCCTCTCCAATTGACACGTCGTGCAGATGTCGCTGTCTCTTTTCCCTATTTTCAAAAGGTGCGTCCCGTATGGGCCGTGACCTGTTAGAAAGTGGACGAGTCCTCTGGATGGGGCTATTCTTTTAAACAATACGTTCTTTTTTTAGTATGGGAATGAATTGGTGTAATCTCCTACCATTATCGGTGGTGTCCCACTCTCTCTGCCAATCCGTATCAAGTTTATTTTTAATATCACAAATTGTGGGATCGTAGAACTGTGAATTTCATCTTCCCTTCCTTTCTTGAAAATATACGTAGCTGCCCTCATCTTAATTATGTAATCGATTGGCTGCGCTCCCATAATAACTATAAGGGCCTCCGTCGAGGTGGTGTTGTATGCCACCCATGATTCTGAAGATAATTTTCCTTTGTGATTTCCGTAATTTACTTACGTAACTGCTCTTCTTACACTGAGCCGCCCACGCCGACGCGCCATATGTTACAATGGAATTATAAAGGGCACTTAGATAAGTTCTTATCACCGAAGGGTGTAATCCATATTTGTTTGTTGCGATTCTTGCCACTTTATTCATTAGTGCTTCCCCTTTAGCAGTGATGTTTTCTATGTGTCGACTGAAAAGAAAATCCTCTTGTAGGGTGATACCTAAGTATTTCACTTCCGTCACAAAGAACACCCATAGCTACTCAGTCCAGGATTCGAACCCGCATATTTTGGTGGCGAGATTAAAAGTCGGCCAATTATAGCGCTCAGTCACCGAGCCGACTGGGTTTAAAAAGACTATGATCCATTCAAACATGGGTTTATCTTAATAGTGCTGAGTTTCCAGTAGGCGTGAATGAAATGTAGAACAACAAAGCTGTGAGGTCCCTACCACCGTTCCATACGTGTTGTTTAATATTGCTTGTGTTAGAAAACACAATATTCATCGTACGCTTTTAGCAACTCCTCAAAAGATGCATTTGCTACCCTGAAATATATATTCTTTTTTATAGCTCAAATTTCCGCCAGGCGCTTACGCTACAGTCGAGGGAACAGCATGGGACGTACGGCCAGGAGCTCTCTCGGTCCCCGAAGGGCGACGAGGGGATGAGGACAAGCATCGACAACTATCTTACCTATCCGAACTTTCTTCCAGCCCGCCGTGTTTGCATACTGCAGTGCGGACCTCCCCCATTGCCTTGTAATCAAGGCACAAGTGGTTCGGATCCCACTTTAAACTGTAGGTCCAGTCCTGATCAGCCTTACTGTGCATAAAGTGGACTTAAAACGCAACTCAAACCAAACCATACTGCAGTGCCGGCTGACCCCCAGCAGTTCCCGGCTGACACCACGGTGATACCGAGCCATCCTTGATCCTAAACCTTTGTAACCTTCCTAACCTTCGGCAGGGAGGTACCGGCAGACCGACTTCTGTTCCCGGCAATTTGTCAGGTAGTGCGGCAAGACACATCTTCTAAGGAGCATGTCGACGGATGCCTGTGATTGGTTACCCGATAGCTGATGCAATTAAATTAGGTTATTTAACTGCCGCAGATACCCACTGCGAGAAACACCTGCCCACCTTTGACGTTAAAAAAACAGGTGGCTAAAGAAAGCATAAACATAATTTTACAAGTAGTGTAAATATATGTGCATAAGTAAAATTTTACGTGTAAACTATTTCCACACGCCTTGCTGTAGCGTGAAGCACGTACTGTAGTTCGTAAATGAAAGGGCAGGACGTTGCAAGCATTATCTGGCAATGAATTTATTCATGACACACAGTATGTTGTACATCTCCCATATTCCAGTGAAGAAAGACATGTAATTTTAGACTTTGCATAGATCTGGAATAAGTTACTCGCCCTCTAATTCTGCAAAGGAAGTTAGACTTTGAATTAATTGAAATGTTGTTTTAAATCGATTTTATGCACAGATAGGCTAATCGGGACTGGATATACAGTTTAAAGTTGGATCCGAACCACTGTGCAATGTTCCCCTGCCGGGTATCGAACCTTGTTTCTGGCAGGTAATGTTAGTCGTGGAGATTTTATTTAAAAATCCTTCTTATTTGAAGGAGCCGTCAAGCGTTTCAACTTTAAATATCCCACTTTTCGTACAATATGAGAGCATAAGCTGTTATCGTCTTTTACTTTTAGACGAATGAGTAAGGTTACTTCACATATATGGAAACCAATTCAGAACCCGACTTTCGCGTTGCATTTTGGGTGACAAGGTCAGTAGTCTCACGGATGAACAATCCATTTGTAATTAACACGGAATAGCTGTTAACACGTGTCTAGCTACATAGATACTAATGCAAATTGAGTGATTGTTAGAGGTCCACATCACTACCATTTGCAGCACCAAGTACGGCAACTCTGCTATAATGGAAATGCTTAAGAAGTAAAATTTGAGTATCTTTTAGAAAAGTAAAATACCTCTTGTCTCTGGCAGTAATCAAGCCACTCATAGTCAACGTTACTAGGGATATCCTTTGAAAAACTTTTAACACCATCATCACTACTTAACTTGGAAAAACGTCACCAAAATAAACTACATTTTCGAGTATTCGACGTGGCTGGATAACTGACAATTCATGAATATTTTGTATGAAGCATGTGTATATCTAACTGACTAGAACAAACTCCGGTCCGGAAACGGGAATATGCTGTATCACTCAGAGAAATTCCCATGAAATCACCTGGCGTATCTCTCATAGATTTTGTGTCTTTCGAGTGTTGAAGACAGCGTTAGTGAAGTCAAGAAACAAAAAATGATATCTCAATCTGGACGTAATGTTAAAACAAATGTCTAATGTATTTTTGGTCTGAAATAATACTGTATAAAGCAATTATCCATTAAAATGTTAAGGGGAATCTACTATATTGGAAAATAGAAGCGGAAATGTGTTTTTAGATTGTCTTTAAAAAATGCCAAATTCACATAAATTTCAGTTGTTTTTTACGCTTTATGCACAAATATACTAATTGGCACTGACCTACGGTTTAAAGTGGGATCCGAACCACTATGTGCCTCCACCGGGTATCGAACTCGGGACCCCTTGATTACAAGTCGACGACGTAATTATCCTAAGATAAAGAATATAATTTATATGTATTGATTTAGTTATTTGTGTGTGTGCATGCGTAAGTAGTAACTGCCTACAATATACTGTTACCATTTTATAGCCTGATTTCTTGCCCTCTCCTCCAATTAGTACATAGGCTATGTACTAAAAATATAATCAACTCATTCACCTGTTTGACTTTCCAGGTTCGATACCGTGGAGGCACATAGTGGTTCGGATCTCACTTTAAACTGTAGGTCCAGTCCCGTATAGCCTTAATGTGAATAAAGTGGACTTAAATCACCAAATCAACCAACCTGTTTGACTTGTTGTTGTTGAGGATTTTGTTCATTTAACTTAAGCGCTATTGATTTATTTGGTTTATTTTACTTCGCTTTTCTGCCACTTATGGCTAATCCTGAAGATAAGGATAAGTGATGATATGATGAAAGTTATGAAGAGACACTCACTGCCCAGGCCAGGATTCAAAACCCGGCACCCTGGCCTCGTAGTGAGATGTGATAACCACTCCGTCAAGGAGGTCGGCTGAATCGTTATCAAACCCATGTAAATATATTGCTAACATGGGGGTTCCTCTGAAATTGATTCTAAGATAGTGGAGAATGTAAATTTTATGAGCTTGGTTATTGTTTGTTTTACCTTTATTCCACTTTATGCGCAGATAGGCTAATAGGGACTGAACCTACGTTATAAAGTGGGATATGAAACACTATATGCCTCCAGCGGATATCAATCTCTGACCCCTTGTTACTTCTACGCCATCTGGGAGGCCAAAGATTGGTATATTCTGTACTTCGACAATGGGGAGTGCAGGGGCTTGGTAGTTAGTTTGGGAACATTTTTCAAGTACCGGTATGCTCCTTGCATACATCAACAGATAAACATGATGATATGGTTCATTCTTTTATTCTTCCACTCTTTGTATCAAGAATTAAGATCTCATTTATATAGTGTCTGAAGGTCTTGTGTAGAAAGCAAAGAGGCCTTGTAATAGGAAGTTCCGTAAAATTAAACATATGTTTCTTATACACTTGTGTGTGTGTGTTTTCTTTTTCCTATTTTCCACGAAGATTGAAAGCATAATTTTGCCAATTTGGAAGTTACTAATAGAAAACATTTCTAATCTTTACAGCACGTGAAACTATTGCATTTCATTCTTGGACTATTAACGAAATTGTCTAATGTCGCTTCCCATCTGTACATGTGACGATTGCTCTTAGTGCACTGATGCTCTGTCCTGAATACGAACAGACTTGATGTGCATCAGCATGTCGGAACCCATAAATTTCCCTCAGATCTTCGTTGCATCTGATTTGCTGTGGTATTCCAACATTGCTGTAACTTCGCGTCCGGGGGCGAGGTATAATGCACCTTACCGACCAACCTTCAGCGATCTGTGGTACGATAACACTGTCAATGTACTTTTATTGTCAATTATATTAGAACGATTTTAGAACAACTTTGTGTCACCGGTTACAAATATGATATCGGCTGTGCTGATTAGCCATGCTTACACACTAAAAACAAAATGCATGAGAAAACGTTTATGGGGAGGTGAAGCCTATCCACAATCACATGGAAACAGCCGCAAAGAATACAAATATAAACACATGAAATACCCAGTGTTGCATTCCGTGCAATATTATGATAACAAATTAACTGACCTCCGTTGCGTGTGCAACGACACCAGGGGTCTCGGGTTCGAATCTCGTCCTGGGCATGGATGTTCTTTGTGTGTATCCCTTTATCAATTGCATCACTCATCCCCATCCTCGATATTATCCAAAAGTGGCAGAAAAGCGAAGTAAAATAAGCCAAATCAATAAATTAAGAACGCATTAAATTGATCCACATAATAGCAATTTATTCATAGAAAATGCCGTTTCTTTTATGTGAGTCATCAGGACAATCACGGAAATTCCAGCAGTAGTCTGCCACTATGTGACTGTTCTGTTTACCTAATACGTTTCTTCTTTACCTAGATATTCTTGTGGTATCTCAAAAATCACTATGACTGAGCGGAAATCTAAGTGGCTATGAGGAAACTTTCATATTTGATCATATTAGTATTCAAATTTTCAGTTAACGACTCAGAACGAATTCCAAATTAGGTTAAGAACAAGTAATGTAATGTTATGCAATGGCAATTGAAAATAATAAAGAAAGAAAGAGTACAGCAATCATGTTTTACAAGCAAACATTTGGGTGAAACATTTTACTGTGTTAAGAAAAATACTCTAATGTAATAATCGCAATATAAGGTAAAACTATCAAAGCCGAGAATCGGATATCTTCAAATTTACAGGAGAAAGTACTTACGGAATTGAGTTTCTGTGTAATTTTGGAAGGTCGTAGAAGTGTTTTCTAGCATTTTTCAATGTATTTGGCCGCTAATTCATGTATTTTTCTATAATAATGTCCGTCCGATGCACGAAATCTGTTGCTTGCATTTCCATCCATGTACTTGAACCGGATGTTGCGAGCATCTGATAACGTAATCCCCGGTAAGTGTTTCCAAACACACAGTTTTTTTCACTACATTGCCCAACCTAAAGCAACCTAACCTAACCTTACCGGGATGGTGCGTGGGGGCTATCGTGAATCGATTTTGGGGCTATTCGTGGATGGTTATACGACCCAGAATGGTTTTTGGGGCTATGCGTGAATGGTTTTTGGGGCTATGCGGGAATGGTTTTGGGGCTATTCGTGGATGGTCATACTATCCAGAATGGTTTTTGGGGCTATGCGGGAATGGTTTTCAGGGCTATGCGGGAATTTTTCTGTTAAGAAGGTTGAAACACTGCTTTGCCGTTCGAAACACAACGCTAGTCAAGATTTACCCGCCATTTTGCGTGTTCAGAAAGCGAGAAAAGAACGAACAATAATTACTCGATATGTCGACAATAGATACTAATTTCGTTAAAAAAAAAAGCGAAATACCTTCTTAAACAATCTTTCGCAATGCAGAATAAGTAAGTACGAATGTCAACAATTACAGAATAAACGAGTTACATTCGATTCCCGGCTTTGACAGTTTTACCGCAATGTAAATACATAAAAATACTTAAAATTCCTGAAAAACTAAATATGCTGACCAAGGCAGTAATTTATTTTATTAAAAACATAAACTAAACGTAACGTTTCAACCTTCTAGCAAGGTCTTCTTCAGACTCTGTATCAAGTACAAAAGTCTTTACTACTTGATAAAGAGTCTGAAGAAGACCTTGCTAGAACGTTGAAACGTTACGTTTAGTTTATGTTTTTAATAAAATAAATTACTGCCTTGGTCAGCATATTTAGTTTTTCATAATCATGGAAACAAGGCTTAATGGTGTTATAGCTAAAATTCCTGCACTGTATCAAAATGCTAGCCGAATTATTTTCAAATTATAAACTTTGTTTCTCACAAAATGCAAGATTTTATGATCTAAGGCAAGCAAAATTTTACGACGGGTTCTAATATGTGTACAACTTGTTCATCCATAATCGGCACTCCGTAAAATAATGCTAACTATGATTAACACGATACAGTGCTTGAATTGGAATGTACTAGCTGGGGGATTTTTGGACGAGCATTTGAGTTAGCAGGAGGGATGTTCCAATGATTTGATATGGTGACAATGAAACTGCCGGGAGATGTTTTGCGAACATTTTGCTAGCTGAGGGAACACCAACCCCCTGCATCCTCCTCACTTCGAGCATTGCACATGAATTATAATATTAGAAATTGCACAAAGGCAATTTGAAGACCGAATTATAATTTAGTTCTGATGGTTGAACATTGTTATTTAAATGTTAATCCTGGTGCACATTATTATTTGTTATTTGATATCATGAAATTGATGAATGGGAACTCACAAACGCCCATGTTCATGTCAGGATTCGAACCTAGAACCCCCGGCGTCTTAGTGCTATGTTCTAACCACTCCGCCATGGGGGACGGCACGTTTTCTGGTATACTCACTGTCACTTTCGTGGGTTCTCGAATTATGCTTCCATTATCACCTAAGTCACCCACATCTTCTTCCTTTAACCATATCCTAAACTGTGCGTGCATTTTCAGTTACAATCAAGTAATAAATATAGAAGAGAGGTAGTTGATCATATTGTTGTACCAATTAGTTACATGTAATTTACTTGTTTCCTAACGAAGGGCAAAAGGAACTTATATTACAATAGACCTAATTTACTGTGATTAATGGTATGATCCCAATTAGTGCAATACATGTCTGATTACACTCTCTGAATATGTAATACATAATAGGTGACAAGGGACTAATGAAATCGCACAGCAATTCTGACTGTTCACGGCATATCTAGAGAACTTAATGCATAGAATAATAAATTTACATGATATCTCATACGATACGAATTTTATTATGTGTAATAAGTGTTGTTATATGTGTCTGCATGTGCGTGAGCCAACGTAATGTTTTTTTCATTCGTTAAATATTAAGTGGGCAGTCAATGAAGGAAATTATTTTTTCTCAAGCAATCAAAATGGATTTCATTTAGCTATACCTCGTAAAAATGTATGTTTAATAATTTGTGTAATGGAAAGGCTACTGTATATCTAGGTGAGTCGAGCACATATAAGGAAAATAGTTGTTTTACTGATGTGTATGTATCGTATGTATTATTTTCTTTTACGTCGTTTATCTTTCACATGATTTGGTCAGATGGATGAAAGGGCAAACATAGGACAAATCTATGTGTTAGAGTCCCATTTATCTGCACCACTGGATGAGAGGTTGACATATGAGTTCTTTCCGATAAGGTAACCCCTAAAATTTGCTTTACTGAAATTTTAACATTATGGGTATTATCTATAAACTACAAGGAATGTTATTTAATTGTTATATAATATATATTCGGCAATGCACTGCACCATGAGAATGTCCACGCAAGTCCTTGCATCAAAATATGTGTTCATGTGTCCAGTAATACTGGGAATGAAAACAAATATTGCGGAAATCAGACATTTTCCGAATGATAAAGCTACGATGCTTTAGAAGAGCGTAGGGTTCTCAATTTATATACGATATTAATTAATAGATTAATGATCCAATGAACGAGCGCTTAAGACATTTCCTTTGAGGCAATGTCGTTAATAAATTTCAGCTGAAAAACAAAACTTTACTAATCCATTTGAGAATCCTTTCGCAGCCCAGAAAATCTTCCATTTGGTATTTTTATTGCCATCAATGTTTCTTTTGTGTTATCGTTTCGAACCAAATAGAACATCCCACCCTTCATTTCAGTAAAAACAAAAGAAAACCACACTATTATATATAGCTCTGCGATTTTGATGAAAAATCCAGGAATACAAGGGATAAATTTCAGTGGTCCACAGAACCGTGTATCAAAATATGAAGAAAATCTGGTTCAATGGGGCATGAGGTTTGGAGATCCGACAATCTTTGTCTCGAGCACAGCATCCACCGGCTCATTTGTTATTGTTGGTAGAAAGATTTTCCTTTTTCCTTAAGAAAAAAGAAACGAGGAAGTGGGCACAGAGAGCGGCAGCGAAGAAGCTGGTGAATTGCTTGTCGAGTCAACGGGGAACTTGTTTCACAAAGGGACAGGCATGAAAGAAGCTTACGAGAGTCGAAAATGAGGTTAGAGAAAGGTAATATGATTATAAACAGTCTCATTAGGAACAGATACTCACTAAAGAAACGAGGATTAAAAAAAAGAAGGTACAAAAAAATGGCAAAGAAAAGAGTATGATCATAATATCAAGCCTAATAACGGCTAGAAAGCTGACGTCTACCTGCCTTTTGGAACTTCATTAACTTGAGCGGTGCTCAAGCTGAGGTGGGGGTGGGTGGTGAGGGAGAGAGAGAAAGACAGAGAGAGAGAGAGGAACCTGAGATGGATCCAGCAGGAGCTCTCGTGATATGGGAACTATCGTGTTTTGGGGGGAGGGGGAGCAAGTGGATGGCTATTCATCAACTTTGAGGGAGGGTGGTTGAGTCCAGTTGCATGACCTCCTGAGGAAAGAAAGGAGGAGGAAAACTCGATGAAGGAGATCCCATTTGACATGTTATTTGTTGCTCGACGTGAACAGAATTACGGGAGCATACAATAGATATAACGTGATATTGTTTCCCTTATTCGTCTCAGGTTTCATCGTGCGATCACCAGATTTCGTCTTAGAGTCGTGGAATGTTAGTAATTACAGATAACTTTGGTCTCATTCTACAGTGGCAAAGAAAGTAATATTAGAAATATTCTTGGTGCGTTCCCAGAGATTTATTAAAAAATATATTGTAGAATATAAACCGAACTTACAAAATAGCAATTTGAAAAGATGTTTTGTTTTCCTTTTGATTAATTTCGATTTCTTTATGTATACAGAAGTACAGTCTTCCAATTCCAACGCCTCGAAGGCATTACACTTTCACAGTGAGTCAATATACTAAATAGATTTGTATTATTTTTTATTTTCGTATTTTTGTTATTTAGTGTCGCTCTTCTGCCACTTTTGGAAAATCGTGACGGTCAGGGTGACCACTTTAGAACAATGATAAAATTCAAGTACAATTCCCGATTTTCAAGGCAAACTTTCCAAAAATTAAAAGCTATAAGAAGATGTTTTCTTTATTTCAGCCTTACGTATTACCGCCTCTCACACAAATATATTAACAATATAAAGGATCTGTGTCCAAAACTTCTAATTCCATTCAATTAAATGGTGTAAATACATAAATATTTAATTTATTTTATAATAAATTAATTAATTAATTAAATTAATATTTAATTTAAGTTTACATTTGTCATTTTACATATTCAGGCTCGAAATACCTTTACAAATACAAGTCACAAATGTTACAGAATACACCAATCTACGAAAAATTGTTAATTGATAAGGATTTTATACTCAAATTTAACTAATCAACTTCAAGATTTCTTATCTTGCAATAATCTTCCGTCTGTCTAATATATTGTTCCGCAAAGGACACGAACAAAGCAAACCGATTGAATTATACAGGGTGTCCGAATTGAAACGCCCTAATTTCAAATACTTATATTAAACATAATATAGAGACAAGAACAGTGAGGTAGGTGGTATATGGTAGCTTTGCTGTGGAAATTTAAAATAGGTAATGAATAGTAAGGATTCGTTTATTTTGTACCGTTCCAGGGGGTGAAAAGTGAAAATGAAAACCAATGCTGAAAAAGCGCAAACTGTGTGGTGGCACGCAGAATTGGGATCCATTATGGCAGTTCAACGACGGTTTCGTGCAGAGTATCACAGAGACCCTCCCGATGCCAAGGCGTGGAAAGCAGCGTTTCTAGAGGCAGGATTTGTCGCTAAGAGGCATAGTGGTTGCCGATCACCAACATCAGAGGAAAACGTTCAGCGCATTGCAGATGCATTTGCACGAAGTCCCAAGAAATCCGTTCGTACGGCGTCACTTGAGATTGCTCTCCCAAATTTTGTGTACGAACGGATTTCTTACAATAATGGATCCCAATTCTGCGTACCACCACACAGATTGGGCTTTTTCAGCATTGGTTGTCTTTTTCACTTTTCACCCTCTGGAACGATACAAAATAAAGGAATTCTTACTATTCGTTACTTTTTTTTAAATTTCCACAGCTAAGCCTACCATATACCACCTACCACACTGTTCTTGCATGTATATTAAATATAATATAAGTATTTGAAATTAGGGCGTTTCAATTCGGACACCCTGTATTTTATTTTCCACGCAGCTTTATTTTCCTTCCTCGATAAAAATAAAAGCTAAACTGTGAAAAACTTGCTTGAGGACATTTATAAATATGTATATATTCTATGGGATTTGGATTAATAAAAGTTGCAATTTTTCACGTCTACGGAGAAATATTCACTCAGAATGCGCGCATATTTCCCGGAGCCAATATTTCACGCATAATTCCCGGAATTCAAGGAATTCCCGGTGAGTAGCCACCCTGGACAGTGAAAATCAGTGACGATTAGATGAAGAAACACTCACAAAGAACAGCCGTGCCCAGGCGGGGACTCGAACTTCTTTGGCGAAATCGAAAGTCGAAATAAATCCAAGAAACCTTACATAATATAACATTAGGGGTGTAAGGAGTGGCCTTTCCTAAAGGCAGCCCCTTTTCCACGTAGTACACACCGGGCTGCATTTCTACAAGCTAACAAGCCTCTTAGCACTTGGATCCACAACCAGTATAATATTATGTGGAGGGTTGTGTTGTATCGTCCATATGTGTTTCTGGTAGGCCCTTCACCCACCTCATCACCATTCATCCTGTTAGTCGCGATTAGCCAAAAGTGGCAGAAAAGAGACGCAAAATAAACAAAATCCTTAATGTAACTTCGTTAGTAACAATACCGTGAAAAGTCGGCCTTCGTGGCGGAGTGGTTAGCACACCGCGCTACGACGCCAGAGGTCCCGGGTTCGAATTCTGGCCTGGGCATGGGCGTTCTGTGTGTGTGTCCCTTCATCAATTTCATCATATCATCACTCATCCACATCTTTGCGATTATACAAAAGTGGCAGAAATGCGAAGTAGAATAAACCCAATCAATCAATACCGTGAAAAATCTACTCAAAGTAGATCAAGAGCTTCTTGATTTCAGATCTCTCGTATGACTTCAAAACTACATCTACAAAGAGAGCAGTCACATTACTAGAGCAAAACTTTTTCATGTTCAGAGAAATATAATAAAAATATATTACCTTAAAATAAATTTCAAATATGCCGCCTGGTGTAAGAAGATATTATCTTTACACAAGTAGCACGAGTTAAGGGTTAAAATTTATTGTAAAATATAGCCTCTACCTGCGCGGATCACAATTAATCGAATTACCATTGTAATGCATAAGTTAATTGAGATTATGTTAAATAGAAGTTGAAATACAGAATACCTATTTCACACAACATCCGACTTCAACAAAACTCAATCTAAGTCAATTCCTTTCATAAGTTACTACGTATGAACACCAGCCACGTTCTTTAATTTATGTGTGATGTGCGATCAGAGGTTCACTTTTGCCAAGGTGCGTATCATAATTCATGCCAAAGAAGAATGTGATTTGGGACGGTTGGATATCAATAATGGAAATAACTACTCTTTTTATGGTAGTTATAGCTTTAAATACTACGGTAACAAGAAAACAAAAATCTATACTGATCATCACATTACTTCAACTAAGGGTTTTTGCAATTTAAAATGTGAACTGTTTATGCACTTGTTGTCTGACAAACG
The DNA here is from genome assembly GCF_977018435.1 of Lepisma saccharinum. NCBI lineage: Eukaryota > Metazoa > Arthropoda > Insecta > Zygentoma > Lepismatidae > Lepisma > Lepisma saccharinum. The sequence continues at coordinate 60,966,621 of NC_139230.1, read as the reverse complement.
ACGCTGCTGCTTTCGTCATCCTCCGAACTTTTCCCCACAATTTACACCGCGCATAAAATTGGAAGCGTTTTGGATATTGTTGATTAACAGTGAATTCATAAATAATAAATATGAGTTATATTTATTAATATATTAAAAAATAAATAAGATTTTGAAATATTTTTATAATCACAAATATTACAGTATTATATTGACAGGACACTATATTTAGCTATCGCTACAATCTACATAAGCCTTATCCTCTTGCACTGTGTACATTTGGGTATCAAACGTCTTGAATAAATTCTCTCTGGCTATCGACCAGGTTTTTCAAGTCCGAGAGAATTTATTCATCATTCGTCGCCAGGAAAGCTTCAAGGCTTACTTCATCAAACATGTTGATTTAATATTTACTCAAAATATATAGCTAAAACAAACAGTAGAACTGCTTCGTGATATGCATGATAGATTCTAAAATTCAAATCCCAAAGGCTTTTTCTTTATAAGTCTGGAGTATCAAAGTTCAAAGTGTCAAACATCATCCAGAGATATTAGATATTATTGATTGTACTCTAGCGTTGAAGTGAACACTAGAAATGGAAATCCATTCCCTTTGGTGAATCGAAGATGCGCTGTCCCCCTATTTTTTTAATTATTTTTTTTTACAGGAAAGTTGAACTTTAAGGTCATGGTGTATGCTTTTCTTTTATACGTACAGTTAAATCCAGACGGACTTAAATGTAAAATGCACAAATGTATTTGTATTTTGGTCACTTTACTTCATTTTTCTTTTGAATATGTTAATCGCGGCTATGAGGATGAATGTTAAATTTGTGAAATAGATGGCGGAACAAGCACAATGAAACATCCATGTATAACCACGGATTCGACATCCCAGGAACACTGACTTTGTAGTGCACCACGCCAGTCACTTCGCCACAGAGCCTGGCTGCACTCAGCCAGAAAATTGGCACTGGGACTTCGTTACCTGCACTGTCTGAATTCAAGAAAAACTGAATACATTTGGGCCTTTTTAACACTGTAGACCGTCATATAAAAGAGTTGAAGGGGTGAATGAGTTCTATGGGTTGAAGAAAGTACAGGATAATCGTCCCTTCCTACACCGTAACACTTTGAAAACTATGGTACGATATGTCAAGCTATAAAATAGAAATGTTTAATTATATTTTTACACGAGTATGTTGAAATGTATCTATTGAATGTTTTTCACTGTCTTATTCTGTCCTTGGATATGACATCTAAGAAGATTTATTTCACTGTACAGTGTGTCCAATTCCCAATGGAAATGGACAAGTTTAACGTGAAAGTCGAGGTTTTAAGGTTAGGAGTTGGAGTGCTAGGAGTTACAATTTAGTTCCAAGAATATGTTTCACCGTATTATGATGCTCCTTTCGTAGACTAGCTTTGAACGACGAAATCAGACTGAGAACATATTCCGCCAAGATTTATCCACAGAAGTGGCTTCTCCTACGATACTCACTATTTGCTTAGCAAGAGGATTTCAGATAAAGCTGACGATGTTTCATAGGTTTGTACATCTTTGGCGTGGGAGTCTCAAGATTTAAAGTGGTTTTCATTAATATGCGAGCAAGGAAGACCATTTTTGGGAAACTTTAATCAAACATCCATGCAGGACAAGCATGAAGATGGTGTATCATATGTAATCCTACAGCATCCTTCCCTAACAAGATAGAGGTTAATTAATCAGACGACGCTGTTCTTAATATTAAAAAGTTAAAATGTTAATCAACAGATATTTCACATAAAATCTGCTGTAGGTATGTGATCCAGCTTCCGTCTCGGTTCGAAATTCGAATGTGATGCCTTTCTGATACTCTTTTGATAATGCTTTAGTCATACAAGCCGTCCAGTGGTGGATTTTCTACCAGTGATTATTAATTCCTTTCGCAAGACATAGCGTTTTCCTTTACTAAAAGCTTGCCATGGGACAGTCACATTGAAAAATTTCATATTCCAAAACTATTATCTGCAGGCTATATCTTCAGATTAACTATGGAACATCTCTTATTTCTGTGCTATTTGACTACATGAGCGGCAACAATTTCTAACGGCAGACAACTGACCATACTTTCAGAGTATTTTGAAATTCTTGTTTCAGAATCTGCAAGACTGGTGTGGTTCTTGAAAAGAACATGTAATTCTTCTGGTCTTCGTCTATGACTGAAGCACAAGGCATATCTGGGTCTTAAACTGAAGTACAAAGTAAAGAAATACTGTGAAAAAGTAAGAAAAATCGTATATGATCCTCGAGTTAATAAAGCCTCCTGAAAGATTAATTATTTACTTTTTATATGATGCCTCAGCAGCTTATAATCTCCGGATTATGTAACTAATCAATTCAGTTCAGTTCAAAGTTTATTTTTTAAAACTTGTACATTAGGGTGGGCCGAAAAAATTAAAGTTTGAATGTTGCAACGTAATAGGTGCCAAAATGTGCCTATGGGCACGTGTATTTTCCCTGTAAAATCTTAGAAAAATCGATCAATATCTTTTGCCCTCTACCGCGTCTTGTATATTTCGACGTGTTGCAAAAATTCTCATACGCTGAATTACTAGAACGTAAATATTTATTTGTAACTACTAACATAAATTTGTTATCCACGGAATATCAAACTCAAAAGTGTTGTTTTAAAATTTATTTATTTACAGGCACCATTCACTGAGACAACAAAAGATGTTACAACAAGTTGAAGCAAAGAACAGCCCCCTCCACTAAAATTACTTTCAGGCTAAACGCGGCGGCAGGCAAAGACTTGTCCAAATCATGTAGACAGACGATATGTAAAACAGGATATTCAGTCGTAATTTGTTTCAAGGTGTAAAATAGTGTTTGATACACGATATTAGGCAAATAAAAATGAGTGTTCAAAAGTTTGTTACTACAACAAGTTCAGTTAGTTGTCCTTTTTTTGGGCCTCCTAGTGACCTTAATTATTTAGTTTTGCCAACTGTAAAAGACGTTTTAGTGTTTTACTCTTTTATCAGACATGAGTTATAAGATCAAAATAAGCCTTCGAATAAAGAACTGACTTTTCATGAAATATCAAATATAGTTGCACAAACACTTGATGGCATCTGGAAGAAAGCGACAATTCCCATCGTGTCACGTTCTCGTGTCATACAGCTTTAGATAAGTTCCATAAGAAGTACATAAAACTTATAAGGTTTCCCAAAACGAAGCGTAACAAAAATAATGATTTAAAACTAATAGCATTTAAAAATAATTGTGTAGCTAATTTATTTGATATTGCTGACTGCAAATGCCCTCTCTCTTCCAATTATTCTTGTGAAAAGCTTCGAGCATTCTGAAGAACCAACATTAGAGTTTCTTCAATTGCAGTCATCGGCCCGGAAACCAGCGATGGATTTGTTCGTGCAAGGATTCAGTCAAGACAAAATCTTACTTCCTTTGAACACAAAAGCGAATTTAAAGTTGTCTGACATCTTATTCCATAACTTTGCAAGTGGATTATAATTAGTTTTATGGTGTTACTACGTTATAATATGATATTTCATTTATTAATTATACTATCAGAAAATATGTTATTTGCAAATCTTAAAAATGGTAATAATTTTTTTTTAACTACTGAACTTTGACGGCGAGTAGAGGCAGAATTATTACTTGTCATTAGTCACATCTTTTGCCAACTATTACGTTGCTGATTTTGTAAAATAAAAATTTCTCATCTATAAGAACGGCTCACCCTATTGTACATGGTTAGTGTCTCTTTACGCGTCCTTTCACTTCCTGTAATGTGTTGACAACCCAATTTTTGAATCTGTTTCCTGAAAAAATTAGGATTATCTTTTCAAAGAATTTTTACACCTCTAAGAGACCAGCAACATCGTTCAGAGAAAAATATAAACTAATGGAAAAATGGGATTCAATGTATCTCCTTTTTCTTCATGAATTATAATTGATTTGGAATCGATTTTCGAAAAGCCAGTTTCATTTTTTATTATTAACTGGTTAATCATTACGTTTGTTAATGAGTACCATGATTGAGAAGAGAGGACCATGGGGAATCGTCCATTGGCCTGCAGGGTGAAAAGTTCATTGGAAAATCTAACCGCTAGCGAACATCTCTAATCAATTAATTTTCAGCAGTGGGATTAATTCTGCTGGCTGCAGTTTGACTGTTGGTCGGCATCTGATATACGCATGCAACGATTGTTGGAAGCTGATACAAAATCGCGCTTCTCGTGGTCAGTATCTCTAAAGCTTCGTAGCTCTGCAGTTTGGACTATTTTTAAACAACACAAACAATATTACAGACAAGTTTAACGTTTAATCGACACAATTAGTCGTCCTAAAATATTGATACTGTCATAAACTACGTCTTTCACGTTGAGTGACATGGAATTTTTATACAGAATGGTCAATGGTAAAATTCGATGCAACATTCACATTCTCGATTTTCATTCTTGCATCCTCACGAGTGCAGTAAGCAACGTACATCTCTTCTACACTGAAAAACCAATGCCAACTATTCGCAAACCTTCTCCTTTCTAACGTTTTGATATGCTTTCTTCATAAAGTGCGTACTGGGTCAACAATTAGTTTAAGATATTTATCAGCAAAGTAGGCTGTCTTCTGTATACTCTGCTACCATTTTATAATATATCTAGAACATTCTCCATATGTAAATAAATATTGTGAATGATCTCACGAATCCTTGCACAGCCATGGGTGTTATTTTGTGAATGTTCCTTCACCAATTTCATCTTACTTTCTATCCATCCCAGCGTCGCAATTGGCCAAAGAAGCAGACAAGTAACACAAGGGAAAAATGTACAAAATAAAAAGAAATTGCATCAAGAAAGCTTTAGTGAGATCGTGGGCGTATCACCACCGCAGTCTACTGGTACGATTGTGAGGGTCAAAGTTATAGACGCTTAGGACAGAATCTGTTCCACCTTTAAGTCTCCACGGACCCTTCCAATTGTATGCCCCCTTCTATTCCCAAGAGGCTACCCAAACTGTTCTCCGGCAAATCCTCAATGTGTCTGTCCCCTTCTGACTAGAACCCCTCACTGAAAGTACACATCTGACATTCTGCTCCATTTGAAATTCGTGCATTGTTGCACTTAAAGAGGAATCCCATTTACGATTTTTGGTCCTATTACGTACTTACCAAATACGATGTCGAAACTTTCCGAGTTTGAAGTTCGCCCTTTCGGACGATAAGTATTGTAGGCCAGTCATTTTAGTTTCTATTGCAGAGTTAGGTTGAAAGCAAAGCGTAGATTCTAAAGATGTTTATTTCAAACTTATCCCTTAGTTCTAGAGATAAAGTGTGGGATAAATGTGTTCCATACATAGTTTTAATGTAACATGAGTTTTATTGATATTTGAACTTCTGAGAGTTGTTGAAGCATCACACGCTTATTTATGATGCAAGGACATGAATTAAGTATGTTGTATAGATCTATAAAAATCTTGTGGCCAGTAAATTGCACACAGCATATTGTCCAAAATATACTAAAAGAAATTAATATATGCACATAATACAATTTTAATCAACAATATAACATCAAAATACTATAAAAGCAGAATTGACAAATAGCATGACACACTGTCATAAGAATGATAGTTTATCCTCATTTCCTTGTAACGAACGGTATTTCCCACAGCAATTACATGATGTGTAGCACAGGTGAACCTCACATGCCACACATTTCTTTGTCACTTTTAATAACTTGTGCTTAGCATGTATATATAATATTTCACAAAACCGGAACTGTACTGAGTCGTTAATTAACAACGTAGACTGACATGCCCAAATTTGGTGGCTCTCTAAGAATGATTGATTGAGTTGGTTTATTTTACTATGCATTTGCCACTTTTGACTAATCAACAAGATTGATTGATTGATTTGGTGTTTTAAGTCCACTTTGTGCACAATAAGGCTAATCGGGACTGGACCTAAAGTTTAGACTGGGATCCTTACTACTATGTGCCTCCACCGGGCATCAAACCCGGGACCCCTTGATTACAAGGCGACGACGCTACCACTGTGCCATCGGGGAGACCGACTAATCGAGAAGATGAGGATGAGTGATGATTAGAGGAAATTGATGAAGGGACACTAACAAGGAACACCCATACCCAGGCCGGGATTCGAACCGGGTTCCCTGGTTCGTAGAGCTCTGTGCTAATCACTCCGCCATGAAGGCCGACGGCTCTCTAAATGTATGTGACAAATTTGTTCCTTAGTTCTCAAAGCGTTAATATGTTTGTCAAATATGACAAAAGTTACAATAAATATCAGAACAAGACTATGAGGGTAAAAGCGAATCTCTTAGAAAGCGCAATGATAAAATCTCTCATAATTTGCATGTCATTGGTAAAGTTGAGCTTGTACGTAAGAGAAGCACACACATTGAACCGAAGATATAAATATCGGACAATTCAATTGAGAAACACTGTGCATCCTGTTACAAGGAACGTGTTCGCATAGTTTTCAGCAGATTGAAAATTGAGCTTCAGTTTGTAAATGAATGCAAAATAATAATAATAATAATAATAATAATAATAATAATATCGACAGAGTTTTTCGTGTAATAAAATCGCCGTACTTGTTCATTTTCTCTTTGCAGGAGAAAGAAATCCTGCATGGACCCCAATTTTCAAGAAAGAACAGATATATCCGAACCCATTTTCTGAGAGTAGGCAGAGGAAATATTCAGACATATCCACACCGTGCCACTTGTTCGTGTCTCTCTGTGTCGATCCTGTTATTGATTTCCATCCCTATTTTTGCTATCCTTTGGTTTGGACGTTGGAAGGAGACTTCTGTCAAAAATGGATCTCTCGCAGCTACCACACTTCTCGCGTTGTCTACCCTCAAAAACGGACCCCTTACTTTATTAGAATGATGCTTTCATTCACAAAAGCTATTCATTCTTCATTGGGTCTTTACTAGTCCGGAAAATCTTGTTTTGCATTGTCGCTAATGCTTCACGCCAGTACCACTACGATGGAAAGAGTATTCATCCATAACAATTGTAGGTTCCAGTCATTATAGGAAGCTTTATTTAACAATGCTTCGGCTACTTCCCCTCAGAAGGCCATATGCCATGCGGAGTCGCCTGCCCGCAGAGAAGCGAAAATATATTGATACCATCTGTCTTGGTAAAACTGCCGTATTTGATACCATCTCGTGATATTGGTTTCATTTCGCGACGGGGATTTCCCCAATGTTTTCACATCCACACAAAAGGAATATGCACGTTAACTGCTAAAAATCCAAAAATCACACGCGCAGAAATGTAAGGCGCCAAATATATTTTACGTGCTTTAAATATAAAGTATATGTTAGTTTGTTAATTCATTGTTCGTCGTATAATTATGACCGATATGTTATTGTTTTATCAAGGGGTATATTTCTGCTTTTTCACTACATCGTTAGATCGTTACTGTGTTCACTCTTATTCTTTTAGTTTCTTCTCTACTTTTGTTAAAATCGTTTAATTGATCGGTTCATTTGCTTTATATACGTTTTGGGCTAATTGCAAAGATAAGTGATCAAGATGAAATGGATGAAAGGATAATCACAAACACACACAGACACAACACAAGCTCCACATAGAATTATACTGGCAATGAGTCCAGACGCCAGAGACTCGTGAGTCTGCAAAGTGTGTGTGTGCAGGGTGTTAAAATCGTTTGAGATCTCTCTAACAAATACATATACTTTATATTTACAAGATTGACCATGTAATATGGAATTTATTATTGATAATTTATTTAAAAGAATCAAGTCGACTTTATTCACTGGCAGGCTAATTGGGACTAAGCCTAAAGTTAAAGTGGAATCCAAACCACTATGTGTCTCCACTGGGTATCTTAACCGGGACCCATTAATTACAAGACGATATAACGCACTCAAGTAAAGATGGACAGAAATAAAGAGCAATTAGACCATATATGTTTTCTTTTTAGGGTTGTTGATATTGCTAACATTGGAATATTTAGAAATGATAACGTTAGCTTATCGACACTCGTAAACTCATTTTTGTAAAACTACCTTTGATCCCGAATTTTCGAAAGTACTGTGGGATATGAGATCAAATATGGACCTCAGAATCGTAGCTAAAATGTAGCCATTTCGGGGGCAGATATTTGAAGATTTAGGCACCAATGTCCTTAAAGAGACGCCAGAAAAAATATAAATAGTGTGTTCGCAAAGAAGGTAAAAGTGGTAGAATATTTCACTTCTGGCGGAGAACATGCCCTTTGTAGTGTGGACACCACATTCACTCATGAAGGTAAAAAGCCCGAGACCCAAGTTTTAATATAAGAACGTCATCAGAATGGGCTTGACGAAAATTCTATTCCTGAAACCTGCCCCTTCTTTAGAGTTATCTTTCATGCAACTTATTTTCACACAAGTTTCAGTTTAAAACTATATTGTGAAAATTAAAAATTAAAAGATCCACTATCATATAACATTAAATATGGTACCCAAAGTGGCCACGAAAACTAAAAATAAGCTACATGATCATGTTTCGAATGTTCTGGAGGTTTCAGAATTCAACAGTGGCACTAAAAATAGTGTCTAATTGTCTTGCTCAGCACGCTATTTACTAGCAACCCATCTAAGATACACAGTGTAAGTGCATCTTCTACAAAACTTTGATTTCTAAACCAACAAGTCAAATGCGATTATCATTTTATATGTTCTCCGAAAAAGTATTCCAAACGAAACACAGCGGCTGTAGCTCCATACTCCTACGTTGCATCCCAATTTTATGGATACCGTCACGACACCACGATGTACCAGCTGTCCGAATTGCAGCTGTGGATTTCCTCAATGGTCGAAACTGTTGCTAAAGAAAGGACCACTTTACGCTAGCTTCGAACCCTACACGCCTTATGGCACAGTCATAAAGTCCACGCCTTAGGCAGCTACATATAGACCTGTGTACTTAAATTCACAACTCTTAACTTGCATAATGACCACATTAAAAATACATTTACTGGCCATTTTGAAATTCTCTCTTATTCTATCTTCCAAACAACCGAAAAGAGTTTTACCGAGACTTTCTTTAATAATAAACTTTACGCATCTGAATGGACAGAAAAAGATCCAAGACAAAACTGAACCTGGAGATATTTTATGTAAGCATATTACTTTCTCTTTGCCTAAAACATGCAAAGAATACATATCAGAATAAATGGAGGTGCTCACAGGGACCGAAACGCAAAAGACTGCCCATTATTGTTAACCACTCACGTTTTTCGATTTACGTCAGCTATCTTTCACAGTGCTTGCTGGGTATTCAGTTTGCTTGAATATCTGCACAGAGAAAAAAATCTGCAGTTGGTTTCAGGGGTTTGCATATATTAAGTTTACCAACATTAAAAACAAAACATTGCAAGCAGTACCAGTGCTTTAACAGGACAGTAGAAGGTGCGCCAGACATCTGGCCACGTTATTCAATAAACGCCCAGATGAAAGAAAAGATTTGAAATTTATCGTACACAAGACTAACTTACCTATCTTCTTGTACCATCAATTTCAAATCTTTCATTTCATCTGATTGAATAACAATGTTGCCAGCACAACTCGTAATTTCGAAAAAAAAATACAATTAACCCCTTAAATAGTCTTGTAATACACAAAATGCGTAAAAAATTATCATTCTTTCATCAATTCGATGACCATCGATACACATGAAAAATTATTGCAAGCACCTCCATAGCTATTTTTCATTCATGTTTGTTTTAATTTCGTACGAAAACTTTTTTTTTACACTTTAGTAACTTTTCCCCCATACTGAGCGCTCATGCAGAGAATGATTTTCTTGTTTAATGTTAAAAAAACATCCACACACACAAAGGTAATGGTAAAGGTTGTGGTAATACCCAGTGCAAGGTTCGCGTCTCTATCGCTTTTTGAACAAAAGTTACCCGTTATATATATATATATATATATATATATATATATATATATATATATATATATATATATTTCTCTAAAGTAATTTTTCTTATCACATTTTGTAAGTTCAAAAATAACACCACAAAAAATAAAGCTGTTCTTGTTTACACTATAAATTTCGGGCAAAGAAAAGTTTGATTCCTAATGCAATTTTTATATAAACATTTCTGTATTTTACAATTTAGTGTACGAAAACAACATTAATTTTATTTCAGTCCACATACATGTGCGTACACACCTCCACACAAATTTGAATATTCTATTTGCAGCGAGAAATTGGTATACATCGTGGATCGTGCTTAATATTTTCTGCAGAGCAGCACGGTTTCTTCGGTGTATCGCATGGCATGTGAAATGAATATTACTGCTTGTTTGTATCTGCCATGTTACACATAGTTCATTAGCTTACCTGCAATGCAACAGTGCTAGTGTAAAGAATAATGCGTCTACAACATTTTTTCAGAGAAAGAAATGAACCTACATCCTCTGCTTTGTATTTAATTAGTAACAAAGCTAATATAAATCTGATGCAACATCCGTCTCTCAGTCATTTGTATGTGACATTTTTCTTTGTGTTTTGTTTTAGCAAACTCAAACATTCCGCTGAGTCTGTACGTCGTAGGAAAGTTTTCATAAAATTCTTCCGTTTTATTGCACGAAAACGTACTTTCTGTTCTTGTTTAGTGTTTTGATTTAATTAAATTATAGTTGTTATTGTCCGTTTTTAGAAATTTATTTTGATGTCGTCCCATCTATGTTTCCAACGGCTGGGAAAGATACAAGCGCGGAGAGGGTCCCGGGTTCGAATCCTGGCCTGGGCATGGATGTTTGTGAGTGTCCATTTATCAGTTTCAACATATTATCACTCATCCCCATTTTCGCAAATTAGTCAAAAATGGCACAAAAGGCGAAGTAAAATAAAGCAAATCAATCGAACAAACGCTGAGAAAAATGTTTAACTAAATGAACGGAACGTGTGGGTTGTCCACGTCAAGAATACAAGTGCAACAGGAATACAAGCCCTCATCATTCTATTGAATGTGATAGGCGATTATTGAGTATCGTCAGAACAGGATGTCCTGGTCTGACCGAGGAATCTGTGGAGCAAGGTCGCGCATAACGGTAGAGAAGGGGAGAAAGCGATTGGGCAGAGCGAAGAAGTACGCACTGATGCAAATGCCTGGTAGCTTCATCCGTATTTTCCTCTTTATGCACTCGCCTTCCCTCACGCGTTCATTGGTCGAGCCCTCTCGATTTACTACTTGCGCAGAGACGTGTTTCCGACTAAGAGTCGCTTATAAATATGAGCAATATGAAACTATTAGAATGCACATCAAAATGTGTGCTTCGGTGTTTCTGATTCCTGAATCGGAAGCACAAGCAGGATTCTTGTTCATCGTGCAAAGTAGGGATGGCCAGATCCGGATCCTGGCGAATCCGAAATCCGGATCCGGATCCTAAAATTTTTCGGATCCGGATCCGCGGATCCGGAGTTTTCAGATCCGGATCCGGATCCGGTACTTTCGGATCCGGATCCAAAACTTTCGGATCGGGTACTTTCGGATCCGTTCCGGTACTTTTGGATCCGGATCCGGATCCGTTTTGCCATCCCACATGCGCTTCTTTGGAAAGTAAGAATGTGCTTATAACATATTGTTACCTGCTAATACGTATACATATATAGGTATATATAATATACATACATAAACCGGTATATATATCAGGTGGTTATAATTAAAGTGACGGTGTTCAGAGTGGTACAGCACGGGCTGTAATAAGAGTAGCAGTCTGAAACTTCGTAGATATGCTAATGAAGCAATGCGCTCGCGAATTATGAAAAAAAAAGTTCCAATTCTCGCCACCAGGGTAAAAAATGGCGCTGTAAGCAGTCAAAACTTGGTATAGTTACAGGAAAAACACTATAAATCGCAGAAAACAATACTCTTTGTAATAAAATATCGCTACAATTTCACTATTCGAATTGCATGAACATTACTAAAGGAAAAAGCAACAAGCGTCACCAACAACAACCAGGGAACTCACACAATGGTTAGGCAATTTCACCGACTTTGACGTCAGAGTTACGGAAAATTCCACGTTTTGACTGCTTACAGCGCCATTTTTCACCCTGGTGGCGAGAATTGGAACTATTTTTTTTGTTGCATAATTCGCAAGCGCATTGCTTCATTAGCATATCTGCGAAGTTTCAGACTGCTACTCTCATTACAGCCCGTGCTGTACCACTCTGAACACCGTCACTTTAATTATAACCACCTGGTATATATATAGTGTGTGTGCGCGCGTGCGCGATTTGTAATTTATTAATGCACTTACTAGGGAGGTCTAAGTCTCCCCCTCCGATTGGCAGGTATATAGAGCCCCCCCCTCAAATGTCAAGAAGAGGAGGAATTGAAGTGGGGATCTGACCCCGAAACCACGTAAATATGGCATAGGAAGAAACAGGGGGCATAGGGTCTCTCTATACACCTGTCAAATTTCATGGGAATCGGAGGGGGACACAGGGGTTAGATGATTCCCACGTCAATTTGTCCTCATCTTGACATTTGAGGCGGGTTTTGTCCCCTAAAACAGTATTTTAGCCGAAACAAAAAAAAACACGTATTTCTTCCTTTTGGCCCCTCTATACACCTGCCAAGTTTCATGAAAATCGGAGGGGGAAACAGGGGTCAGATCCTTACTTCAATTTGTCCTCATCTTGACATTTGAGGGGATTTTGCCCCCCTGAAACAGTTTTTAGCTAAAACAAAAAAACACGTAATTCTTCCTTCGGGCCCCTCTATACACCTGCCACGTTTCATGGAAATCGAAGGGGAACACATAATCAAATGCCCACTTAAATTTGTCCTCATATTGACATTTGAGGGGGGTTGCCCCCTAAAACAGTTTTTTAGCCGAAACAAAAAAAAACACGTATTTCTTCATTTGGGCCCATTTATACACACACCTACCAATTTTCATGGAAATCGGAGGGGAACACATAATCAAATGCCCACTTAAATTTGTCCTCATCTTGACATTTGAGGGGGTTTTGCCCCCTATAACCGTTTTTTAGCTGAAACAAAAAAACACGCAATTCTTCCTTTGGGCCCCACTATACTGCCAAGTTTAATCGAAATCGGAGGGGACACTTAGATAACCTCCCTTGTTAGTCTTACACTTTGTAATTATATAACACTGTATATATTATAATGTTTTATTTTAATTTGTAAAACTGTAACTGTAGAACAATTGTATAATTTTTGTATAACATTTCTATCTTGTTATATGTGTTAAAGGTTTCATCCTGGAATGGAATGCCTCACATTTATGTGTGTTTTCATTTCCAATACATTCGAATGAATACATATTCGTTTCAATGGCATTTACAAAATCACCTCGGAGATTTGTGCACGAGTGTGTTAGCCGATGCGTAGCAAAGTATTTTAGGAACAACACTTGAAAAAAATTCTTGTAGGACTAACGAAAAATTTCTTTGTAATGGAAGATCATAATACCTTTTAAGGTGTGGTAGGGTGATTTTTTTAAAACTCATGGTTTTCTTTGTTGTGTAAAATTTGTAAATGAAGTATTATTTCCATGCGGTTTGTGGCAAATGAATAAGGAAGGATGGGAGATTTATTGGAGTATGTTTACCGGTTTATATGCATCCCGGGTAATATCGCCCACGCCTCAACAAAAACAGCAAATATTCACCAGTGTACCTTTCGCGTCTACATGGTCTGGGGGTTTGGATGCAGTGCGAAGGTTTAAGTTTCCTCCTGTAGATAGCACCGTTGTCATTGTCAACAATAACCAGGAAACTGAGCTGTTATACTGTTGTGCTGGAAAGTTGTGTGCTTTTTGCGTAATTGTTGTGCTGAAAAGTTGCGTTATTGTGATCAGGAGACACAGTAAGAATGGTGTACTCCTTGCAGGAACGTGTGTCTATCGTAAAAAGTTTTTGGAAAACTGATTCTGTCGTTGCTACGCAAAGAGCATTTAGAAACAAATTTGCCTCACGTTCTGCCCCAGACAGGAACACAATATTGTCGCTAGTGAATGAATTGGAAGAAACAGGATCGCTTCTGAGTGAGACAGGGAAGCATCGGACCCCGCGGGCAGGTGTTGTGGAAGATGTCAGTGCTCGACTCTTGAGGTCGCCCAACAAATCTCTCCGTCGTTTGTCACAAGAAACCGGCTATAGCTATTCAACATGTCAAAAGGCAGCAAAAACTGCGAAACTGAGGGCGTACAAAATTACAGCTGTTCAAGAATTGAAGGATCCAGATAAAGTTAAACGTGTAGATTACTGTAATTGGTTTTTAATGTTTATTGTGCGTAATCCTGATATTCTGAAAATAACGTGGTTTACTGATGAAGCCTGGTTTCATCTCTCTGGGTATGTTAATTCTCAGAATACACGGATATGGGCATCTGAAAATCCACATAGTGTAATCGAAATTCCGTTGCACTCACAGAAAGTTGGGGTATGGTGCGCTGTCTCAGCATCACGTATAGTGGGTCCAACCTTCTTCAATGAAACAGTGAACACAGAGCGGTACAGGACAATATTCATGGAATTTGTTGAAAGTCTGGACGACATTGAACTCACACAGGGTTATTTTCAACAGGATGGTGCTACATGCCATACATCGCATGACAGTATGGCACTGATTGAAAGTTTCTTTGCGAATAGGGTTATTTCAAAGGGATTGTGGCCTCCGAGATCTCCAGACTTCACTTCACTTCTTTCTGTGGGGCTTCCTAAAGGGACGTGTGTACACAAACCACCCTACATCCCTGGAAATGTTGAAGCAGAACATTATCACTGAAATTGCGAACATTAGCGCAGAAACACTATGTCAGACAGCCCTTAATATGGAACGGCGTGTTCGACTTTGTTTACAGCACTTTCAGCACCTTCTTTAAAGGTGAGATGTTATGTCATATGTCTGTGCCATAATTTTTAATTTTTTTTGTTTTATTTATGTTTGAGTGAATACAAAAAAACTCATTTTCATTAATTCAGTTTAGCAAAAATCCAATACTTCAATGTTATTGTAGGGTACACTGGTGAATATTTGCTGTTTTTGTTGAGGCGTGGGCGATATTACCCGGGATGCATATAAACCGGTAAACATACTCCAATAAATCTCCCATCCTTCCTTATTCATTTGCCACAAACCGCATGGAAATAATACTTCATTTACAAATTTTACACAACAAAGAAAACCATGACTTTTAAAAAAATCACCCGTATTATAATGAGATTGAGATACGAAACTCTCGGATCCGGATCAAGATCCGAAACTTCCGGACCCGGATCCGAAATTTTCGGATCCGGAACTCTGGGATCCGCATCCAGATCCGAAACTTTCAGACCCGGATCCGGATCCGCGGATCCGGAACTCTCGGATTCGGATCCGGATCCGGAATTTTCGGATCAAGATCCGGATCCGTTTGGCCATTCCTAGTGCAAAGTTCACCACGCGATCAAAAAGTCCAATTGTTAACGACCACTTCTTGGAATTGATGGATAACGAACAGGTCCAATATCTTTATGGAACTGTTGTAAATAATTTATCTGCTGCTTGAGGCCTTAATCGGGGACATACATCTGCGACTGAGATGGTAGGATTACGATGTTCAAAGGTGCCTACGAACATTAGCATAAGAGAAAACTTCAAATAAAGCATGTATTTTTGTTGTGTGGTTTGATTTATAATGTAATAGACCAAAGTAATTAAATAACGCTGGCTGTACTTTTAGTGTTTTTTAATGTATGTACTGCGTAAGTTTCTGAAGAAATAACTTGATAAAAATCATCATGTGTTACGTAATCTGCAGTAGGTTACATAAAGTCTTCCCTGTTAAGCAAGCGTAGTTTATTCCTCCTGGAAACGTATTCGTGCACGCAGCGTGTTTGGCACTCTGGATTGGAGGAGACATTTCAGTTTCAGTCAGGAAAATGAGTTAAGTAAACCCTGAAATATGCGACGGCGGGATTGAACCGATAAGATTTATACGACTACATGTTTGTTACATTTGTGGAAAGACCACGCTTTAACCTCATTTTGAATATACGAACCTTATAATTCTGTAAATATCACATGATGAATGTTCCATTAACATCAATTATCCAAACTGTATCGTAACGTTGTTACAGCGTCAAAGTGCTCGTAAGCGAACAAGTTAAAATAATTGTGGCAAACAAGAATACACTATAATTTATTACTCGCACTTGGCGACTTTTCAATTAAGAACGCTGAGAAATATGACGACAATCCTGATTCCAATTTCCGTCACCGGCTTACGCTAGCATTAACAAAAGTATAAAAGGAGCTCGCTCGAAATGAAGTAAGTACTCATGTAGAGAATCGATGAAATTGGAAACTCTCCGTCCTAGCAATTGTATATTTTGGGGAGAACAAGAACAAGGCTTATATAGTTCCAGCTTTAACACATTGGACACAACCCGACAACTTGGCAGACATGAGGGCTTGCTCATTACTTGTACTGTTACATGTGAAAACTGAGAAATAAAATATAACATCCATAGATGTACTCTACCCTAACCCGTTGATATATCTTTGTTTCTTTTATGTCCACTTTACCATGAGAGAAGGTAACTGGAACTTGACTTGAAGTTTAAAGTATGAACCGAACCACTGTGAAATGTTCCTCCACCGGAGGTCGAACCCGGGGACCACTTGATTACATTACAACGCTTTAACACTACGACACTTGGAAGGCCAGACGTGTTTATGATATATATATATATATATATATATATATATATATATATATATATATATCTTAACAATTCTTATACTTTGCATTCTATCTTGTTGGACAAACCACATATTGAAAAGAGAGAGAGAGAATACACGATACTCCAGCACGGTTGTCTAACGTGGATCTCGCCACAAAAATTCTCGTGTTGGAGTCCTCGCCTGGGACTTTTCTGTGTGTCCTTTCAGTAAATCCATCTTATCATCAGTCATCCTCATCAATGCGATTTGTCAAACGTTGCAGAAGGGCGACGCTAGATAACAATAATACAAAAAAAAAATACACGATACAAGTTTGTTTTTCAGGATAGGTTGTAAGTTGTATGAATTTTCCAACGGCAATTTTTTTCCTGACTGAGCCTTTGATATATAGTGAAAATTTTTCGTAAGTACATTATTTTCTCTTCGGGAAATGCTATGAGAGACAAAGATAAAAAAATAAATTCTTGGAACTGTACAAACATACGGTAGAAATCAATATGAAACAATAAGAATTTGATTAGAGAGGATGAATACTGAAAATTGTGGATGGTATTTATTCAGAATTACGATCTCATTTTGAAACAACATCAAGTTGTGGAAATCAAACTGATAATAACTAAACGCATGTGAAAGAGAAATGTGAGATAATATTTGAAGTAAAGATTTTATTCGGACTCAAAATCTGCCTTACATCAAAACAGATAGAACTAGGTTCAAAGGGATAAGATGTCTGAATGTAAAGGAATGTGCTCAAGTTCGTTATTTTCTTGTATACTCGTATATATTATCACTGATGTTAGCAACATTTATTTATATTATCATGCTTCGTGACACAAGCCGTTGTCATGGATGCAGTGAAATACGTCTCAATAAACAACCATTATTTCGAGTATTGATTGCTCTGTGATTCATGTGTTCCTACCGACACATGTCGCTAACGATGTCCAAGTCCGACGTTTAAACTTCAAATATACATATGTGCAGTCTGACATTTTCGGGTCTAATTAGCGTTCATTTGTTGACGCAAGACATTGTGAGAGAAATGAGTTATGGGGAGCACGCATCCCAGAATCGAAATGCGACAGGACGCGATAACAGATATGCATTTGGACGATAATTCCAACACGGTTAAGGTGGAAATTGAAATCCAATGGCTTTTCCCTTTTCACAACAAAATTGAATGTACCCCACACGTTCCTTTAAAATTAGATTATTATGCGCTAGTTTCGTGATAGGCATCTGTCATAAATATATTTTAACCTGACAATCTTACTCTGTAGTTGTAAATACGAAGTTGAATATGTGGCACTAATATGTACGTACGTATCGTGTTCTATTTCTTTGGAGAACCATAGGAAGGCCGAGTCAGTAACAAGGATAAATGGCGATGTACAAATATCTTCCAATTTCAGCTCCTTGCAGGCTAGTTCATCGCTAACTCATAGTTTACGTAAACTGTATGAGTTAAGCGATGAACTAGTACGATGTATGTACAGTCACATATACTTCTGGATTGTAATGATCCCATTGGTAGACAATGTAATTGTTACATTCTATGGGTGTCCGTGACTGTACAGGTCCAGGGTCATGATACAGGAGGACAATACTGTCCTATATGTTGGCAGACAGGTTGGTAAACAGTAATCTGGACACACAAAGGCGAAGTTCGTAATGACGGCATCGTATAGCTGAATATAATTTGAGAAGCACAGGCAACAACAGCTCATTCGAAAGAAAATCGCTACATCAGTAGTGTTAGAAAAATTCCCGAGTGAGCGTCCATAAAACTATACTCCGTTCCACATATCTCTGGAGCAAGCGAACAAAAACAAGTCTCTGCGCGAGTAGTGACGCGAGATGACTCCACCAATGAATACGTGAGAAGGAACAGGATTGCGTGGAGGGGGAAAGCGAATGCTGTTACCAGCCTTCCCAGCAGCGTCTACTGCTTCGCTCTACTCACTCGAATCCCCCCTTCTCTGCCGCTATGCGCGGCTTTGCTCCATAGATAACATGGACAGAGTATAGATACCTTTTAATTATTTCTGTTGTTGACTGGTTTTGTTACGAGTAAAGAGACGATTCAGTTGATACGTTGCCTTGATTTCTATAAATAATACGTGCAGAATGTTGATGGCATTAGTACAATTTCCATATACAAGATTCGTCATCCAAATAAACTGAGCCTTTCGCAAGAATTGAACCCACATATAACAAGAGAGGCAAACAAAGTGATGACGAAACCTCTCGAACATTAATGATCTGGACCACTTCAATGCAATGTACAGCTTTTTATGTGCAAATAAGGAACGTTTCCCCGCTTCTCTGTTCCCTCCAAATGCCAGCCCTGAGAAAAGGGTCACTGAGCAGCTGGTGGGAGGGGGAGGGCCATCCTGAGGGCAACAGATGTCGAATGAACAACCAGCGTCACCGACCACCTCCTCTGTTTGACGTGGACCTGCACGAAGTGTGCAAAATGATAGGATTAAGGAAATAAAGAACAAGGTTTCGGATTATGCGTTCGATGGCACGTGATTATGCGTAGGCACACGTTAATCTTCATTCCTGCGTCTTTGATAGAGAACAACGGCTGTCTGGCATCACAAAAGACTATTTATTAGGAACAGATTTTCCCAAGGAAAAGCGTGTGCCAAAGTTGGCGTTTGCAAGTTGTTTCATAGGCAGCCAAGGGCTTAGAGACTTTTAAAAAAATGCCGGCTGACCCTGTTAAATCCGCAAAACCTATTGATCACAAATTCACAGACCATGAATAATGGCAGATCCAGGAAACGTTTTCACAAATTTACTGCAAAGAGTCGAAGGCAAGGATATTTCTTCAAGTAAAAGTAAAAGAAAACAGAAATTTATATATAAATATTGTTGTAAATATATAAAAATGTTTGACACATAGAAGACAATATTCAGAATTTACTTACATCACAAGTTTCCTTTTACATTTGTGTTCCCTCTTTCAAGATGTAGCAATTACAGAGCATTTGAATAATAACAATAATAACAATTAGGGCTGAGCCGATACAACTTTGAACCGATACCGATACTTGAAAATTGTAATAATTTAAAGCCGTTCAAAATATTGCTCAATATTAGTATATAAATATTCTACTCCTTGTATGCATCAATATAACAAGGGTTTTGCTTTAAAATATACAAGAATTACATCAGAATATTAAAATACACGTTATGTAGAAAAAACATTTTTCTTACAGCAAAATTGGTGTAAAATAAAAAAGTAATTTCGAATTTTGCATAATTTCAACGAAAGTGTCGTGCAGCATTTTTGAGGATTCTGTGAAAAACCAAACTGCTGCAAAGTATCGGCTGGTATCGGTAAATAAATTCCAACCGATACTTTCCGATACCACTAGTATCGGCTGATACTGATTCATCGGCATCGTTTCAACCCAAATAATAATAATAATAATAATAATATTAATAATAATAATAAGTACAAGAATACACAAACGAACTGCATACAAAGGACTTACTGCATTGGTATCCCACTGTTCGTATTGTAGTTTGCTGGAGCTCGTGTGGCTCTGTATGATAATGAAGATTTTTACACGTTTTCAATCCACAATGCTATTTGAGAATTAGCTTTGTAACGTTCAGCATACGCAGGGATCTTTTTTTTTTTTTTCAGAAAAGGGTAAATTCTGCCCTTCTGTGAGGGAATTTCTGCAAAACAAACCTACCATCGCTGCCTGCGAACACTTACCAACCAAGAATTAAGCGTCGCAAAGGGAGCAATCATGGCCAAACGGGAAGAGACTGGGCTGAAAAAACAGACGTAATCAGACTTCCCCCTGCCGCTTTTTCGAACGCCCAGCTCCCTCTCGTGGTCGCGACCACAAGATGAAATGGACCATCCCGAGGACCATCGGTCGCAGATCACGCTGGCCTGTGGGAAACACGCGGGCACAGAGCGAAAGAGATTCCAGCTCCCACGTTAACTCTTTAACGGCCTCGCAAGGTGTTCTGCAAAGTGAACGCTCTGGTTGGGTTGGATCTGAACTTGGCTATCTTGAGCTAAGTATGCAGCACAAGAGACATAATTGTGTGTGTATCTTAGCGGCTCAAAGATTTTGGGCACACATCACAAAGCATACAGACAAGTATATGGAACCAAAAACAAGAAATATAATATAAGCAGACAATTGTGTTTTGTTCTAAATACAGATCTAGAAAAACCTATTATATTTATATTCTTATTTTTGCTCTATTCTTTACTGCATTATAAGCTCATAATAATATTAATAACATAGTTTTTATGATATTTCAGAACATTGAATCAGAATCTGAAGATCGGAAAAATCTTGGTTCTGCAAATTTATTTATATCTCTCGTGATAATGCTAAAGCAACGTATGTAGTTATAGTTCATTAAAATGATCAAGATGTTCGTATATTTTCGACCCCTTGTTTCTAAAATGATGAAGAAGATGTGTTAGTTTTGCAAAAAATACGTAGTGTAGAATGAACATTTTTGATTTGAATATTTTTCAGCTTTGCATTCATATGGTGTATGGGTTATTTTGCTGCATTTATCTTACCCCAAGAAAGTGTACAAGTATATAAAAAACTACGTATACTTTCCCGTATTAATTTTCTATCATATCAAATGTACGAAATAAGCAATGCAAATCATTCACATCATCAAAACAAAGAAACCAGAATTCGCTGTGGTTTTTGCGGAAATTATTTGAAGAGTTACTTGCCTATACATAAGGCAATAATGCATCCTGATCAGCAATGCAAACGTAAACGTGCAACTGCTTTGACATCAAACAAAAGATTGCGAATTGCTGAACAAGTCATGTACGATTACATTTACACATCGTCAGATATATCAAATCAACCATCGGATATTCATTATTTTCTTGATATCCTAAAACAGCAAATAACAAATACAATTGACAACCTGCTTTTCCAACATTCCATAAAAATACATTTTATTTTATAGTCACTCTATGTAAATTCACAAGATGAAATAGAAATATATTACCATCACACCATAGTATACTCGCTGCATCGTGGTGACATTTCTCGATTAAATACTTTTTACGATGATGTTTCCCGAGCACTTGAAGAAAAGCATCAACATTTTGAAGGTAAAGGGTCGGGGTGGTCGCTCTGCGGCACCCATCATGAACTTCGTGTGAAAATAGTCAAATATGTGCCATTTCGTGGAAATAGTAACATCGATTTACCTCCAGAAATAAAGAAATATAAAGCTGTTTTGAATATACAAAATTCCGACAACAAATGTTTTCTCTGGTGCATCATCGCATATTTTCATCCAGTTGAAATTAATAAATGTCGTGTCTCTCACTACGATCGCCCTGAATATATTGCAGAGTTTGAAAAGGCAATGCATCGTATCCAATATCCGGTAGATCTTTCAGTTATTGACAAGTTCGAAAAGCAATACGATAATACAAAAACAACATATAGCTGTCGATGTTTACAGCTACGATTAATATTTTAACATCTATGAACTCAGACATTATCCATCGCCAGCTAATGCATACATAATTAGATTGTTATATGTTATAAAGCAAAAGAAGCAACATTATTGTCTCATACAAGATCTTCCACTCTTGGTAAGAAAACAAATTACCTTGTATTGCACTAGAATTACAATATGTGATCTATGCCTTTCTATATTTTATGGAAGAGGCATGAAAACAAGCGAAGATCAATTAGAGGAACATATTAAAAATTGCTATCGATATGCTGCAGTACCATATCAATTTCCATCCCAAACCATAATATTTAATCATTATTCAGAATTGGTACGACATCCCTTTGAAATCTATTCTGATTTTGAAACAATACAATGTTCCCTTGCCTCCTGCCTTCCAGACCCAGAAAAGCCCATATAGCTTGAAGTTAGTCCAAAGCCATATTTATATCGAGGAGAAGAACGCTCCAAAGGTTTTTATCAAAACCCTTTGCAAGTAGGCGAAGCTTGCTCCGTTCTTACATGGAGAAGAATTGATAAAGGATCTCACACCAGAACAGCAATGGAAGCACGACGAAGCTATACACTGTGAATTTTGTAATAAATGCTTTGATGATTCAAATTTGCATCAATGCCCCAATCTAATGCTAAGACATTGGTCTAGAACATGAAATAATTTATATTATTCATAAGGGGAAAAAACCACGTGCGAGATTCTTATCTGACATCTTAAGAGGATGTGTCAAGATCTGAGAACAACATGTAAAGTTCAGAATGCTTATGTTGTAATATGAGATAACGCAGGAGCCAAAGAACGCATACAAAATCGAGGAAGTTACGATCGAAGAAGGCAGTTTGAAGATAGGAATCAAAGCATTGAACTCAACAGAAGGCTTTTATCGATTTTCTTTTCTCATAATCCTAATTAGCCATGATCGAGGTTGGGAAATTACATGTTAAAAAGGTGTCCCCCCCTAAAAAGACACCTTGAGATCCACAGATTGAAAGGTGCTAACTAAAAATCTGTATAACTCGGATACCATACATTCATCATAATCAATTATTCTATTTATGTATTATTTTACTAACTGCTATTAAGAAACAGAGAAAGTAGGGTACAGTTTGTACTAGATCATATGTAAAAAGTCTCCTCCGTATTTTCATACCACCTCTTCCCCCTTGTTCCTTACTTAAGTTAGGAGTTTTCACTAAAATAATTTGTATTATCATTTTATTCACAAATGAAAAGAAGGTACAAATCTTCGAATTCTTAGTTTATATAAGTCATGTTCATTTGCTAATCTAGTTTAACGTGTACAAGTTGACATTCGTGATGAAATGGCATATTAATCATTGCATTTCAGGATTGGCTAAGGACCTGTTAGATGATTGATTCAGTGTATTTTGCCGCCGTGCATCTCACAATACCTTGGGAATGTTGATATTAGAAAATAAGAACACTGAGTTAAGAGTGATAACTAGAGGAGGTATTATTGCATAAATGCATGTTTCTATACCTTGGCGAAGTCCACATACTTGAAGCATATCAGTAGATCTGAATCACTGTAGCAAAGTGTTATGTAGTGCATACACAGAATGCACACGGTTCATTACTTTTGGGATATACGTCTTTTTCCACAGACATTAAAGGTCTCTTTCATGTTATTTTACCCGCTATTGGTGAGTATGGTAGGCATCCAGAAATTATTTTTCTCGGCGGAGTGTCAACCTCAAGCAGACTGGGAATTTTGGGTTTCCGATCAGTAGCCTGATATATCCTGAAGAACGGAGCCATTTTCACAAATGTCACAATTCATCCCTTGCAATTGCCCCTTCTACCCGGGATCCACGTTTACTACCTAATTAACTTTTTCAGAATTTGTTACCGAATTTGAAATCCTACGAATGAGATATATTTTTTTGGTGCGAACACACCGTGTAAAGATTTTTAAATAAAATTATTTTGAGGTCGAATTCAATAACCCCATTTATATTTCGCCTTATGCAGGACTCAAGTGAAGTTTGTACGGAGCATTGGAGGCATCCTTTGGTTAAATTAAACGAATAAGATTTTTTATATCATTCCCCCACCCCCTCACTGTTGCATGCTCGAAACAAAAAAACCGAAAGTGATTCTTGATATGTTCTTCTCTTTTTTATAAAAACAACAACAACAACAAAACGGGGTTATGTTCAGTTCTTAAAGCAGAAATCAATCCAGATATTGCACCAAACACCACCCCATATGTCTTCATGCCATGTGTATACACGTACATGGGTACCTTTTTTTTTACCTAATGATTGAAATTCCTTCCCTGGCACAGACTCGAACCTTGAACGTGGCGAATGGAGCAATGAACCCACTGTCGGTCACCGAAGCGGCCAGCAGATTCGCGCTCACCATGCAAAGTCCATTTTAGATGCAAAAATTCTAATGAAGTTCTCTATTTCCCCATGTGCTGGAACATCGCGAAAATTTCAGGGTACCTGTCTTCACGCTGGCGCACAGTGAGACAATGCGATCGAGGGGAGTGGCTGCTGATTCGCTAAGCCCCCAAAGCGACATTTCGCAAGTAATTGATCTCGCCAGGCTGAACGTGGAAGTGGAGAGAAGACTAGATATTGTACTCCCGACGCTAGTTCCGTGGAAACAAATATGGTTCTAGTGAAATGTGCGAGAAATGGAGAAAGGTTTATTTTTCCCGACCACATCAAGCTTTCCTGCGGCGAGACGGGGGAGTCGCTTGGATTCGTCTGTGTTTGCTGAATCAATAGGTGTTATGTTGGAACAATACTGACTCTATATTCGTATGGGGGGAACACAATGTCTTTATGCTTTCCAGATTCGCAAAGAAATGCGTTGTTTTTTACTAACGTGTTACAGTGAAGCACCTGAACACCTATGTATACAAGTAGACAAAAGGGATAAATTTAATAATGTGCTCGAATGTGCGCAAGTACTCATGGCTTACTCACACAAACATATGGACATATGTATTTTTCTTATTTCACGTAACTCTTCTGCATATTTAAGTTACTCGCGACGATGGGGATATATTTTGAATAGTTGAAAGCGACGATAAACATGAATACAAAGGTATGTGAGTCAAGGATTCGAACCCGTACCACTTGGTGTCGATAACTCCAGCCGACAACTCAGCACACTCGCACATCAAAAACATAAGAGGTGGTAACAATTTCAAGTATTCTCTTTGGCAGAATGGTTACTTCAACCATAGGTATCCTGGCATGGAATCGACGGTTTGTTTAGTTACCCATTTAACCAAAACGTCATTCAATCATTCATGATTAACCAAAAGAAGTATTAGCAACCAGTGTAAAGTAACCCAAATTTAAACTACATAACAATTTCGACACGTCCTTCTCTCAACCACTTCCCTTTTATTTGTCTTATTTTATGTAACTTTTCGGACACTTTCTCTAATCACGACGATGGCAATGAATGATGATCGGATGAAATTTAAGAGACACTCACTTTGAAACACTCATGATCAAGATAGGACTCGGATATACAATCTTCGATGTCGAGTTCATAGGTCGACCGATTAACGCGCTGGGCTACCGAGGAGGATCTTCATTTTACATGTTAACTCTAACACATGAGAAGTAGTATATTTCAATAGTGCATTCTCTAGAAAAAAAAATTGTAGTTTGAAAAAAATCCACAAGCATATGACGTAATTTAGAGCAAGGATTTTAGAAACATTTCTAAGAATTTGCAATTGTACATAATCAGTAGTAAATGGACACAAATAAATTATGCAAACTTCTCATTCCTAGCACTTGTTTCAGCCTTTTCTGTAATATATTGTATCTGAAACAAAGCACAGAAAACTTCTATTGTCCAGCCACGGACACTAACAATCGCATTGAGAGCTGGCAATAGACTTACAACCCAGAAGTGTAAGTGACTGTACTACTGGTATGTTGATTCGCACAGGACGATTATAATTAAACTTTTTCTATTTTGCTAAGAAACTATATTATTTATTTTATTTCAATTTGAATACTCATTATTGCAAGAACATTCTGCAGCTTCATAAGATTGACTCGAACACATCTTGGCATGGGATGTAATCCTACCTCTTGCAACTTTGCATCCTCTCGTCTGAGTTCGAGGTAACGTATTAACAAGCACCTGCCTTAATTCGATTCACATGGTAATGCAAGTGAGGATTTCATCTCTTAGCTTTGGACGCAACAAGAAGATCCTCTTCTCGTGGTACGCAAGTTCTTGACGTTAGGTAGGCACTCAGAAGATAGTTTGTAATTTTAGCTATCTCGAGGTATCAAGCCTGTACATAATTGGCCACACGGATCTTCCTAAGAGAACGCTTTACCGAGAGTTCTCAACAAGCCGGAATCACATTTGTGCCACTTTTCTTTGTCAAACCACTTCGGTTAAGCCGATTGAAGTTGGTTGTAAGTTGCAAGTCATGCATACACTAATACCATACCATGGCATTGTATAAATAGTCAAACTAATATTGCGTTTCGTGGAAGTCTTCATGTCAATTTTTACGTGTCCAGTCCACATATTTACTTCAAGAAATGAAATTGCTAATTAGAATGGTATGGTCATGTGGGAACGATTTTAATAAATTTGCATTGAGGCATACTTCAATGATATGGTATCATCATTTTCATTAAGATCATATGCTTTCGAAGCATCAGTATGTCAGTTAAACAGTATGATATAAAACTATTTTCTGTACATCAAGAAGTATTATGAGTTCGGATACAACATCTCTACCATAATTTAGAAAAATTATAAAAGCTGTACAAAATCAGGGAGTACAGAGTAATCAAATGTCTTATAAAAACATGAACAAGATGAATTTCGTATCATCAATTGGCAAAGTTTTGTAAAGATGAACATATTTCGTATACGTGCGTATCTTTCATCGTCGTCTTGCAAGGGATACCCGGTGGAGGCACATAGTGGTTCGGATCCCCACTTTAAACTGCAAGTCCAGCCTCGATTAACCTTTCTGTGCACAGAGTGGACTTAAGAATCAAACTGAAACTAATAATATCTAATTATAATATTTAAATTGTAAAAGTTACTTTTCTAACCAAGTCATATGCAAGTAAAACACACTTGATTTGTTACGATCACACTTGACGTGTCATATCAGAACAATATAACACCAGCTGTCTACTATTGACATCTGAACAAAATTATACAATAAATTTTATATGACTAAGTCATACATGAAGTCACAGAAAGAACGCACACAGGAACACCAATACCCAAGCAAGGAATCGAACCCGAAACCTACGGTGGCGCGATCGGGAGTCGGCCTCTCACCGTGCTCGGCTACCGAGATGGCAACGAAAATATTGGGAAAGGTAGAAATTTGTCCGAATATGATGCATGTACCACCATCAATTAAATAAACCTTCAGAATACAACTAGATTCGTGATTAATAAAATGCACTGTGGGTACATATGATGCACAACGCAACCTTATTCACGTAATCTCAAGTATAAACTGTAGATGTAAATTAAAAAGACAAAATTATCATTTTTGACCTTAAAAAATATATTTTAGAACAATCAAAGGAGAATTCCATGTAATTTTTGGAATGTCAAACACCACGGGAAACATTAATTAGGGTGATAGAAAAAGTCTCCTAGACTTAGGTGGTTAAATAACTCTGATGGTACAAATTTAAGCAATTATAATAGAATGAAGAGAGAAGTTAACGGCATGTTCAGAAGTAAAAAAAATATTACTTGAAAAGTGAAATTAATGAATTTGAAACAAACAGCAAAAATTAAAATATCAGAGATTTATATAAAGGTGTAAATGAATTTAGAAAGGAGCGGCAACCTAAAGTAAACTTGATAAAGATAAAAAAAGCAATTTTTTGGTTGACCCAAGAGTTAATTTAAATAGATGAAAGAACTACTTTAACGACCTTTTAAATGTTCATGTAGGAGATAAATCAGAAGTAAATGAAGTACACACAGCAGATCCTATAGTTCCAGAACCTAACTTGACTGAAATTAAAGATGCTATTAAAAGGCTAAAGAATAACAAAGCACCTGGCAATGATTTAATACCAGCTGAGTTAATTAAATATGGTGGGAATTCGTTAATGTGTCAAATTCATAAATGAATTTGTTTAATATGGAATAAAGAAGAAATTCCTCAACAATGGAAAGAATTCATAATTGTTCCTGTGTTTAAGAAAGGTGATAAAATGAACTGCAATAATTAGAGTGTTCTCTAGTCTCAACAACATATAAAATATTATCTAACATTCTTTTAGCAAGACTAAACCCCATATGCTAATGAAATTATAGGTGATTATCAATGTGGATTTAAACGTAACAGATCAACTACAGATCAAATTTTTCACATTAGACAGACACTTGAAAAGAAGTGGGAATATAATCAAAATGTCCATCAGCTATTTATTGATTTCAAAAAAGAATATGATTCGGTCAAAAGAGATAAATTATATAATATATTAGTCGAGTTTGGAATACCTAAGAAGCTTGTTAATATGATAAAAGTATGCACCAGTGAAACAGAAAGTAAAATTCGTGTGGATATTAATATGTCTGACAAATTTACATTTTGCAATTTTGCCTTAGAATACGCTGTAAAACAAAGTAAAGTGAAACAAATTAACGAAGGACTAAAATCAAATGGTGTGGCTCAGCTGTTAGCATATGCAGATGATGTAGACTTATTAGGGGATGATGTAAATAAAATTAAGAATAATGCTACAATATTTTTCAAAGCAGCTAAAGAGATATGTTTGGAAATTAGCAAAGAGAAACCAAGTGTTAGGTGATAATCAAAATCTAATTATTGATAACAATTCGTTTGAACCAGTTTCCAAATTCAAGTACTTAGGAGTTATACTAATAAATAAAAATGATATTAAAGAGGAAATAAAAAACAGGCTTAATTCAGGAAATGCATGGTACTTTTCTCTTCATAAACGTTTGTCTTCTCGTGTAATATCTAAGAAACTAAAAGTTAAAATATACAAAACAGTAATTTTGCCTGTAATATTATATGCATGCGAGAACTTGCGCAAGATAGGGAAAGATGGAAGGCCTGTGTTGCTGCAGCCATGAACCTTCGGGTTTAAGAAAGCTAGGGAGTTAGTTCATTGAAAGAGGAACATAAATTGAGATTATTTGAAAATAAGATCCCTAGGAAAATATTTGGGCCTAAAAGAGATGAAGGAGGAGACAGGTGAGTGGAGAAGGTTACACAATTTAGATGTACATAATTGGTATTCATGTCCAGATATTATTAGAATGAATAGATTAAGAAGACTTAGGTTGGCAGGCCATGTGGCACGAATGGGAGAGGAAAGAAGAGTTTACAGGATTCTTGATGGTAAGAGACCAGTAGGAAGACCAAGACGAAGATGGAGGGATAATGTTGAGATGGACCTAAAGGAAACTGGTATGGATGGAAAAGAGTATATAGATCTTGCTCAGGATAGCGACATGTGGAAGGCCTGTGTGCAGCCATGAACCTTCGGATTCAAGAAGGCTAGAGAGTTAGTTAGTTAGTTTCTTAGATAGGAAATGTCTCACACATCCAACTCAGGAGTAACATTTTCGAGCTTCGAACAATGCTCTATAATTTGACCTAAGTGTATTGTGCACATATTAAATTTTCATTCAGCACGAGCGCTGCAGTAATAAACTTCTGTTAAGGGGGAAACGTGGCAAATTAACAAAGACGGATCATAATTCTGACATTCGCTCACAAACATTGAAAACTTTCCAACGTTCGCGTAAAGCTGATGGCTATCACGTACTTCATTTTGCAACCATCACTTCAGGGTTTTTCCTTCTTTCTAATCTTTCTCTTACTTTCACGGAACGGACGTATTGCGGAAGAATGAAGTCGGAAACGCCTTATGATGGACGTAGTTTGTCTTGTAGAGGAGAAAGACTCGGAGTTTATGAAACTTGAGAGAAATTATCAGGACATAAATAAAAGGGGGACAAGCAACCCTACCCCCTCCCGCAAATGCTCCTCGTAAATACCCTTCTCCGCACAGCCCCTTACCGTTGTTGCCTTGGATACGTAAGGAGAAGATGATATCTTTTTTTCTCCAGAAGACTCGTTTGAGACCAAGGAAGTGGAAGGAAAAGCATGAAATTTTCACAACATGAGTGAAATAACCCCTTGTGTCTCCGAAGGAACCGTATTTCGGCCTCTACAGACTAAGATATAGAGAGAGAGAGCCAAAGCGGGAACAAACACGGAACATCTGTCTTTGGCCTCCCGCTATAGTGTCCGACGTAAGGATCGTAAACTGAGTTATAGATCTTTGTATGTTTCTCTCAGGTTAGTGCAGGCATGAAACAACTGTAGCAAAAGTGATGTATTTCTCCTGAAGAAGACTGTCTCGTTTTTTTTTTTACAACTCGTCCTTCTCTTTTTAAGCAAGAAACATGTTGCAGTTCCATGTCCCTGTTCTTAATATGCTCTGGGAATCTAATAAAAATCACATTTAAATTGATAAAAGAAGGCAAACCAGTATAATTGATGCCTCAATTATAGATCATAAGCAACAAAATACAGTAATATTAAAAGTTGATAAAGGAAAGCTTGCAGACAACAGAGACTTGAGGAAGATAGCCAGATTAACCCTAGAATTTCCAATAAGCAGAGAGCCCTTAGAAGAGTGACATGTGTTAAATTTGTAATTTTCCTTCATGATGATGTTCATATTTTCATGAAAATTTCTGAATAATATGGACAAAAAATAAGTAAGAATAATTTTGTCTTTCTTGTGGGTTCCACCCCCTTGGAAATGCTAGTGGTAATTTTATGACATATAAATGTTTTTTTTTCTCTCTATGAATGTACTATAATACTATGGAGAGTATTATAATGTAATAATAAAGTTATGTCACATTTGCATAATTGTCTGAGTTTCTGTTTGAATCCATATAATGGACTTAAAGGACTCATCTGAAATAGACATACAGTTTAAAGTGGAGTCCAAGCTACTCTGTGCCCCCATCGGATATCGAACCCGGGACGATCAAGATGACGACGTTACCACTACGCCATCAGGGAGACCCTTTGTATTATTGTCAGTGCCTGTGTTCATAATCTACGATTATTTTGAAATAAAAAAAAAACTTTCACAAAAATACACTTGTCAACATAAATTAACATTATGCTTAAATAAGCTAACATAAAAGTGAAATATTGATGCAAAGAGGTAAGGTACACATGCAGCATTAGTGTCTATAAAAATGTATGTTATGGAATATTTGAAAACAGTATTATATTTATAAAAGCTGACCTTAGGCCGATTGGTTAGCTCACTACGACGTCTAGTGCCCCGGGTTTGATTCGCGGCCTGGGAATGGATGTACTTTGTGATGTTCCTTCATCAATTTCATCATATTACCACTCATCCTCATGTTGGCGATTAGCCAAAACTGGCAGAAAAGCTTCGTAAAATCAACCAAATCAATCAATCTCCACTTTTGCAATTATTTTTCTATTTTGTCATTTTCTTCTAACGCCAGTGTCAAGTCTGTAGTTGAAAATCTCTGAAGCATTGTAGTTAGTACAATCAGTAGGCTCTTTATACCAGAAAAATTGATGTACACTATCAAGCAACCAACACCAGACTGATGATGATAGTATCTTGAACAGAAGCGAAGCTTTACGGCTAGTGAGGATACCCCCTGACTGTGAGCGAACCGTGACCTGAGGGATGCTTGAGCGCAGATGTCAATCAATCCTATCTCTCTCACCTTGCTTTTTAGAATAACATGTGCATGTCGATATATATTTACTTCGGAACAATATTACCAATTTTATAATTATATAGTACAGGTTTTACGGGTTGCCGATATCATGTTATCATTTTCTACTATTTTACAGAAATTGAAATGTATTTTCCCATTTATTGAAATACGTACAATTGCCGTGATAAGCTCATTACACGCTCGAAACCCATTTCACAAAATCATTCGCAGGAAGAATAAAAACCTAACTATTCATGTCTACGACAAAAGATGATAATGCATCAAAACCAACAAAATAACATCTAAATCAACAATATAATGCACATGAAAAGCAAAAAGCATACATTACTAACTTCAAAATCAAGGGATATGCACTCCGTTCTAGAATGATCGATTTTGCTGTGAAAAGGTGTTTATGCTATTAGCCTTCAAAGCCGACATTGTCTGTTGGAACTTAATTAACTTGTAAATGTTTGATGATATTGTACTAAAACATGATTGATGTGCTTGAAATAGATTTTCATAATGAAAAGCTGTGCTTTTGCTTTGTACCAAATACAATCAAATTATTTTTCCAATGCATCAACATTTTCATTAGTGTAAAATTTAAAAACTATAAATACACATTCAAATTATGAGGCAGCAGGCTTTCTAAAAAATGTAATGTGATGGAACTATAACGACCGAAATATCAATTTGAGAAGATCAGAAATGTTGTTACAAAGAACGAAAATCTTGAAGTGCGAAAGTAAGTGAATTTTCACAAATGGCAATTCATAACCAGCCAGAATTACTTGTATGTGATACATTGGAATGATTTGGTATATTTTACTTTGCTTTTCTGCTACTTTTGGATAATCAGAAAGATATTGATGAATGGTGATAAAAATGAAGTTGAGAACAATCACAGACAAATATGGACAGCACACATCACAAGTCTCTCACAGTGGATCACCTCGTGAGTGTATACGCCAGAACATCGTTGGCCTACTACATTGCCGGGATGTACAGTCACGGAAACATCTGGGTTGTAACAATCCCATCAACTTTCAATGGAATCATTACAACCCAGAAGTGTCCATCACTGTACTACGTGGAAGTGGAAGTGAGGTTGACTTTTTGTGCCTTCAGAAAAGGCCACCCCGTATACTTCTATTAAATTATGGACAAACATAATATGGTATTATGTAGTAAGTAGTTACAAAAATGAAGAAGACACATTTCGCTGTAGTTTATATGTTTCTCTTTCTACAATAAGAATTGGTAATAATGAAGAAATGTATTTCCTGTCTTATGAGTTGGAATTCTAAGTCTCTTTAATTATGCACGCTGCATTGGCAAATGAAATATACTAGAAAACTCTTTAATTACAATCTAGTAGTCGCTTCGAAGGCTTTAAACGATCTTTAATAGATCGCCTGCCATCTGCGTGGATTAAGTGGTACTCAAAGGTTTAGTTTCTTAACTTCCTAGTGCAATTCTTAGTCTATTGTGAAAGACATGGATGTTCTGTGGTTGTTTCTTCATGTGTCAGCCTCTCTCCCTTTATTCTGCAATGGAAACTTCATTCTTCTAGGTTATGAGGTTATGGGGCTTGAGTCCACAGCCAGGATGATCCTATGTGGTCTTGTGTGTGATGAATGTCCTTTTAGTCTGATATTGTATCACAGGTATGGATAATTTAGTCTTCATACGATTTTCTTGTCTTTACTGTTCATAACCAGTTCACCCCCGGAAGATAAGTTTCAAGACAACTAGTCACACGTCTTGTATAAACAAGGGCGGTAACGACCGCCCTGAAAGTCAATGAAGTCGTTACAAACTGCAAGTGTCCGTGAGTGTGCTAAAAAAACCAGGGCTAGTTGTTTGAAATTTTTCTTACTTAATACGAAATATGAGAGCATTTTCCTTGGAATTTCATTTTGAAAAATCCATAGCAATTCCTTTAACTCTTATTGTGAAATGCGGTTACCCTTTGTGAAGACACCAAAATTTCACTTCCACGTAGTACCCTCTGGACTGCATTTTGCAGACTGCATGGCTCTGGCGTCTGGACCCGCAGCCAGTATAATCCTCTGTGGGGGTGGTGGTGTGTCGTCCATATATGTTTGTGATTTTGCCTTCATCCGTCTCATCTTATCACCATTCATCCTCGACTTAGCGATTAACCAAAAGGATTAGGAAAACGAAGTAAAATAAATCAAAATGATGCTACCGTGAAAATATTATTTTGAGGCGTAATGTAGCCCAGATTTTATGCATGTGGTAGCTTGCTCCACAATGGCCCCAGTTCTTGAACTGGTGGTGCATATCCTGAAAATATTAGAGAAAAAGTTGTTGGAAATATAGGCCTAAATATAAAACATAGAACGAAAATTACCATTCTTCTCCTTCCTTTAGAAGATAATATTTTTAATTGTTCAAATAAAAGAGGTTCCATGACACTCATTGCGAACAGAAACTTACGCTTCACTTTACCAAATGAAATGTGTCGTACATTAATAAATTCCTTTCAAAGAAAAAGTCATAAAAGAAAATAAAAAAAACAGGCTTAAATTTTTTAGTCATCAGAATCACTGACATCTTCATCGTCTTCCCGTAACAAAAACAAGCATTGAATCTCGCACAAGATAAAAGTGGCCTTTATTCGGACTTCTCGCACTCTATCTTTCATTGGACCACGGCTCAGAACATTTAGTGTGGGCACATTTCTTCTCGGTCTGAACTCCGATCTCCTTGAGATGCATGGCTTTCCTTGTTCATCATCTTCTTACTCTCTGCACAGTTTATGATACATTGGGATGTATACATTTTGTTCTACCCGTCCGTATACTTCAATTTTCTATAATTAAGTTGTCCATGAATTGGGGAGATCGTGATGAGTGCTTGAGATGGGAGAATCTTTCAAGTAGTGTCCATTCTCACTTGAGCTCGTAGGCCTGATGGACCTCTTTCAACCTTCTTCATCGTAGTACGCACAACGGAGAAACTGCATCCCTGTAGGGCATTCAGATTCTGGCGCCTCTCTACACAGGTAGTATAATGTTATGTGTGGTTATTTGCTATAGTTTGTCTTGTTCACATGTATGTGTTGAGTTCCTTCACGCATAACAAAGTTCATCCTTCATCAATTCATCATTCATCCTTATCTTCAAAATTAACCCAAATGCTGGACAATCAATTAATTGAAACAGAAAATGAAAGATAAGAAGTTTGTTTAAGATTTGGATGACGGGTTCAAATAGATTAAGCGTTGACATCACTCTAATTATAAAATTACATTTTCCATTAAACGAATTTAAAATTCATCTTCATTTTCGAATTACATGAGCGAAATAAATACTTACAGCAATAAATCAAGGGCGTACTACACATACGTTGTGTATATTGCATTAAAGAAAGAACTGAAAAGGACAAGCATATTTCTTTCTTTTCGTTTGTTCGAACATTTGCTACAACGAAATATTATTTATTCTTCGTTATTAGGTGATCATCAGTCCTTTCATCACTTTTTCTTAATTATCAGAGAGCACCGGTATCTCAGTAAAACCTGTCTTGCGACACAATGCTCTTTGCACTGACTCGTGTGTGAACTTTGCTGTGCAACTCATGATAGTTTGGAATAACATCCACCAGAATTCAGTCCAAAGTTACGAAAAAATGACTCAGGTTTGAACAACCATCCAGAGAAAACGTTGGCCATCTGTCTCTATCGTTTGGGTGAGATTCGTCATATTGCTTTGACAAACATGTACACACTTGGTTTGATTTGGTGTTTCAAGTCCACTTTGTGCACAGTAAGGCTAATCAGGACTGGACCTACAGTTTAAAGTGGGATCCGAACCACTATGTGCCTCCACCGGGTATCGAACATGTACACACTTGGAAACAGATAAGTTAGCGCACGTAGAGGTGCAGCACCGAGATATGTTAAAATAAGCTATAACTCGTTTTTCCCTTGATTTGAGCTTTGATTCTGATGCGAAAACACTAACACAAGGATAAACGTTGATTGTGAAAAAGTATTATGTGTGTGACACACGCAATATATAACAATTTCCTTAAATTTAACCCAACAGTACATACTACGAATGTTCTAGTGGCTGGTTGAAGAAATACACTCACTGGACATCTCTCCCGTTATTGTCATCTAGTCCAAGTTTACCCAAAATTCGTGTAAAATCTCATAATATTAAGTTTCCCACATAACACCACAGAGTTTCAGGTTAACAAAGCTCTAGCGTCAGGACCCACAGCCAGTTGAATCTTCTGTTATGTGTATTTTAAGTCGTTCTTGATAAGGATTTAAACTCCATGATACTCATTGTAGTCAATGCATTTGTTCCTTTAATTCGCTGACTCATATTAGTTTTATTGTTGTTGAGGGGCTTGTATTAGGAGAGATGGGGCAAATAGCCTCAGTGCCAATGCCTTTATTATAATTTTGAAAAATCAATCAATCGGTTTCAAATACACATTTTTCGTCCATTCCAGAAACCCAACATCATCAACGATTTTTTTAACCCCCTCTGCTTGTGCTCATCTTGTCCTAGTCAGTGCTCAACGAATGGACGCATTAATTGGCATAAACGTCACAAGGTCATATCCATCACATCTGTTTTCCAAATCAAGGATTGCGCTACCGATCAGTCAACTCTGTCATGACATGCATTCTAGTTCCCAAGAAATGGCGAATCTCGTCTGTGTGTGGAAACCAAATGACGTTCTCCATCATTATTCAAGTAGTTCGGATGGAGGACACGACTGCAGAGAGGATCCTCACATGATCTCTTCCATCTATTTGATTGGCTTGTGGGAACCATGTAACCATGTTTATAGCATGATGAATGATAATAATGTCATTGTTTATGATAGATGAAATGCAAATGCTAGATTTGCGGTGGGAATATTGTACATTACGCGCAACTGAGAGACAGCTAATTGAGAGATGTCTAAGCTGCGCAGTATGCACGATATCTGGAATCGATTCTATGAGCAAACCTTAGAATCATTAAAGAAATCCTATAGTTCTTGATTATAATGTGAATTTATATAAATTCGGGTAGACTGAAATGTGTGGTTCATCAAGTGAGTATATATTTTAAAAATATAACTCACTAGAGTTAACCAACTCCCTTTCCATTAAACAAATTTTCAATATCTTTACCATATTCCATGTTTCCTTATACATACAGAAGAAGTTGACGCTGTAATAGAATCATTAAAGTACACTAAAATTCCCTTAATTAATAGTCTTTTTTGGCAGATATTGTTATAAAGTGGAGGGGGAGATGTATTTAGTACAGAATATTCTAACACATCAAACACACACGCACGTGCACGAATATTTACTAGGGTGGCTCACCATAACATGGGCAAAACGTTTCTTCGTTTCTAAAATTTCAGCGCATAGTTGCTAATTTTGTTCCATTAGGTCTAGACATACTTTGTGCAAAATTTTGTGGCAATAGAAAAATTTTTATGGGTCGCTCAAACCCTCAAATATGTTCCATACCGGCTATATGCTATTTGCAGTATCAAACAGTTTCGCATGTCGTTAAAAAAAGTTATTTTACATTTCTTCTTAGCATTCAAATAGCTTTATTCAGTTTACTAATAAGATGAAACAAGTGTAGAAAGAAAAAAAGTACTGGATAAAAAGTCATGCAACAGCGGTATTACATGATTACGTCAGTTTGAGTCAAAGCTTCATGGAGAGCAAACTTACGGGACTGATTTTGAAGAAGAAGAAATTTAGAAGGTCCTGTAGAAGTAAATATTTTAATAAACTTCATCTATCAATCAATTCGTTTCAAATTTGTGTGTTCATTTCTTGTACAAGTGAGGGTGGGTCGATGGAGTTGCAAGTGTTCCCTTGAATTTCTTCCAAGCGTATCAACCTTTCGGACAGAAAGTTCGCGATGCTCACAGCAACTATGAGTGCCACAGCTAATGTCCAGAATCTTGACAGCCGAACACTGTAACGTTCCACCACAGATATACACCCTTATCTGTGGTTCCACAGTAAGGCACAAGCAAGCTGCCCGTCAAGAAATCGTTGACATGTGCGCGAGGAAGTTTTGTAACACCTGAAATCTCCCTTTAGTCTTGCACTGGAATAGCATGTTGATGAAAGATCGAACAAATCAAACTAACCTGAGAGCAATTGTGGATAGACTTCCAGTACGTACCTGTTACAGGATATGAAGTTGACAAAATATTAGGTACTGCAAAGCTACCGTCTGGAACAAGAGAGACAGAAGGAAAAACAATGCAGCAGCTTGCTGCTCTCTTGGGAGCTGCTGCATGACATTGTGTGCATGAGTTTCGATGCAACATCTCTTCTAAGACATGAACCATGAGAGGTGTCTTCATTCTGTTGGAACATTGTATTGCAAGAAATTTGTTGTATTTAGCTTGCAAACACCATATCCACAAACTACAAGGAACTAGTTGGAGACCCATTTGACTGGAGTTCAATATGCATGAAACTGACAGACTACCACCGCTTAGAAATAAATAATCTGTTTGATTTGATTAATTCAGTCTCTCTTTGCATCCTTTGTTTGTTTCCAGCTAATGTTGATTTCAGGTTCCAATATGAACCGAAGAACTGGTCTGACTCGCACAAATTCTAAGAAGATAAAACAATCGTTGTCACTGTGCATATTCCTTCGTGAGTGTTCCTTAAAACATGTAATTCATTCATACGCATTGATTAATTAATCAGTTGATTGATTGATTTGGCTTATTTAACTCCGCATTTCTGCCTGTTATGGCTAATCGCGAAGATGAGGATGAGTGGTGATATGATTAAATTGATGAAGGGACGCTCACGAAGAACATCCATGCCCAGTTCGGGATTTGAACACGGAACCCATAGCGTCGTAGCGCGCTCTGCTAACCACTCCGCCACAGAGGTTGGAGATTCATTAATTGGATCAATGTACGGTAATAATAATGATGATGGCAGTAATTCAATTAGTTTTGGCTGTGAGCCAATACTCCAGGACAGGAGGCCGTGGCCTTCTTACAATGTGCCTTCATTAGGGGAAGGTCGGATAGTATCGGACGGCGTATGGTATCGGACAGTGTATGGTTCACTATTTTCGGAACAGGGTAGCAACACTGTTGTTCCACGTGTTACTAGTTCTTTGTGAGGGATGTGTGGTGCCAACATTCCGAGACAGTACATTGAAAGGTGCACATGTGGTGCGACGTTTTGTAATTTTTGTGCTGTTTGTGGTTGCACGTACTTAATTTTGTCGGCTAGTTACGGAAATATAGGTAGTTTTACATTTTTGTTGTAGCTTTGTATCCTAATTGGCAATATATCATTGCCTTCATTGCAAGACAAATTCATTCGTGACTCATTATTATCACGCGTATTGATCGGGTGGTATCGGACAAGGTGTTGGCGGGCAATATCGGACAGCAACATTTAAAGTTTCTGTGCGAAATCTTACAGTTCTCTCATTTGTTTCAGGTAAAAATGGACAAAAATAGAGTAAATGGACAGAGGAAAATATGAAAGCAGCAATTGATAAAGTGATAGGTGGTGAGATGAGTACAAGAGAAGCAAGTAAACAGTTTTCCATCCCGAAAAGCACTTTATGTGACAGGGCAAGATTTATTTCCTTAGGAAAATAAATTCAAATAAAACGGCAAATGCTTACATTTCAAAACACTCTTACGGATGAACAGGATGAGTTACTGTATAGTCTCGTCAAAGATCTGGACAGCCAGCTGATGCCTCTCAACAAGAAAGAATTTTTGAAACTAGCATTTCAGTTCGCAGGACACTTGAAAGAGAATCATAAATTCAATAGAAATTCAACTCCTTACAAACTTCGACTTGAAGATAAACAACAAAAGAAACAAACTGTAGTTGCGAAACGAACAAAGGAGCAGAATCAGAAAACGGCAAAGAAATCTCGACGGTGAAGTTAAGACTAATTGCATAATTTGTGGTGAAAACTTCGATGAGGACTGGATACAGTGTACTGTGTGCAAAGGTTGGGCCCATGAGAACTGTGCCAGTCTTGAGGGAGATGCATTTTATTATAAATGTGATATTTGCAATTCAAAATAACAATCTGTAATTTGTAAGGCATGTAAAAAGGCATGTAAGGAATGTAAGAAGGTAATAACAGTTCTGTCCGATATAGCCCGCCATTTTTTTATATATTGAAAAATGAGATTTTTACATTTTTTTCAATTTCTCTAATTTGTGTAGTAAAAGTGCATGATGGTTTATATAGTGTTATAAAGATATGAATAAGGATTGCATATATGAGATTTTTATTTAATTTGTGATTATCCTAAAGTTGTTACATCATATATTCCTTAAGTGTCCGATACTACCCGACCTTCCCCTAATACCGCTTTCATAGAAAGCAAACATAAAGCACATAAAAATGAATAAAGTGCAAATATTAAGGTATGACTCCTATGTTGAAAGTCGTGGGTTGAAATGAGCAAATGACACGTTGTTTTGTAATTGTTTTATTATTTCGGACATCGCTCTTCTACCTCGCCGCGACAATGAGAATAAATTATGAACCGCTGAACTAAAATAGAGGGTAAAATATTCTATCTTAACGCAGGACACGGAACATAAAACCTGGCTTCGTAACACGTTTACAATTTGACACGGAGGTTAGCATGGGTAAATCCAACTTGTTTTTTACGTCCACTTAATCCACAGATGAACAATTCATGGGTGGATCTAGAGCTTAAACTGGGTTCCAAACTTTGACATAAGCTCTTAGCGGGAACCAAACCGAGAACTCTTGATTACACAGCGTCACCACATACTACTTACTATAAGGGAAGCTTCGAACAGCCAGTGGTCAACGTAACATTATATGTAATCGGTGCAACAACTCTCTTGAACCTCAGAATGTGAATGTGATTTTTACTCAGTTTGTGAGTGTAACCAACCCAAGTTGATCCACCAATCAATCTAGCAAAATGAACGGAAATACTTTTGCGCATATACGTACACACGCACATGTATTTTAACTTAGCTCCGAATATCCGTACAACATCCAGAAGTCTCACCCGACAAGCTCACTCTGCGAAGGAAGCTGAACACACTGGCAATATATTCAAATAAACAGGGACTTCCCTCTTCTTTCCTCCCCATTTGCGTCTCGGGAGGAAAGTCAAAAAAGAAAATAAAAATTACGGGTAACGAGACCGTTAACACTATAGGGGGAGCCCCCTCGTTTTATTCTCTCGTGGCTCCCCGAGATGCCAGGGCAGGGAACGTTAGTTGACGCTGCTCATCCTATGAATGGGAGATTCTCTCAACGTTTGACTTTCACCTTCTTTTCCATCTCCTTTGAACGTGCGCCACTTTTACGATCCAATGTGGAATGGTCGACATGTTATCTGCTACGTACACAGTTCAAAGTCAGCAGTCGAAGGACGCGATTCCTTTTTGCCTTAAAGGGTTTGGCCCACCAGCCTCTGTGATTGTGGGTTTAAATAGAAAATACTCTTTGGAATTTTCCTTCTTTCCCCTCCCCATCCTTTTCTCTGAGGGTGGGAAATGCTTCTTTTTTATTCAACTTTTGACATTGACAATTTTTCATTACCTGTGAATTCGTCAAAATAATCAGTAATTGTAATAATATATTATTATAATAATATAATAATATAATTGTATTGATGATAAAATGTTTACTGTAATATCAAATGTTTACTAGATAATTCGCTGTCATTCTTTCTTTCTTTATTTTTACGGCTAGAATATGTGCAAAGTCGGGAATGAATGACAGGGATGAAGTGGTTGACACATACCATAAAACCATCCATGATGAACTAGGAAATTGGGCTCACAACACATGCTTATCCAGGATGGTATACACAAAACTTTAGACAGCCGACTCCCATTCATGGTCAAGAAATGTGGGGCGTGGTTCATATCGTCTTGCTATCACTTGCCTAACTACGCCATAGCCAGGAGTTCATACTTGTGACGAAAGAAGGTACGAATCAAAGTATGTCTTGCTTTCCCAGTAGTCAGATGGGGAAAATTTAATGTATACATAGTGCTCAATATCTAATCAAAGAGTGAGATTTATTTTGCAACGTCTCGTATCATGATGTCTACACCTGAAATGTTGCGTCTTGTAGGCTTCAGGCTATAATTACTATTAATGTTTCTTGTTCTTTCGTTCTCATTCTCTGTTTTCCCCTCATTGAGGCTGGCGCCCAGGTGTGGTGGCACCACTCACGCCGTCCTAAAATCGGAACGGGGTATACTAATCGCTTATACTTGGTGGTCGATATTGGCAACCATTTGACGTATTTTCTTCATTGGCTGCTTATGATAGGTATAGTAAATTTAATTTAATGTTTATTATTTCATTTAAACATATTTGAAGAAGAACTCGCGACAAATTCTCGTACACTTAATTTACAAAAAATGTCAATTGTAAAATGGAAGTTCAGTTCAGCTTTTGAAGTCAGTATTAGTATTGTTGTTACATTCCACCAACCTTGTGAAAATTATGACTACATGCAAGTTTTGTTTGTTCTGCCTTCTTTATACTTTCGATGTTCTGTCATTTCCTTGAAATGTTTTTACTTTTCTGAAATAATAAAGAGGTTTGCTTCCTTCAGTAACACTTTTAATTTGGTCCTTCCATGCCGTCTTCCTGTTTATTTTCAGTAAGCAGTCATTTAAAATAATATTTATTCAGTTCAATAATCTTATCAATCCTTCCTGCTACTTTACTTGTAATCTTGCCTATTTAACCCTCCGTAACCTGCTTTTAAAATTTTGATTTATTTTTCTTACCAGTGCAATAATGGTCGGGTAAGCACTAGGTAACCTATATACACTATTCCCACGAAAACATAGAGGCATTGGAGCCTTTTGTCTGTCGTTTTTTTCAGTTGCTTACACGTCTCTGAAGTGACCGGTCCCCCTTTGACGGCACTCAGTACCACGCGCGGGAAAGTTTCCTACCTTATATCATACCACGCTAGCCACGAATTTGGTGGAAATATGAAGAATAAAACGAAGATAGGTTGTTTGGAATGCAAATTATTTCTATACAAAAACCATCGCAGTACCCATACGAATTGTCAGTTGTCGAAATAACGATATTGAAACGTGATAAGATTCGGTTCCTTTCATTTGAGTCAGTATGGTTTCTTTTACGTATATCTCGTAAAAGTAGAAGAAAAGTATTGAGATTTGAACATTTTAAAAATATTTTGTAAGTTTCTTCGAGTTGGATTTCATACATTTGATTGCTTTTTCTGCGAGTCAGTAAGATGTTGACTGAGAAATTTGGAACAAATAGTTCCATTCTAAGCCCATATGAGTTGTACGATTTCAATTCGTTTTGAAAATATGTTGAATTTTTTTTAAAAATACATTCAACATTTTTGAAAAATACGTTGAAAAATTTATGAATGGAGAGTTTATTTTTTAGTTCCTTCATTATATGGCACAGTTCTAATTATTTCTAGAATAATATTTTGATGCATTTGCTTCAAGATTGCAATTCTATGAAACACTTTCTCTCATTTTTTTAGTTTATTTCCCTTAATAGCTAATAAAAATATCAAAAATTGGTGTGTTTGCGTTCCTATATATTTCGCCTGATTTGCAGTAAGTGCTAGTGTAATTGAACATAGATTTGAATCAATAATTCATGTAAAGAACGTCGGTTTCGATAGGGCGGCACTGAGTGCCGCGCGCGGGACATTTGTGCTACTTTGAGGGGGCGGATGACGTAGGGTTAATTTTAAATATCCTTTTAAATAAACAAATATCAATAGTTCCGAGATTATTTTCTCCTTCCCGCTAGAATTCGTGACTCTTATCCATAAGGCAACCTGAGACTCCACGATAACAAATCATTTAAACCTATTGTTTGGTAATCAGGAGTTCCAGATATAATTTCCCGAAGCAGTACATTTCAGTGTTCCTTATGCCAATGTAAATTGTACTAAAGTGTCACATTTGTGAGGTAAGATAGAAAGTAAACTACACTACACGTTCTTGTCACTGTTCGACTATTTATTTCCAGATTGCAATAAAGTTAACTTTAAGGGGTGTAAGGGGTGCTACTTCCACGGAGTGCACCGAATAGTCAACCTCACTTCCACGTAGTACACCCTGGACTGCAGACTAACGAGGCTCTGGCGACTGGCCCCATGGCCAGTATAATTTTGTATGTGTTGTCCCGTGTTTTGTCCTTATTTGTGCTGAGAACCCTTTTCAGCCTCAGCTTTTAACCAAGGTAAGGAAATTTTAGTTTTCAGACACGCTTTTATTTTTGTTATGATAAGGGGCTGGACCCCGTATAGTGTGACGGGTGCAAAATAGCCTCAGTGCTGACGCACCCAAAAGAAATTAATTCAAATTAAAAAGTTAACTTTAAGCTAACTTTATACCCCAAACATTAATCGGGATAAGATTTGTAGTTTAAGGTGGGATTGGAACTAATAAAATGGGACGCTACGTATCCTCATGAAAACCTTATATTTATACTACTTCATTGGCATCACCTTTACACACAGACCTACCACCCCCGTCGATATTTCATTACTTCATGTTTTCCTCCATAGAGGAAGTCGAGAAAAGTCTAATTCGGACAACCGCTTATTGTTTTTGAAGGAAGTATAGCAGATTGGTGGTGAATGAGATAACTATTTCCAAATGTCGAGTCCAACCAGTGGACTCGGCATCTTTCAGTTAATGATGAGCAACAGTTTTGAGGCGTTTATTTATCTTTTGTGCTTAAGTGACTCTGTGTCATCTTTCGTTCAGTTTGTTACAGCTTCACTTCTACATAGGTAAGAGTTAGCGTCTCACTATGATTATGTAAAAAATAGAGTAGAAGTGAAAATCGGTGGTTTTATGTAACGGTTTCGTGCAGATAATACTGGCTGATGACATGTCTTTAACACATTACCCTTTCCCGTCGGACCCCTATGTGCTCCAAAGTCGAACATCCA
Source organism: Lepisma saccharinum (assembly GCF_977018435.1). NCBI lineage: Eukaryota > Metazoa > Arthropoda > Insecta > Zygentoma > Lepismatidae > Lepisma > Lepisma saccharinum. The sequence continues at coordinate 60,921,637 of NC_139230.1, read as the reverse complement.
TTATTCACCCAATATTTTGACATACCTATGCTAAATATCTTACTTATAGGTCACAAATTATGACAGAAAATGGCAGAAGAATAAAGAAAATGCCCTGGTCCCATTTAAAATCATTATTAAGGAGTCCGACCTAATAATGAAGAACTTTATGCACACCATAACCTTTGCTAAATTCGACAGTTCTTCGCAGTATTTATATACATTTATTCTTAGAGGAGCCTTAGTCAACTTATAAGATAGTCTTTTAACACTGAAAAATCAATTTTTATTTTTATTTTTTGAAAGTTATTAAAAAGAAACAATTGGAGGCCGACTTTGGTTAACTTCCTCTGCTATTTATCCAAACTCTCGAAATTCCTTTAACTCTGCTGACTCACATGGGAACAATGCATTAGATTAATGTTCATGTAAAAACACAAACATGGTACATATGTATTGTGTATTCTTTAAATTAAATAACAAGACATAATATATTTACATGTGAGACTTCTACTGCCTCAGTAGGCGAAATGCATACAGTGGTCATCAACTCACGTTCTTGCAAGAGGAGGTTCTGGATTCGCATGCTGCCGTGGTGACAGGTGTGAATATTTTGGGAATTTTATGTTTGTTTTCCACCTCTCGAGGTTAATAACAAACAAACACAACTAGATGTCCATATCATATCCAATATTCGAACCATGGACCTCTGGCTTCAGTAGTGCAGGTGCCCGGGTTCAGCGTCCTCTTTTGGGGCTCAGGGGGCTCGCAGTGTTGCCAACTGCTTATTTGAAAAAATCACCAAGGTTTTTTGGTCTAACCTAACCTAAAACAGCAAGGAGTTGGCAATTTTGCTTGAGAGTTCACAAACCGGAAGTGGGGCTCAGGGGGCTCGCAGTGTTGCCAGCTGCTTACTCGAAAAAATCACCAAGGTGTTTTTTTTTTGGGTCTAACCTAGCCTAAAGCAAGGAGCTGGCAATCTTGCTTGAGGCTTCTTAATGGTTTGCTCTTGTAAGGCATAAGCCTTATTTTCTCGCAGTGTTGCCAACATCTTACTCGAAAAAAATCACCAAGGTTTTTTTTCTTGACCTAACCTAACCTAAAGCAAGAAGCTGGCAACCTTGCTTGAGGCTTGTTTTACAGTGCATAAAGCAAGGTTGCCAACCTACTGGTATTTTTGCCATGGCTTTTTACAAAAAAAAAGAGAGAGGAGAGAGAGAGGAGAGAGAGGGAAGAGTTAAACAGCCGACAGCCTACCTACAGCTTTTTTTGTCTAACCTAACCTAAAGCAAGGGGCTGGCAATTTTGCTTGAGGTTTGCTTTACAGTGCATAAAGCAATTTTTGCCAACCTACATATACTAAACAAGGAAAGCGGGCACTGCCGTAAAAGAGAGAGATGGATGGATGGGAACACTACACGGGTTCAACGTCATCAAATAAAAATCGCCTTAATGGTTTTCTTGTAAGGCATGATTTCTATTTTCTCGCAGTGCTGCCAACTGCTACCTACATTTTTTTTTAGTTGGCAAGGGCTAGAGAGAGAGAAAAACTTATAGCTGGGAACGGTAATGAGGGAATGTGCCATATCGTAATTTTCCAACTCCCGGGGGGCCAATGTTTGTATATCGCGATCTTTGTAAACCTCTCTCGGGGGAACGATGTGCCGCGCACACACACACACACACACACGCACACACACACGCACACGCACACGCACGCGCGCAGCCAAAATTTTTGAATTTACAGCTGGAAAAATGTTTTTCTATGACATGTTTTCGTTCGAGGCAAATTCGTAGGTAGATATTGTTAAATAAATATTAATATTGTAAATATATATATTGTATTTAGTTTTTCGGTATCGAAAAGCGACTGTCATATTGTATTTGAAAAAATATTATGCTTTTGCCTGTGGATATCTAGAAAAACGACAATTTCGTTCCCTCTCCCTCTCTGTATTTTACACGGAAAGCATTTCTCGTCAACTAGAAAGAGTTGCCAACACACGCACACTATTGTAAGAGAGATGGATGACTGGGCGGGGCGGCATTTCTGGCTATTCACAGTGGCGGATGTACTTTCTGTTTGTTGCTTGCATTTTTTGTTCCCTCTCCCCGCCACCAGGCATAGTTGCGAAGTGCATGTGGCTGAAATCTTGGATTTCTATTGGTCCACGTTGCGTTGGCTAACATATCATTTTTGACGTTATTAGAAAACCGTATAAAACTTAAAGCGCTGGTGTATAAAGTTCTGTTTTATTTTCAACGTTAGTGAAGAGCATTTCTGCAGAATTTCTAAAAGTAAGTAACTTTGTTTCTTAGCTCGCATGAGTTGGTTTTTTGTGGAAGAAAATATACTCACAAAACATGCAAAAAGAGAGAGAATATAGAAGGTGTTTCATGTCTCTCTCTGCTTTTATATATTTGAAGCATGCATCTTGGTAGCTGGAATATTTTTTTTCTTCCGTGTGCCGTTGTTGGTAGGTAGGAAATATGTGTGCGGGGCATATTTCAAAAAAATAAATGTGTTAAATTGTTAGAGGAAGACAGGAAAAATAGAGGAGAGTTGCGTGTTTTTGATATCTAATGGAAGTACTGATTGATTGATTGAGTTGGCGTTATTTTAAGTCTATTTTATGCACAGTAAGGCTAATCTGGACTGGACCTACAGTTTCAAGAAGCACTTATGCCCCCACCGGGTATCGAACCCCTGATTACAAGACAACGACGTTATCGCTACGTCATCACAGAGGCTAGTGGAAGTACTGATTGATTTGATGTTTTAAGTCTATTTTATGCACAGTAAAACTAATCGGGACTGGACCTACAGTTTCAAGAAGCACTTGTACGGGTATCGAACCCCTGATTACAAGACAACGACGTTATCGCTACGTCATCACAGAGGCTAGTGGAAGTACTGATTGATTTGATGTTTTAAGTCTATTTTATGCACAGTAAAACTAATCGGGACTGGACCTACAGTTTCAAGAAGCACTTGCACGGGTATCGAACCCCTGATTACAAGACAACGACGTTATCGCTACGTCATCGCAGAGGCTAGTGGAAGTACTGATTGATTTGATGTTTTAAGTCTATTTTATGCACAGTAAAACTAATCGGGACTGGACCTACAGTTTCAAGAACCACTTGTACGGGTATCGAACCCTTGATTACAAGGCTATCGCTGTGCTAACGCAGAGGCTAGTGGAAGTACTGATTGATTTGATGTTTTAAGTCTATTTTATGCACAGTAAAACTAATCGGGACTGGACCTACAGTTTCAAGAACCACTTGTACGGGTATCGAACCCTTGATTACAAGGCTATCGCTGTGCTAACGCAGAGGCTAGTGGAAGTACTGATTGATTTGATGTTTTAAGTCTATTTTATGCACAGTAAAACTAATCGGGACTGGACCTACAGTTTCAAGAACCACTTGTACGGGTATCGAACCCTTGATTACAAGCCTACCGCTGTGCTAACGCAGAGGCTAGTGGAAGTACATAGTTATTCGAATCTTATTTATTTAAAATATTTAGTTTTTTTTTTATGCACGCTTATTGATTTTAAACCTAAAATTAAATAAAATCCGGCAATTATATCCAATTATACTTATGGCTACAACGAGCATTGAGATTTTTTTTGCTACGTAAACAAAATGGCTGACATGCCAAATATGAACAGGCTATATAGATTTGAGAGAGAGATGGATAAAAAAAAGTTAATTAAAATTTAATTTCATGATTGCAACACGGAACTTAATGATTGATTTAGTTTATTTTATTTTACGTTTTGTACCTCTTGGCTAATTTGCGAAGATTGGGGGTGAGTGATGAAATGGACATTCACAAACAACCAAGCCCGACCAGGATTCGAACCCAGGACCCTTGGCGTCGCAGCGCGATGTGCTAACCACTCGGCCACAGGGTCGGGCAAGTGCTGGTATATACATAGATCAAAGTTACATGGTTCTAGGCCCCATAGGAGCCGAGAAAATCAATGTCTTGGAAAACGTCTTAAGACAAATATCTCAATCTTTAAGAAAGTCGACTTCCGGTATCTCAAGATGTTACTTCCGGTCTGTCAAGAAAATTTTCTTAAGACAAAAATCTTAAGACGTTTTCCAAGACATTGATTTTCTCGGCTCCTAATTGAGCTAGGATGATGATTTTAGGTTTGTTGGATAGGATTCGACGAGAACTATTCGACTAGCAAATACAATCGATTCTACCCCCTCAAGTTTCGGAAATACAGACAATTTTTTATTTTTTTGAGAAACTTGATTTGCAGGCTTAGTTTTTGCCCTAATTCGAAAATTTTAATAGCATTCGATACAAAATTAGAAGTACTCTACAACTTATTGGAGGGATGATGACTACTGCCTGCTGTTTTCGAGTTATTTTGGATTAAAATTTCAAGATGTAATTTCTAAGATGTTTTGTAATTCATCAACTATGGGTTGTAGGAAAACGATTCTTGCTCTATCTGCTATCGCTCGACGAATACTATAAACATAAATAATGCTTATGGTTTGATTTTTAAAATGGCGAGCGGAAAATAACCATGTTTTCTGAAATTATGATTTATACTTCATATGCCAAGAGGGCTGAGGGTTAGAAAAAAAAAGATTGTTTGGTAGAATTATGCACACATAATATTTTTGTGTTTTCTATACACAAGCTTAATTATTTTTTTCAATTATTTACAGGATTTATTAAGAAGCAAGAAGTAGCATAAATAGCACACTCCCACCAAACCCAACACTATTGTGAATTATTGCACAGTATTTATTTTGTGGCACTCCACTATATATATATAATAACATACCCACAAATATTTTCAACAAGATGCGCTCCATGAAAAGTTGTCCTGTGTGCAAGAGAACCATATCAAGCAAACGTTTTGCAAGACATTGTCGCACCTGCGTGCCAGGCAAGCATTTGGCTGCCACCGAACCATGTCCCAGGTGCGGTATACATATTACCATTAATAATTTGAAGAGGCATATAACATCATGCAAAGTTGTCGTCGGAACACCTGTTCCACAACCGTCGACCAGCTCGACCAAGAGGAAAGCGGAAGCCGACTCGCCACCATCCGCCAAACGCGTCAAGCCTGTGTCGAAAGCGAACCAGTCTGCTTTCCAGCGTTTGTTAGAAGATTTTGTCATCACTTCGGAGGGCTCATGCGACGTGCGTAGCTTTTTGGAGAATGTGCGAGCCGAAATTATTTCCATCCTCGGCGATGCGCTTGCAACGCACTCCACCAAATTCTACGCATCGCTACGTTGCCAGTACAAGAAGCCGTCCGATGAAATTTACAGCTTCTGCCACAACACCAAGGCGAAGACGCTGCATCTGGCGGATGTCGACAACCTCGAGGTTATCTACAACCAGTTTACCGATGAGCTGGAGGCAAAACAGGAGGAACATCAAACTAAAGGCTCGGGGGGTTCGCTGTGTGGCGAGCCTCACGAACTGTGCGTCAAACTTTGTAAGTTCATGCCTCTCTCCGCCTCCAGCTACGTCCCCTTACCATCTACCATTGTGGAAAAGAAGGCCGTCCTGAACATTCAGAACAATGACGCCAAGTGCTTCGTATGGTGTGTTCTGGCAGCGTTGCACCCTGTCGACCGGAAAAATAATCCAAAACGTGTTAACCACTACCTACCCTACGAGCCAGAGCTGGAAGTTGCGATGGCTGGGATCGACTACCCGGTGGCGCTTTCGGACATTCGAAAGTTTGAGGCTCGTGCACGGTTGGCTATCAACGTTTACGGTCTCACTGACGAAAATGCGGTGTACCCCATCCGGGTGAGCGACGTAAACGTTGATGGTGCGCAGGAAATTCACCTTCTGCTCATCAAGGACGAGACCCATCACCACTACACCCTCATCCGTTCCCTCTCTAGACTTGTTTCGAGCCAGCGGAGCAAAGACAAAACCCACGTCGAGGTGTGTCGCAGGTGCTTGTCAACTTTTGACAATCGAGAACAGCAGGATTACCAGCGCATCAGAGGTCCCAACATCGCTGCAGAGAAGCTCGCTCGCCACAAACTTTATTGCAATGCCAACGAGGCTGGGGTGGCAGTCTTGCCCGAACCTGGTGCCGTGGAGCGTTTCCGCATGCACGGTGCCATGGTGGAGCACCCCGCTATCATCATCGCGGATTTCGAGGCCTTCCTCAAACCACTGTCCACTTGCGATCCCGATCCCGAAGTTTCCTCTACCACCCCTTACCAACTCCACGAGGCATCCAGTTTCGCATACGTTGTGGTGCGACGTGACCAGCATATCGCCCCCGAGCCCTACGTGTACCGTGGTCCCGACGCCGCCAAACACTTCCTCGAGAGGATGGTTGTCGAGGCCAACGAGATAGGGAAGGTACTGTTGGCCCCCAAGTCTATGCTCCCACTGTCTCCCGACGATCAACGTAGACACGACGAGGCCATCGCTTGCCCTGTCTGCGTCAAGGAGTACACCGCCAACAACCGTAAAGTCCAACACCACGATCACTTTAACGGTAGGTATGTTGGTCCATGGTGCAACGGATGCAACCTCATGGCTCGGGACCCGCGCTTCATCCCTGTGTTTTTTCATAATGGCTCGGGATACGACTTCCACCACCTCGTCAAGCATCTTGGGTACGACGACATGCGAATCAGCGTCCTGGCGCAGAACGAGGAGCGTTACATTAGCTTGAGCAAGTGGGTGCGAATCCCAGGATCACACTCTACCGTCGATCTTCGCTTCCTCGACTCCCTGAGGTTCCTCCCGGCCAGCCTCGATGCTCTCGCGGGGAAGCTTAGCGACGAGCAAATGCTCATCACCTCTGCGAATTTTCCGAACTTGGACGCCGGTCTCTTCAAGCGTAAGGGGGTCTACCCCTACGAATATATTACAGACCCTTCCAAGTTCGCAGAGACGTCGCTACCTCCTCGAGCAAACTTCTACAGCAAGCTGCGAGGCTCGAACATCACCGACGAGGAATATCACCACGCCCAGTCCATGTGGCGCGAGCTGGGCTGTCGAACTCTCGGGGACTACCACGACGCCTACCTCAGACTTGATGTGACGCTCCTCGCCGACGTGTTCCAGACGTTCCGTGCGACCGCCAAGACTATCTACCAGCTGGACCCTGCCTACTTCTACAGTCTCCCCGGACTGGCGTGGTCGGCCATGTTTCTGGTGACGAAGATCGAGCTGGAGCTTCTTTCGGACGTGGACATGATGCTGTTTGTGGAACGTGCCGTGCGGGGTGGAATGGTCCAGGTGTCGCAGCGACACTCGTGCGCCAACAATCACCACATGTCCACCGGTTACGACCCCTCACAACCGTCCAGCTACATCATGTACACGGACGTCAATAACCTCTATGGACACTCTATGATGCAGCCACTCCCCTTTAGAGGCTTCGAGTGGGCTGACCCTTCCAACTTCGACGTCGAAAGCTTCGACGATTCGGAACATGGGTTCTTCGCCGAGGTGAACCTTGAGTTCTCCGAGAAGCTGCAGGATTTGTTCAGCGATCTTCCCCCTGCACCCGAGTTCAAGTGTCCACCCGATTCCAACCAGAAGAAGCTCGTCATGGATTTCGAGTCCAAAGAGCGTTATGTCCTGCACTACCAGAATCTCCGGTGGTTGATGAAGCAAGGGGTTACCGTCCACGCAGTTCACCACATCCTCAAGTTCGAGCATTCTCCATGGTTGAAGCCATACATCGAGCTCAACACCGAACATCGCACAGTCGCCACTTCTGATTTTGATCGCGATTTCTTCAAGTTAATGAATAATGCGGTGTTTGGCAAAACTATGGAGAATGTACGGAATTACATGGACATAAAATTGGTAACGAGGAAAGCACAATGTCGCAGGCTCGTAGCAAACCCATTATTTAAATCGAGGACCATTTATAATGAGCAGCTTGCTCTGGTGCATATGAGGAAGAGTGAGGTGATGCTCGACAAGCCAATTTATGTTGGTGCCTCAGTATTAGACCTGAGCAAGCTGCACATGTTCGAGACGTACTACGACATATTACGTCCACATTATAGCCACAACATCTCGCTTCTCTACACGGACACGGACAGCTTGGTGTACCAAGTCCACTCAGCCGATGCATACGGGGATATAGTCACGGTACCATCTTTGGTCAACCTCTTCGACACCTCGGGCTATCCCCAGCCGAACCAGTACGGCATCCTGCCCCGAAACAAAAAAGTGCCTGGCAAACTCAAAGACGAGAAGGACGGTGATGTAATTCTCGAGTTTGCGGGTCTTCGCGCCAAGGCCTATGCCATCAAAGCCGAGGGCAGCGTTACCAAGAAGGCCAAGGGTGTCGGCAGACAGGTGGTTCGGGAGCATCTCGCATTCGAGGACTTTGTCGATTGCCTCAAGACCAGGTCGTCGGTTCTAAGAGAAGAACAGCGCATCCAGAGCGTCGACCATGTGTTGACCACAAACAAAATTAGAAAAATTGCCCTGGATCCCAACGACGATAAGAGGTGCGTTCTCGAGTGTGGTATTCACACATTGCCGTGGGGGCACTATCGCTTAGCAGAAAGCAAAACCTGCAACATATGTCCATCTTCAACAGAAGATTCATAAAAAAAAAAAAAAAAAAAAAAAAAAAAAAAACACTTTGACTGTTATTACAAGAAACTTTGACTGTATTCTTAAATAACCAGCATGCCTATGAATTTGTTCGGTTTCAAAAATAGATCATTATGGAAACCATACCAGATCATGAAGTCTTACCTTCCGTGTTACCTAAACTCAACGGTCTGTTGATCATTCACCTCAACAGCATTTGGACGAAATTGGATGACGATGTGGGCAAGATGTTTTATGTTTTTAATAACAATTTACATTTCTACGAAATTCCGATCGACGGGAAACTTCGAATCACCGTGAATCCGGAAAACGCAGGCGAAATCAAAATTTCTACCGGCAAGAACATTTTTCGAATTAAGCACGACAAGATGCTTTCTAACATTACGTACGATGTGTCTGCAGGAGATTATCTTTACGTGGAACTCCTCGGAGATTACGACAAACTTATTCCTCTCTTCGTAGAATTACGAATCGTCTATCCTATTATAAATAACCGTTAACCAAAAATGCCTAACGACATTTTCGGCAACACCAAGCGTGTAGACCATGCAGAAGAGATTCTCATGTTGGACATTCGAGTTAAGAAGTTAAGGACCGATTTGATCGCTTTGCAGGAAACCTTAAACAAAAGTTTAGAGTCGGAAATCGCTACGCTCCAAACGCAATGTCTCGACCCCATTCTGAAAATCGATTCCGAACTGAAAACGCTGATAAAAAATTATGTCGACGTACCTTCTTACGACAGCGTTCAAAATATACAGTTGAGCGTGGATTCGCTTCAAAATGATTTGGCCAAATTACAGCAATTTCAATCGAAAAATGAAGATTTGGAAAAATTGAAACTCGAAATCGAAGAACGAACTTCCGCAATAGAAAAAAATTTCTCTGAACTTCAAACCGTCGTGAGCGATATAGACGCAGAACGCTTGCATGTCGTCGTTTCCAAATTACAAGAAGAATTCACCAGCACGTTGGAAGAAATTAAATCCAAGTTGCAGACTTTGGAAGATACAATGACGAACCTACCATCGTCGGACGAACTGCAGGTCATCGGTAAAAGCGTCGCGAACATAAAAATTCAATTGGAGGCCTATCAAGATTTCGAACACATTCAAACCACCATCGCTACGCTTCAGGCGTCCTTGGAATTGATCAACGAAGAAATTAAAAATATTCACGCTGAAGCGAGAGCGTTGACGAGCATTCAAGACACGTTAAGCACGGTTCAGCAGAAGATCCAATATTTGGAAAATTTGAACGTCGAAACGAATCTTGCTCATTTTCATCACGTACTCGACAACATACAGGGTGACTTGGAATCGTTACGGACGAGCGTGCCTTCGAGCGAAGATTTGGAAAAATTGAAAACGGCGGTGACGGCACTATCCGAATCGAGCGACATCAAAAGTTCATTGAGCGATCTCGAGAGTAAAGTGGCCAATCTCCCCACCTCCAAAGAATTGCACGCTTTGAAAAGAAACATATCTCGAATGCTGAAACGACTGGATACGGAAACGGCGAACGTGGAAGAGATTCGGGACGAAATTAGTTCGCTGGTGTCGACGCTGCCCACTTCGCAGAGCGTCGCCGATCTTCACACGCAGTTTACAGAGATGCGAAGCATCGTGAACGATCTTACCGAGAAGAGCTCGAAATTGAATCAAGTCGAGAACCTTCAGAATATTGTCGTCAACATCAGAGATCAAGTTGGAGTGCTGGAATCCACGCAGGAATCGACGCTGACCTCTTTCGGTGCCAAGTTGCAAGAACTCAACGAAAACTACAAGCAGTTGAACGTGGAAGTGAAAATCAAACCATCCTTTTCTGCTGTAGCGGATACCATAATCGAGCATTTGCTGCCCATCGAAAATAAACTCGGACAAGTTCACAGTAATCTGCTCGGCGTCGACACTAAATTCGCTAAACTGCATTCTCTGCAAGCCATCGAAATCAACAGCGTACCCAATCAACAGAGAATCTCCACGTTCGTCGAAGGTAACAAACTGTACATGTTGCATCCTTATCATCCGTACTACAAGTTTCTCCTCGATGGCTCGATTCAGATAAACGAATTTTCGTACTGGTCTCACGGTAGAAAAGCTAGCGTTCCTACCATGACTTTGATATCGAATCGTGGTGTCCAGAAAGCAGGAAACATTCCTCTGGCACGTTGGAACGAAACGCGCAATATATATGAAATACACGAAGACGAAGATCTCACCGTTTTCGACGTGAGTGCCGGCGATAAGCTGATCATTCAAAACACGAGCGAAGTGCCACCCTCTTTGAATCCCATCACGCTTGTGCTTCTCTTGAAACGTAATCTCTAAAAAAAAAATGTCTAGGCAAGCCATCGTCGAAGAATTGCATAAACCTGCACGCCGCAACTACGAACGTTTGGCTGTGGTAACCAAGGGCATCGACGACCTCTGGCAAAGCGACCTCGTGGAGATGAGCAGCGGCAATTTGAAAAACGTGCATAAATTGAACAAGGGCAACAAGTACCTTCTCACCGTCATAGACACGTTTTCGAAATTCGCATGGGCTCTACCTTTGAAGGCGAAAACGGGGACATGCGTCACGGAAGCATTCAAATTAATTTTTCGCGAAAGCGGTGGCAGACGACCACGGTTTCTGCAAACGGACAACGGGAAGGAATTTTACAACGCCGTATTCCAAAAGTTTATTCAAAAACACAAGATTCGACATTATTCGACCTTCAGTCACATCAAAGCCAGCATCGTAGAAAGATTCAATCGAACCTTGAAAACACACATGTGGAAACGATTCACGCTTCGGGGAAATTACAAATGGGTCGACATCCTGCCGGAACTCGTCGACACCTATAATGAAACGGTACACAGAACAATAGGCATGAAGCCAGCCGACGTTACGAAATCCGACGAGCAGCGTTTAATTTCTACAGTTTACTGTCCAAAGTACACTCCCACGACAAAAAAAAGCTAAATACAAAATTGGAGACCGGGTGAGGATCAGCAAATTCAAACGCACCTTCGAGAAGGGGTTCACAAAAAATTGGAGCACGGAACTTTTTACCGTGGTTCGAGTTCTACCCGGAAACCGACACACGTATATAATAAAAGATAGTAGCGGCGAGATTTTGAAAGGAAGATTTTACGAAGAGGAACTCTCTAAAACGAAACACCCCGACACGTACCTCATCGAGAAAGTATTGCGTAGGAAAGGTGACAAACTGTTTGTCAAATGGCTGGGACTCCCGGAAAAGAGTTGGATCGACGCGAACGAAGTGATCTTGTAAGTACGTGGAACGTGGTGAAGCGTCTACCAGATCCGGAAAGTCAAACGAAGAAAAAGAACGGCAAGTTGCTTCCCGACAGCATCCGCTGTCTGATCGTAGGTCCTTCGGGGTGTGGGAAAACGACACTGCTCGTGGACAATTTTCTCCTCGCACCGAATTGGTTAAATTGGAAGAACAGGCACCTGTACGTGTTCTCGAAAAGTTTGGAGCAATCTAAATACCAGCAACTGATGAAACTGTACGATGGTCTGGACATTGCAACGTTCGCTTCGGAAATAAAACCACTCGACGATTGTCGTGAAAATTCAGTTGTCGTGTTCGACGACGCCATCCTGGAAAATCAAAATGAAATTCGCAACTTTTTCACGCAAGGTCATCACAAAGGAATGGATTGTTTTTACCTAGCTCAAACGTTTTCCAAAATTCCAAAACAGTTAGTGCGCGACAACGCTAATTTCATATGTTTGTTTCGTCAAGATCACACCAACCTCAAGCACGCGTACGATGACTACGTAGGCGGAGACATGAACTACAATCAATTTTCGGAACGCTGCTGCTCTACTTGCTGGAACGGTGACGATTTCGGATTCGCGACGATCGACATGACGAGGAAACCCAACGACGGAAAATACAGAAACAAAATCAACAACTTTCTAAACGTTGCAACGTTGTGAGAAACGACGTATATAAATAACGTCATGACGAAACGAAAAATCGAAGACGAAAATCTCAAGCTTCGCGATTACCTCGCGAAACGCTTCAAAGGTTGGAAATCCGAGAATCGCGGATTCTACGAAGAGAAGAAACGTCAGGATCAACCCGTGATCGATGCCATCAGCAGTCTAGGTAAAGAAATTAAAAGTGTCACGGAACAAAATTAAAATTTGATTAATGAACTCGTACCGCTCGCAGCTAAATGTTACGCCGTACCCACGCCTATTTCGAGCATTCCTTCGACGCCGTTCGAACTGAAGGATGCACCGGCACGACGTCGAGCCATAGGCAGCACGTCTTCGGATAAAATCGAGTTGGGACCTTTGGCACGTGACTACCTGAGCACGGGGAAATTCGACAAGGATGAAGTGTTCGGATTGTATCCCAGCATGGAAACCAGCGAAGGCGGCGGTGTGGTGTGGAAGATTGGGAAATCGAAGGTGACCTTCGAAGGCAACGACATTAAAGTCAATTTAGGCGACAAGGATAGTTGGAACAGGTATCCGGGTACGGTGGGACTGTGGGAACTCGTCGCCAAAAAGCAGCCGAAAGATTACACCGACGAAGATTACCAAAGTTACAAGGAAATTCTGATCATGACGGATGCCTTGTACCAGAACAACGACGCCTCGCAGAATAGGGTGAAATCGAGCAGCGGCGAGAAGTACAGGAATCTCATCAAACCGATTTGGAACCAGGTCAAAACGGGCAGCGGCGTCAAACGCTACAACACGTTACCCAAAGAATTCGTTTGGGTGGACGACGTGAGGAAGCTCGTGGACCGATTGTTGGTGATAGCCGGCGAAGAGAATGCAGGCAACCGTAATTTCTACAACGAGAAGGTTGGCATCGTGGACATGATCAGCACGAAACTTTCCAACTTCATCGTGAACGACGACAAGGGCATAGGTTACCTGATCAAAATCATCAACACGCTGCCTCCGAAATTCTGGAACGTGGCCGAAGGAAAGGGACTCGTGAACGACATCATCAACAAGTTACCTTTCGAGATGCATTTACCTGGCTACCAGTACTGCGGACCGGGTACCAAACTCGAGAAAAGATTGGAGAGAGGAGACAAGGGTGTGAATCCGTTGGATGCGGCATGCAAAGATCACGACATCGCCTACAACACCACGCAGACGGATCTGGATGCACGTCACGAAGCAGACAGAAAGTTAGAGCACGCAGCTTTCGAAAGGTTCGTGAGCAGAGACGCATCGCTGGGTGAACGGGTCGCCGCACTAGGCACCACCATCGCCATGAACACGAAACAAAAATTGGGGTGGGGTATATAAATAACATACCGTAAAATAATAATAATAACAACATGTCTCGCATAACTGATTTGCCGCACGAATTACTATCTAAAATATTCAAAAAAGTAGTAAACGGAGATGTAGGAAAACTTGTAATCATAGCAAGAACAACGCCGGAATTTCGAATTCCGTGTGAAATGGTTCTCAAGGACCGTCTTCGGGAGATCAGCGGCCTGAGGTGCGGTGATCTCAACATTCTGCTTTCGGCTGCAGGGGAGAAATTAAACGATAGGTCCGATGAATTGCACGAGGCAATGCAGGGAAGAAGACGGTACACAGTAGATTGGTACAAGTCTATGCAGGAGAGGGAAGATATCATTACGCACATCATCGCGTTTTCCGAAGCACGGACTTTCTTCCTCTGTTAAAAAATAATAATATATATACGTGTCAAAAAAAACTTGATATATAAATAAATAATCTTCGGTATATATAAATAACACACATCGTGAAAAAACAATTAAATTTCTCTCTAACACTTTGAAATTTTTTTTGATATGACGACTGAAAAAATAAGTGATCTCCAAGCATTAAAACAAATGCTAAATTTGTCAGTCGAGTATGTAAAAATTCAGGAATTGGAAGTCGACAAACCTTACACGATAACTTCTGGTTCAATCGTTTCTACCCAGTATGGTCCCAAGGTACGCCTGTTGCTCAACGCACAATACAGTCTATTTTTACCAGATCGATACGCTAACATGTTATCTGACGAGAAGCTATCTATTTTAATCGAGAACAAAACTCGAATTGTGTACAAGGGGACAAAGGAACTTCTTGGCAAGAAAACAAAGCACGTAATAGAATTTGTGTAACGACTGCGAGGCCTTGAAAATATATAAATAACATACCGTAAAAAAACTACACAAGAAAAAATCTCAGAATATATATATAAATAACATACCGTGAAAATAACACATAGAGCATCAACATGAAGCCCAAGGGTGTCGTGTACCAGATACCATACTCCAATCTTAAAAATCTAGGTGCCCTCGATGGGTTACTCACCAAGAAACAACGCGAGAAGAAACGTTCTTGCTTGTCGAAAGGACATGGAATGAAATTGCTGCTCAGCACACCTCAATTGAAAAGATTGCAGCGTTCGCGGAAACAGCAAAAGATCGGAGGTTTCATATTCAGCATCCCGGCCATCCTGGCAGCATTGGGGGCCGTTGGAAGTTTGGCCGGCGGAAGTGCCGCCATCGCGAAAACCGTCATCGACTCGAAGAAGAACAAGGCGGAATTGGAAGAACAGAAACGTCACAACCTGGCCATGGAGAAGAAAGGGAAGGGCGTGATGAAGAAGTTTAAAAAAAAGAAACAGAAGCACTCACCAACCGAGATATTGAATCTCTGATCGAACCGTTACAAATCAAACACTTCAGAGGAGTTTTCATGTCCAACTCGTTACCTTCAAGCGTCAAAAGAAGAGAATGCGGAGTAGTCAACTTGGACGGTCAAGAAAATCCAGGCACGCATTGGATATGTTACCACAAAAACGACAATGATAAAGCATTCGTTTTCGATTCTTTCGGAGGTGTTCCACCTACAAATTTAATTCATTATCTGAAAACGAACAAAACCCCCATATACTACAACGACGAACGCATTCAAAATTTCGGAGACGTGAACTGCGGCAATCTCTGCCTCTCCGTGCTCGCGTTTCTCTCTAAAATAAATAACCCTACGATCGAGGATTTCCAGAAAGCATTGTGGAACCTCAAACAGCATCACTAGGATGGGCGTGTTCCATCTCACGAGCGAATCTTCAATCTTGAAACTCACGCTGCACGACGACATCGTCTATCCTAAATCCGTGGCTCTGCGTGCATTCTACAGCATGTACCTCATACCCAATGTTACGCAGCACAACAACAAAATTAGCGTCGGAAGCGAACACATCGTCGTCACGCCAGGACAATACAATCTTTCCACTTTGCAAGCTCAATTACCCAAAGGCACATACCTTTCTCAAAATTCGGTCACGCACAGAGTGGAAATCCTATCCGCGACGGAGACCGTGGACCTGGGCACCATGGGAGAACTTTTAGGTTTCGAGAACGACACCAAACTCGAAGCTGGCATCAAGCACGTGGCAACCAACATTCCTAAATTCTTGGCCATAGAGACTCTGAACGTACACTGTAACGTGGCGGAAGGCATGATCACGAAATCTTCGGACGGATTGTTAGGAAGTCACAAGCAGACGGGAATCATAGCCACTTTCAAACCAAGTTCCGAGTTCATGGAACCGATCATCTACACGCCCTCTTCGCCGATCTATTTTCCAGTATGTCGCAACCGCATAGACGACATAGAGTTGGTGGTGACGAACGAGAAAGGAGACGTGGTGGATTTCGCAGGTGCCACTACGACGGCCATCGTGGAGATCAACATATAATAAATAACCATACATGTAAAATGGAGCAAATCGAAAGTTACGAATTGCAATCTTTCCCTCCCAACCGTCGCACGTTCGCCAATCTGAACGAAGCGAACAGGGAGATCGAATACGACGTGGACGTAGGCGACGGGTTCATTCATCCTCACAGAGCGGACCTCTACCTTCAATTCGACGTGGTGAAGAAGGAAAGCGGAGACGCGTTTCCTGCAGCAGCAAACTTGATACTCGTGGACAACTTCGTGCCTCACCTGTTCTCGCAGGTGGAGGTGAGGAAACACAACACCGTCATCGACAGAATAGATTATCCAGGCATCACGTCGACGGCGGTGGGAACATTGAAATTATCCAAAACGGACGCAGCGTACTACCAGGCCGGGGGATTCGAAGCCGGGACCAAAATATCGACGAAAAGTCACACGGTGCTCTTTCCCATGCGTCTGCTGCCTGGTTTCTTCTCGGACTACAAGGAGATCATGTGGAAGGGAGGACTGCGCGTTACGTTTCGAAGAGCGGCCAACGACAACGACGTACTGATGCGATACGCTACTTTGGGTCCGGACGCCACCACGCCAATAGCCAACACTTTACCCGAAGCAGCCAAGTGCGTCATCCGGAGCATGGAATTGAGAATGCCGGTGGTGGAATACGAAACGAACTACGCCCTCAAGTACAAAGCGGAGATCTTGAAAAGTCCGCAGGTGCCCATTCACTTTCACGGTTACCAGTGCGTGCAGAAGATGGCGTCGGGAAGTCACATGGAATTCGACGTGACGACTCAGTTCAACAACATACAGTTCGACATGCCAGATTTCGTCGTAGTGCTCTTTCAGACCGGGAGGGACAACAATCAGGAAAAGGATTCCAGCAAATTCGACGACTGCAAGATCAAGAACGTTTATCTCAAGAATGGACGCAACGAAGTGTTCCCGCGCGAAAATTACAACCTCGACGTGACCAAAAACGATTACCTCAAACTTTACGAAGCTTACACGGCTTACAAACGCGTGACCGAGGGAAGTGTGGACATGTACTACACCCCCAGTGAATTCAAAATCCGCAGGCCGATGTTCGTCATCAACACATCTAAGAGAAAAAAGGTTGTGGTCAACGATCGAACCAACATCAAGGTCGTCTGCGAGTTCCACGATGCCTTGCCCGAGGATACCCTATGCAGTGTCATCCTGATTGCAGAGAAGTCCTTCGCCTACGACGTGAAGAACGAGAGGGTCACAGAGCAGTTTTAACAGGTTTTTAACATCTTTTCTTGCACAATAAGTAATTTTTTGTACTAGCACAATCAGTTACAATGGCACAATACGAATTTCACTAGTTCAGATCAGTTACAAATGTCAATTTCATTAGTTATCAGTTACAATATCTTTTTGCACTATAGCACGAGACAATCAGAAAATTTGCACAAAAAAATTTGTTGTTGTTTTTACACGTGAAAATTAACAATAAAATTTCTTTTTTATCGTTTCAGATGCTGTCGAAACATCAAAAACACATACACACACACTAGAAAAAAGCATGCAACTTTATTTGTAACACACACATACATTCTCCATCTTCATCAAGAAAATATTATAATAAACATAATTATTTTTATCTATCTCACAATAAAACTCTATATCCAAAAATATCACAACATCAAATAACACTAGAGTCGTTAGTACACGTTGCATGCATTACGGAGGTCCTCTGTAGGGTTTCATGGAAGTTTGGGGGAAAAAAAAAAACACGTGAAACTCTACAGACGTGCGGTAATCTATAACCGCAGCCATTAGAAAACTTTTACATTTTTGGTTGGGCACCACGCACCCTGGCGAGGTTATAGGGGCCAGGCATCCTAAAAACAACAATTATTATTTTGTTTGTTTGTTTGTGTTACAATACATATGCGCGCGTGCGTGTGCGTGCGTGCATGTGTGTGTGTGTGTGTGTGTGTGTGCGCGGCACATCGTTCCCCCGAGAGAGGTTTACAAAAGTCACGATATACAAACATTGGCCCCCCCCCCCCCGGGAGTTGGAAAATTACGATATGGCACATTCGCTCATTACCGTTCCCAGCTATAAGTTTTTCTCTCTCTCTAGCCCTTGCCAACTAAAAAAAAAAGTGTAGGTAGCAGTTGGCAGCACTGCGAGAAAATAGAAATCATGCCTTACAAGAAAACCATTAAGGCGATTTTTATTTGATGACGTTGAACCCGTGTAGTGTTCCCATCCATCCATCTCTCTCTTTTACGGCAGTGCCGGCTCTCTCTTTTACGGCAGTGGTGGCCGCGGTGGCTCAGTCGGTAACGCGTCTGACTACCATGCTCAAGGTCCCGGGTTCGATCCCCGGCCGGTTCAAATCCGGGAACTTTTCTAACGGTGGAAGCGGCCCCGGCGCCCACCCAGCGTCGAATAACATGGGTACCTGGGGGAAACCCTGGGGGGTAAAGGCGGTCAGGGGCGTGATGCTGATCACATCACCCCCACTCACGACCGGATCAAGAAAGTGTGGGGCGTTACCCCCACACCCCCTATACGCCTTCATGGCGTGGTGCTATGCACAGGGGAACACTTTACCTTTTTTTTTTTTTTTTACCTTTTTTTACCGGCTCTCTTTGTTTAGTATATGTAGGTTGGCAAAAATTGCTTTATGCACTGTAAAGCAAACCTCAAGCAAAATTGCCAGCCCCTTGCTTTAGGTTAGGTTAGACAAAAAAAGCTGTAGGTAGGCTGTCGGCTGTTTAACTCTTCCCTCTCTCTCTCTCCTCTCTCTTTTTTGTAAAAAGCCATGGCAAAAATACCAGTAGGTTGGCAACCTTGCTTTATGCACTGTAAAACAAGCCTCAAGCAAGGTTGCCAGCTTCTTGCTTTAGGTTAGGTTAGGTCAAGAAAAAAACCTTGGTGATTTTTTTCGAGTAAGATGTTGGCAACACTGCGAGAAAATAAGGCTTATGCCTTACAAGAGCAAACCATTAAGAAGCCTCAAGCAAGATTGCCAGCTCCTTGCTTTAGGCTAGGTTAGACCCAAAAAAAAACACCTTGGTGATTTTTTCGAGTAAGCAGCTGGCAACACTGCGAGCCCCCTGAGCCCCACTTCCGGTTTGTGAACTCTCAAGCAAAATTGCCAACTCCTTGCTGTTTTAGGTTAGGTTAGACCAAAAAACCTTGGTGATTTTTTCAAATAAGCAGTTGGCAACACTGCGAGCCCCCTGAGCCCCAAAAGAGGACGTTCAACCCGGGCACCTGCACTACTGGCTTCGTAGTATGCTATGCTAACCACTCCACCACGAATGCTAGCGAGTTGTTTCTTTGTGAGTGCTCCAGAATTAATTACATATAATCAATCATCACTCATCTTTCTTGTAAAGATTAATTTGTAATGCAGAATAGTGATGTAAATAAAAAAAAAATAAGCAAAGACAGAGGTACTTCTAAACTTCCACGCTTCAAATCAACATCATATTTATCATATTTATTTGCTTTATGCTGAACTGCTTAGACTGTAAATTGACTCCAACTCAAGGTAACCGACTTGCGTTCTTAAAACATGGTCTTCTTAGGCTTTTTTGTTCGAGTGCGCGTCAAATCTCCTGCATATGGCCTTGAACGGCTGAACAGCACCAGCGAATCACAGACGTGCGGCGTTGCCTAGTTCAGAACCTGTTTCACCTCGCTACTAAATTGTGTACCTGGCGCTCGGATATAAATATATTATTTCAAGTGTCAGTAGTTCAACTGATGGAAAGATAATGAATTTGCGAGTATGTACGAAAAAGAAGCGTGATTGTAACTTATACCGTTCCCTCTGTAGAAGCAATGTTATTATAAACGTATTTGCATTGTATCGTTTTTGCTCTCCTTTCGTTCCGATTAGCGAAGGGAACAGTGCACGTACGTTCCCAGTGATGGTAGAAGTAGTTGACGAAGAGGATTCTGTCACTGTTCGTTTTTTCCGTGTGTTTAATGGGTGTGTGCAGCATGTCGTTGAGTAAACAAAGTGGGTGCTAGAGAAGAGAGAAAATACAGTGTTGTACGAATCCAGGCACGACAGGTGATTTTTCAGGTGTACAATTTTTTTAAAAGAAATGTTCGAGTGAAGAAGAGAGAAGTAAAATTGACTATAAGAAGTGCCAGGCTCTAACAGCTAAAGCGTGTGGTGTGAATCAAGCTACTGTTTCTCGCATATGTTCGGGGGCAAAGCAATGTAGATCGGGGCATGTTTCAATCACCTAGAAAGCACATTAAGATACCGAAAAGAACAACAAACTCAGATGACTTTGAAAAAGACGTAGTTCGTAGAACCGTCTTTGAATTTTACGATCGTGGCGAATTTCCTACTGCCAAAAAGATAACGTACTCTTATTAACGAAGAACTTGACAATGTAATACAAGAACAATGGCCCGCTTGTGTTAAATATGCACAACAATTACAGGAAAACGATTTTGTAAGGGAGATAGGTCGGGACGAAATTTTGGACCCAATTAATACATTTGAAGGACAGTGACACAGAGGGCGAAAGTAGTGTGGTCAGTGACGATGAGGACAACGGCGGCAGTTGTTGGAGTGACGAGGAGTCCCTGGTAGTCTCTCTGGCATAATCAGGTATATTCTGTTCTCCCACTGAGTTTATTATATGTTATATTATCAAATGTTCCGTGCTCGCCGTGACAAGGCGTTTCGCTCAACCACGCTGTCTCTTTTCCGTGTGAGATTTCGACATGGCACCGCTGCAGTGGGCTGCTATTGGCTATCGCCATATGCAGGAGATTTGACGCGCACTCTAGTAATTTTACCCTACCATGGTTCAATGTACTTATTACTAAAACTACCTGCTGTTGGAGCTTATCAAATTTATTGTAACCCCAGTCAGAGTCACTGATGAAGTACGTTCCAAATCATCTTAACACTTTTGCGTAATGCACACAATGCAGGGAATTTCGATATTTGCTGATGTGGAAAGTGCTCTTGTCTTAGATATGTAACAAAAAATGCAAAGCATAACTCCACCTTTTGTGTTTTTGTAAGTTACACCAATGTTATTCGTTTCGTAATCTCTGAAGTGATCATGTCGTAATGTACTGTGGAAGTTCTCGCAGTGATGGTTTAGATACAGAGTGGAAATTTTAAATAACAGGGTCTTAACTGAATCTTTATTCGGAATTATGAAACCCCTATAAAAAATTAACAACACCCAAATTTGCCGTTCTACTTAGCTTCGTGTCCTGAAAACACGTGTGTACGTATTACATTCTGTACCTCAGTTGTAGTGTCATGAGATAAACACATACTTTCCTCCATAGTTGTCCCGATGGCGCAGTGGTAATACCGTCGCCTTTAATTAAGGATTTTGATCCCCCGTTCAAGGGTTTTGGATCCCACTTAAATCTTTAGGTCCAGTCCCCATCAGCCCATCAGAGCAATAAACTTTGGGTTTTTGATGACGATGCTCCTGATTACCTTAACAATGTAAGGGTCAATATTTTATTAAGCTGGATCATAATTCCAATATTTTTTAAAAAAATAAGTCTTGGAAGAGTGAGCTATTCCTGGCTATATAAATTCCTAATGCAATCCTCTTCGGATGTGAATTTATTTTACTGAATGTAAGCAGTAAGTAATTGATATCTGTAGTGTCTTTGTTTATCTACTTTTGCAGATTTGAAGAAAAATCGTGAAAACAAGGTTAGTTATAATCTATAATTTGATAGAACGTGCAAAAAGAAATTCTATGACTTTACTGACTTTCTAGTCGAGTCCTCCAGACTTTCAAATTGTGTCACCAAGTGTATTTTACATATACAACATAGAGTCATCCTCCGCCAATATCAACTTATTTCTCTGGAAAAAAGGATGTAAGTTTGGAACTACAGTTTGCAGGAGTTAAAGTTGATAAACACCATCAGCGTACGACTACAGCCCCAGAAGAACATCACAGCTCGTTTATATAGTGCAGGTTGCCTACTCGTTGACCCCTGAAAATTTCAAATGAAAATTAAAGCCTGAAGGAATGAAGTTATCGCGTAGAGTTTTTTCGTGTATTGTAAGATAGTGGAAAGGCATATTTTGAGGACTACCCATTTCTATATAAAATTCGATAAAAGTGTTTTTTGGCTGTGCAATGAGTCAGGTATGGATATATCATTATATTTGCCCCGTCGTCCATTCTCAACGTCACGATTAGCCCAAGCGCTTGAAAGGCGACGAAAAGTAACCGAAGAAGGAATGAAAAGCGTATATCGTAGCGAAGACAGGATTGGGAACGAACCTTTATACTTTTCTGTGTTTGTAATTTCTGAAGAGAAGTACAGTAATAAACGGATGGAGAGATTAAAGACATGAATGTTGAACGTCTTCAAAGAGAAAATGCGACAGTCCGTCGCTCTGCAGTATTCATAACCATTCTAAACTTCTTTGGAAATTAATATATAGTAAGTTACAGCTCTTAATTACAAACCACTTCCCGTCTGACAGTGGTTACAGCTACTTCACAAAAACATTCCTTTCCGTGGGGCATTGTTTCACCGAAAATCTCGGCTGCATGCGTAGCTAGCTCCAAAGTAACGTATTCCCATTCGCTTCATCTTGAGGGTAATTCTCGAGACTTTAGGCCGTGCGCCTAAAACGTTATTAAGGATAGTCATTATACGTAAAATATGGTCTTGTTCAAGGTCTTCTGGGCATTATTCTTCTCTTTTATAGGGCCATGTTAAAGCAACACATTGTGTTCTTTCTCCACAATTCATGTAACAGCCTACTGAAAGCCCAGATAAAACTACGGTTAAAGCAAAACGAATAGATAATGGAAGGACTAATGCATAATGCGCTCATAGGATCTCCTTGAATGTTTCAAACTTATAACAATATCCCATTCTAGAGAACAGAATGAACCTTCTTCGAGGACACGCAGCGAAGGTATTTGAATGCGCAAAAAAGCGTTATTGCGTTTCCTCAATGCAAGAGAATAGCTTCCTGCTCGTTAAGGGGACAATGAATGTACTTAAAATGTAATGGATATAGCTGCCTGGATGGTTGGAAACGTTTTAAGCCACGTCATTCCCTTGAGTGAGTGACGTGTGATAGAATTTTGCTAATAGTTCTGTCTCGTTACGGTTTGTTCTGACGTACTATAGGTTTCCAGTAGGACATATTACATGTATATGGTTATTCACGCGCATACAAAAAATGTATACGAAAACTCGGACAAAATATTTTGTGCGGTAAAATTTGAACATGTGGAAAAGATAACTATAGACTGTAAACTTCGATACTTCTTATATAGTTCAGAACTTCCTAAGCACAAGCACAGAATGTTTATACAACTTATTGAATTATCGCCACGAGTCTAATATATGAAAATCATGCACAAAATTGAAGTTTATATTAATTAATTTGCCGTGAATTAGCTTATTTTTCAATACACATAAAGTATATTGACATTATTTCATATTGATTTCTTCTTTGCCTCTAGTAAGAGACAGAAGTCCCGGGTTCAAAGCCTGGCCTGGGCATGGATGTTTGTGAGTGTCCATTCATCAATTTCATCATATTATCACTCATCCCCATTTTCGCAAATTAGCCAAAAGTGGAACAAGAAGCGAAGTAAAATAAAGCAAATCAATAACAATAACAATCAAGTAAGAGATTTTCCAGTGACAACTTTTTCCAGCACTATGGGTAGAACTCGAAGAAGGTTCGAGGTCTAAAATATTCCCAATCACTTTGCAGAAACAACAGATAAATCACCTGGGTCATATGATGAATTAACACATGTTATGAAAAAATCATTTTCCAAATTTGATTTGATTTATTTTAACTTCACTTTTCTGCTATTTTTGACTAATAGCGAAGGTGAGGATGAGAAACTGATGAAGGGACCCGTGCGTGATAAAACTACAATTGTAAAATATAGTTGCAGTTTACTTTTTAAAAAGGATAGAAACGTTATTCGCCAATCGGTTTCTTGTATATTTAGTACCTTTCACTAGTAATGAAGAGAGCTAATTCCATTTTAGTTTCTTCATTCCAAATTATTATTTTAGTCGTGGATAGATTGTGAGGCGAGCGTAAAGTTTTTGGCACCTCAATCGCCGGATGTAAACCATCTGGAGCAGACCTAGGCAACTCACTTTATTTGTGAAAGAGCGCTCCCGTATGCAGGTGTAAAACTAAGAATGAGCAGCTTTAAGGCGAGCGGAAAGGAGGGGAGTAAGCGAGGCAGGATACCTTAAGGTGCCGTGCACACAGGCGGGAAGCTCGCAGTGCACAGAGGAGCACGCACGTCTCCACAAGTACATCCGAATTTCCCAAGCCTGGTCTTGAGTAAAAATAATTATTGTAAATATTATTAGTGATAAGTATACGTAGTATTGTACTTCATTTGAAAATGTGATTAAATTTCACAAACGGTTCGACATGTTTTCATTCATTTGACATCTATCATACGTTGCTCGAGTTGCTTACGTTACACAAAACAGTTAAAAAATGAATGACTCTCTGCAATAACAAGGCAAGTTAGGAAAACAAATCTTGATAAAAAAAGTGTTGTCACTTGATGGTGTTTTCTTCTTATCCTGCACGTTTGCATTATTGTCGTAGTTATCACGCAAAATCGTCAAATTTGCAGCTAATGCAAAAATCCGTTTGACAAGCACACAGGGGGTTATCCATTCCGAATAAGTTCTACCGAGACGGTGTATTTCTTGTGGAAGCACTGCAAGCATGCAGGAATCTGGCTACATGTAATTAGCTGCAACATGTATTTATATTTTCGTTAGTGCAATAACAGGGAACAAAACAAATAACAGGGAACAAAATTGAACTTCCTTTTTGCACGCGAGGTAAAATAGCTGGTCCTAGTAGTACGTTTATCGCTGAATTCAAATGTGTAAGTAGTTTGTCTCCATCGCCCACAGTTTCTTTGTAACACCAAGGTTAAGTGTGTAATATGTTGGTGTATCTTTACATACATACATGACGCAATTCAACTTAACTAAAAGCCGGCTCCCGTGACGGAGTGGTTAGCACATAGCGCTACGACGCCAGGGGTTCCGGGTTCGAATCCCAGCCTGGGCATGGATGTTTGTGTGTGTCCATCCATTAATTTAATCCTATCATCACTCGTCTCCATCTTCGTAAATCAGCCAAAAGTGGCACAAAAAGCGAAGTAAAATAAAGCAAATCAATCAATCAATCAAAAACGTAACTAGAATGTGAGAGTTGTTGATTTCTTTCTGCATTTTGCACCTGGAATATCGCTCTTCAGCATCCAACAGTAATCAGTAAGCATTCTAGCCCTCTATTGTCTCTGGTTCCCCGTGATCGTCACTTGACGGCACCGAGATTGTCAGAGAAGAAATCCAGGTGAGAGTCCAAAGAAATGTATTTTGAGGAACATATTACACCCCATATCTTTGTATGACTATAACAGTTCACCCACATTCTAACGGTAGTTCGGAACTTTACGATTTCCTAAAACGTTTATACACAACGCTTTTAAATTAACTGCACGCTGATCTTTCAATTTCGCTAAAGAGGCCTTCAGTTTTTTTATTCGTTATCAAAGCTCTAATTTGGGAGAACACAAAAATCCTTTCCTTGATTTTATCATCCTAACAAGAGAAATGTTTTCCTTCAAATAATGAAACCCAGCACTATTTTTGTCCATCGCCTCAACGAAGCTTTTGAAAAGCCCTTCCCAGCTTGATATGAAATGGAGGAAGGAGAATCAAACCCGAGTTGACTAGTGTGGGATGTATGTACAACATTTTGACTGTCCAGGTGTATGTGATTCACGATTTGGCCATTCTTTCTCGTTGCAATGATTATTCTTGTCCCTGCTGTCCCACTCGCACAAGAAACAGCAAAATTTAGTATAGTCGAGCTGCAAACCCTTTTATAACGCAATTACTTTTAAATCGAAGCATATGATCGATCCAACAATACTTGTCATGCTGATTTTTTCTAACCGTGTTTTCATATTTTCATGTGTTTCCTTCATGTTAGTTGTACAAACTAACGGCAAAACTAACTAACGGTAAAACAGAAATAACAGTCTGATGAATAATCTCGTGGTTCAAGCTACAACATTCCATTTCCATTTAAGTCGTATCAAATACGAGGCCCCCTCCTTTCAATGTGATTCAGCCCTCCCCCGAAATAAAATTGGCGTGCGTCATTTTGCGTTCATAAAAGTTAAATTGTTTGTTCCCACCTTCTGTTCGAAATCATTAAAAATATTGTTTTACATACATTACTTATCACAGAAAAAAGACCTAAAATTCCAAAAACACAATACTTAAAAAATGTCATTGTACAAAAAGTGTGGGTGATAGAAAAATTCTGAGTACATACTTGAATTCAGAGTAAAATTTTACGTTAGAAACACAATATGCGTTCCATGTCCAAAAAACTGTGTTCCCCAGTGTAATGTGAGCACCATATACGAGATGAGATTCGCCGTGGGGTGACATAAATTCCAAGTAAAGACGATTTGAATGGAATCAAAATATCAATTGGCCACACTACACTAGGTTATGTTGGTTAATATAACGAGAAACATAGGATAATAGATGAAATAGCACTATCAACTTTAGTGCGTGTATGGGTGGGTGTGTGTGTGTGTGTGTGTGTGTGTGTGTATGTATGTGTATATACATATATTAAACCGATTACTTAAAACATGGACAAATAATACGAAACACTAAGTTGTAGCTCATTAAATGCGCACATCTACATTGAAATCATAATCTGTAGGTTCCTATTACATTATATTTGTGCCTGAAAATTCAGGACAATATTATTTCAATTAAAGTGCATTATAAACACACTAAAGTTATTTATCTTCATGCAATAGTACATATCTGTCTACTACATTACGTCAATTTAAAATTCAATAACCATAATGCTATTATTTATTTCATAGATCCCTCGATGGCCGGGAGTGTCTAATGACTGACTCATGGGCTCTAGTTTTGGCCTGAAACTTAAAAATTCAAAACCTTACTAAATCATAAAGGAAGTAATAAAACCTTTAAAAGATTCATCGAATCGCCATTTGGGCATATAATCAAGTAAGCTGCCCAAATACGTTCAAAATAGACCTCTAAGAGGGTGAGCGAAAAAAAGAGTCAACCTAGAAAAGGAAAGGAATTGGTCAACAGGACAATAATCACCTACAGACTGCCTTTAACCCAAACGCTTCCAGTAATTTGGATGCAGCTAACGATTACAGCTCGTGGGTGTATCGGTGCGTGTCCCGACTGCGGGGGAAAAAAAAGGTGCGTTGAGCAGAAAAGAACTCGAGTTTCGGCTCACTTTGTCGAGTGTTTGGAAATATACGAAAGCATGGAAATGCTCCAAAGGGAAAGGAGAAAGAACATAATTTGCACGGACGGAGAAAATGAGACCATCTCGTATGAGGAACAACTTGATGAAAGCAGTGCTTGGGGAAGTTTAACAAAGAGAAGAGCACAACAGAAAGCACAAAGTCCCTTTGGAATCTCGAGGGGAGCAAATGAGTCCGTTTTGCTGCATCGACAAACACTCTGCAATGTGCATTGTCATTTCAAACCAGCTAGCCTTATTCTATCGCTCTGCAATGCAGACTTACATACTTTAATACACACACACACACACACACCCACCCCCACATACACACATATATTATATATATACATATAAATTTATCTATATATATATACACACACATACATACATACATATACATATCGATTAATAAAATGCCATAATATAAACTGAAATTATTTGTAATTTTATTACATTCTGCACGTGTATTCTGAATTAAAATATTCAGTAACAATGTGTAGTTGAGAAACTTCTTTACAAAGTCTTATTTTTTTATATATGACTGGACTCATAATATGCAGTCAATCTTATTATTATTAACATGTTTGATTTAGTTTATTTAACGTCGCATTTCTATAACTTTTGAGCAATCGCGACGATGTACTGTTATTAAGATGCAATGGCAAATTAATCGTGTAGTGAGGATGCATGCGAAATCGAAATCTCTAAAATATGGGATAGAAATTGTATTTTTTAAATTTGTCATTGTTTTAGAAAAAATAACAACCCCCCTTCTAAAGACACGCAGTCCAAATGTTCTGTTTCCCCTAATTTGGTTCGTCCCTCAAATCTAGCTAGATTTATCTCAGTACTTAATTTCTTACTACTATTTTTCGTTACCGAATTCTATCTACAAGACATTTGCAATAGCCCATTCGTCTGAAAATGCTAAATATCTAAACTAAATATTCGCCAGACGCAAACTTAAAATCACATATTCCTGCATAAAATAGTCAATATTAACGTAAGGAGTAATTGTATACAGTAAAAATTTAACTCCACGCAATAACCGAAGCCTACTCAAAGTCAAGGTTATGCCTTATCAAGTGTCCACATATTACCCAACAATTGTTTACAAAACAAAAACTGGAATTTTTTCTCAAATCAAGCACATTTTAGAAGGTCGTAATAAGAATTTGTAAGTCATTCCCACGTCCAATTTTAAGTTATGTTGTTGCTATTTTCTCATGTTAACCCTTTTCAATGTAAAATGGATGAGCGCTGTATTGGAATTGTTTGTTAAATAAATAAATGTTGTGAGCTTACTGTGGAACTGAAAAATAACTTTGACACGTATCTACTTTTTAATTCATATCATTATTAACACGGTAGGTAAGCGTCAAATTGCGCGCTTCAACACTCATTCCCCAAGCATCAAATGAAATTGATAGCACCTGCAGTTCTCATTGAGTTTGATCTCTCGTTAGAATTTCCGACGCCAGCGTGGCATTTATGTCACTGGAAGTAACGGAAATTGGCGGTCCTTTGTTTTAGCAGCATCCCGACAGGGCGTTTTTACGGCGGCCAATGTAAATTAAAGTCGGTGGAGGGCCTTGTCGAACTCCGTTAAATTATGGCTAAGAAATCCGAAGTGACAAGGGAGAAGACCCAGGGAAACACGTCAGCGAATGGAGCTTCCTCTTCTCAAATGGAACGATTTCCTTGATTTTGGCAGGAAAGTTAGAAATGGCTCCTTTCCTCCCCCTCCTCCCAGCTCCAACCCCCGTCTTCAT
Organism: Lepisma saccharinum; assembly: GCF_977018435.1. Classification (NCBI taxonomy): domain Eukaryota; kingdom Metazoa; phylum Arthropoda; class Insecta; order Zygentoma; family Lepismatidae; genus Lepisma; species Lepisma saccharinum. The sequence continues at coordinate 60,892,241 of NC_139230.1, read as the reverse complement.
CTGGAGGAATCTCTTCTCTCATTTCTGCCTCGAGGGAAGAACACCTCCGCTGTTGGTATATATGAGAGTATCAAAAGTCCTTGAGAGCTCTCAAGCTTTCCTATTTAATTTCTGCAGAAGTAATTAGACAATGACAAGATCTTGCCGTTGGAAGCTCCTACCAACTAAAGGAAATTTCGAAAGTATGTTCAGCATCCAACTCCAACCAAAGTAACATTTGAAGCTGCATGTCTTTTTTTTTAATTCCTTCTTTGCAATGTACTGAAAGGATGAAGGTGGGCACCAATCCCTTTAATATAATCAATGTCATTCCATTACCGAGTTCGCCCTTTGTATAGTAGTACAAGATATTTCTGTATGCTTTGACCTGTATTATATTTTAATGTGATTTAAAACTCAAGTGAGAAGCGACATGTCGCCTGGCATCCATAGTGACATGTCACTTGAAAGCGAACCTGAAGAAACAAATGCAGCCTTTCACACCGGAGTGACACGTCTGGTAAATGGACAGTTGGATGTGTGTAGTTTGAGGTGAACTGTTCCTTGCCGCATGCTACATTGGTATGAAACCATCTGTGTGAAATATCTTACGTTGTCTAAACCCTTCAGAGTTAATCGCTATCGCAGGAAGATGTGAGGGGCTGTAAAGGGTTTAACACGAAATCGTTCCGAGTTCACTGTGTGGCGGTGTCAAGATTTATCTCACGACAAGGAGGTTTGGGACCCATCCAGCACTCTTTAAGATAGATAGAGTCCGGTAGAGTACGCATCACTTCATCTAAATCCGTGATCGATAATGTGTATGGAGCCTTACTCAGATCGATACCGCTTTTGTGCCTTCATGGTACAGTGTTTGCCACAGGGGACAGTCCTATATATATTTTTTTATCTTTAACAAGCAAATTTCAAACAAAATCCGTATGTCTCAATTTAATGATTCTATTACGTTAATTATGGGAAAAAAGGCAACGTTGTGCAGTTGACATCAATTATCATGTTTATTATTGGAATTCCAGAGCTATCTTTTTACTTACGAGTTCATAAACACTTCTATCTAAATGGGATTCATTAATGCGTGATACTGAAAATATTTCCAAAGCAACAATACACAAGCAAAGCATCATGAATATGCGTTTGTGAATGCGCACATGCACGTACCTAGAAAAGTCAAGCAATCAGCAATTAAAAATTTTTAATTGAACTGGAGGTTGAGCATATACATTCCACGCTTGATGAAACTCGTCCTGCTTTTGCGTTAAAAATATCTCATTATTTTCCCAAATTGGCTGTATATAGTGTTATGTCTGTATGCTGCGAGTTCTTTTTTAATAAATTTACTTCATGCATACTTTAAAATTTTAAAAACACGTTATTCCAAGGTACTTGAAAGGTATCGTCTATGAGATTGGATTATCACCAATGTAATGTGTATAAGTAAAATATATAAATTAATCTGTAAAGTAACAGAAGTTGTATAATAAGTATTTCACTATTTCAAGTAAGGTTATTTACAAGAAATCGATAATTACTTTCTATATACTATACGTTTTATGTATACCTAAATCAATAACTATAACTGCTGCTACTTCATTAAATTTGCTGCATATCTGTTGAATAATATGTAATTTCTTTGTTTTTATGTTAATTAAATTTTTGTTACATTGGAAAATCTTATTTTACCACGACTCTGGACCTTACATCTAACAAATTTCAGAAACATGTACGATTTTATCCACAGTATGTAAACATTTTGAGCTCAGAAGTTTGTTTATTGCTATTTATTAATAAGCGGCATAATAAATCGGACCATAAATTCGAGTGATGAAATAAACAGTAGTTATTTTTTCAAAATTTAATTTCTTTGTCATCTGTAGAGACGGGTCAATTCGAATATTCTATTAATTTAGATATAAAATTCCAAAATGCGGGTAAAAATATTCAATTGTCGAATCAGAGATTCCAAATTTTGACCTCAAAGCTGGGATTTGAATCCTACTGTAGTTGCAAGTGCATAACTTTAGATTCTCGTTATTTCGATTCGATTACTTAATGTAGGAGGATTCACAATTTATGTACAGGAAAGTAACAAGTGAAGTAAATAATCTGCTTTAGGACAAGAGACCTAGGGAATGCAATCCCGAAATCCCGGGATCGGAATCCTAACCATTGAAGTTGACATATCATTTATCCTCTCCTCTCTACTTCTTTCCTTTGGATCATTACAGCGTCTGCGAAATGAGGATTGACATATGCCTAAAGCGGTAATGCATAACGGATGTATAAGCTGCCATTAAAAATAATAATAGAATGAAGGAAAACAAGTTCTGCAGAGGGTTGATAGTCTGGACACTACTCAATATGGAATAATTTTCTTAATGCAAATACTTCATTGTGTGTCCTTTTCTTATTATTCGAATTAAAAAAATGACTGACAATTGAAAATAATCTTATTCCTTTTTTTGTCACGCTGGAAAGAAAAGAGCTGACAAAATTTTATTATGAGATAATTTCATTCTGGTATAAAGAGACCAAACAGGGGTAACTAAACAACACAGTCATGAAGTAATTGAAAATAATTGCTTTAACCATAGATTAAAAAATGATTACACAGTCACAAGTCACAACTAGCATAAGGTTATGTAAATACAGCTACTTAAAACATTTTTGGAAAATGCACGCCCGAATTATGTTTGGAATGCGCAAAGGAAATAATTTCTAATCTTGTAATTCCAGGATTTCGGGACAGCAGAGAGGATGCGAGATCCCGGATCTCAGTATCCAGGGATTACTTTCCCTAGAGCGAACTACTATGGGCTACAAGTAAAACTATCACAATATTGTAAGAGGTGTACTGGGGAGTGTGTTTTCAGGAAACTATGTTGCTATTATGGAAACTTGTAGGATGGAAGTAATGATCTTAAGTTCACTATGGAAACTGAGCGAGTTACACCACCACCATATCACAATTTGCGTGCATATTCTTGTATTTATTTATCCTCTCTCTCTCTCTCTCTCTCTCTCTCTCTCTCTCTGTCTGTCTCTCTGTCTGTCTTTCTCTCTCTTCTGTCTATATAGGAAAGAAATATTTCCCCAAAAAATGCAATCTGTGTGTTCATATGCACAGAACATTTTTTTACGATTCATTCATTCATTGTTTTCTACCCAGGGGCAGGTCTTTTCTTGAAACCTCCATGCTGTTCGATCTTGAGCCTTTCGCTTTGTATCTTAGGACCCTTTTATTTTGACGTTTTTACGATAAACCTTTCATTTACAGTGACGAGAGGATAAATAGATAAATATACAGTGTTGTAGTGACGAAACTCATTCAATTTACACACACATCACATACGTAAGTACGTTGGAAACATTAAATTACATTTATGGTGGAGTGAATCTAATATATCCTGTAGTTCAATCTATCCTCCTAACAAAGTTTCACTTATTATTCCTAACTATATCTAATATATAGTTTTAATTCGAAGAACTCCAACATACAAAGGATTAAGTGTGCACGCACACGCTATTTTAAATATATGTATGTTTAACATGAACTTAACATGTTTGTAAGTTAATATGATCATGTGAAAATTCATACATCTAGCTACATAACATTATCACATGGCATTCACACACAACTATTTTTAAAAATATAACATACCGAAATCACCAAGCTGGAAGTTGATAGAATGGAAATTTTCCGTACCTGCAGAAATAAAGAACAACTGTGTAATATTTGAAACGACATCTGAATCTGACGAAATGATGCCTACAAGGAATGATTGACACAGTCAAACAGTAAATATGTCTGGTTATCCGAAACAAAGTATTTTTTTAGTATGACTACTAAAATAATTTTCAAAATTTGAAGAAAAAAATTAGCTGAAATAAAAAAGGAGAAATCTACAAGTACCATTGCTTCAGTCAGTACTTAGAAGGATAGTTAGTGTAAGAAAGAAACCGATGCGTACAGTAAAGCAATATACATTTTTTTTAAATTAAACAAATTGTAGTCACATAATGACAAATAAAAGTTACATTAATAAGTGTTAGCGTGGATTTAACATCACTGCAGAACAATAACTTCTTCAAAATGTGCGACAAATGTATATTAAGATAATTATAGACCATGCCAAAGTCCTAAGGACTAAAATACGGGAAAATGGTGAGAAAGGGGAATGTCAATATTTGGATTTTATATAGTCTATCGGTTTAGAACTTTTTCACGCACGTTTTTCTCTATTATTTGCAACAAAGTCAAGTGGCAGAGTTCTTCATGAATACAGAAAGAGCAAACGTTGGATGTGAGCGAGTGAATGGGCAGAGAAACATCAGATTAAAAAAAAATTACAAAACACACATATTTTAAATTAGTGACATGTCGATTGAAAGTACGATAATATGAACTTAATGTAGGGCGTAAGTTTACAATAAGAATCTCTCCGCAACACTAAACACTGCTAAAACAAATGGTAACGAACCATTGAAAAGCTGTCACAAAGTAAATGAATTCCGAAACTCACTTATCACTGAAATGATGATAACGTAACATTGTTCAAACAAGAGGCGCTACTTTCTCTCTCTCATACTATTTTCCTTTGCTTCAGCCAATATAAACGAGAGTATTAAGAAAAATTACTAGCGTCCTTTTCACATTGGTAAATCCAAAACCCAACAGCATTAAACTACATATAGAAAAACAAGTTATTAGGGAGTGAAAGTAAGGTTCAAGATAACATTAAGCTTGTGGTTAGGTGATTTTTCACTGAGTTTCTTCTTCGAAGTGAAAAGCTGTTTGAATAATAAACCAGTTCTCCTGTCAGATACCGGGACAGTTATTATTAAGAAATTTCAGACACTATTTGATTCATTAATTACGCAAGACAAGTGTTTTATATTCAGTCACTTTCGGTTACTGCACTTTGTATTTTAATGTGCCGAGAGAAACTGTGGGTAGCGGAAGGCAACTGTTTCTCACTTCATGTTTCGCTTGCGTATAAGAATATCATACTTGATTGATTTAGTTTATTTTACTTCGCGTTTTGTGCCTCTTGGCTAATTTGCGAAGATGGGGATGAGTGATGAAATGATGAAATTGATGAATGGACATTCACAAACAACCAAGCCCGACCGGGATTCGACCCCGGGACCCTTGGCGTCGCAGCGCGATGTGCTAACCACTCGGCCACAGGGTCGGGCAAGAATATCATACATAATACAATTGATTGGAAAGATGATCACAATTCAAGGTAAGATCCGTTAAAATTTGAGTTGGAAATTGTAATCGATTCTGCATTTTAAAAATTTTCTGTAGCGTTGTTGATGTTCGGGAATGTAATTTTGATTCATTTTAATGCGAATGCATGTGGTTTTGTACGAAAATCTATTTCCGACGCGCTATTGCTGCTGCCGCCATTTGCTTCCTGCATGATAGCACAATACGCTCTCGTATTGTCCGTATATGCTAAATTGAACGAAAGGAGTGGTAATGGAACCAAACCTAACAGGCCTAACCTAACCTAGTAGGCATACCTCGTCCCCGTGATGGTTTGTGGGGCTATCGTGAATTTTTGGGCTAACGTCAATGGTTTTTGGGGCTACCCGTGGATGGTTTGTGGGAAATAAGGAACAACAGTAAGTACTCGTTAATGTAAGAAATATACATTATTTTTGTTAGAAATTCATTATTTCACCTAAATAAGTGTTCCGGAATGCAGAATAGTACGTTAGCAATGTAAAAAAAGTGCGAAAGAAATTATTCCCAAGTGTCTCAGGTATAGTAAAGTAGTACCCTGCAATTTTACTTATAGATGAAGAAGATATGATTCCCTATTTTGATGGTAGGCAATCCATAACATAAACACGTGGTGTTAAAAATAATCGGACAATACTTTTATTTTCAAACGGAAAAACCAAATATAATGAGGTTTGCTCTTCTTGCAAATTATCTGTGTTGGATCAACAGGTATCAGTTTATAATTCAAGGAATCTGTTTCAACCGTGTCAAATATGCAGAGCTGGATTATTTTCTATTGACAAATTCGGTCGCTAAATTTAATTACACTTTATGCACGGGCAAGCTAATCGGTACCGAACTTACAATTTAAAGTGAACCCGGACCAATATGTGTCACCACCGGGTATCGAACCCAGGACACCTTGATTACAACGTGTCTGTGTTTCCAGGGACCTCTGGCGTTGTAACGCTTTGTGATGACCACTCGTCATGGAAGGTTGGCGCGAAATCTGTTTGTGGTGTGAATATTTTGCCTTATATTCAACGTATGTATCAATGCTGTGTATTTAGACAAATGAATCATTTTACATCCGCACAGGCGGATATGATTCAATGGAGAGAGGAAAACCAACTCAACCGACCTACCACCTAGAGGATCCCAAACTTTCGATGCGTAGTGCATGGTAGACATAAATAGGCTGACTCATCAATATCTAACTAACTAACCCTCTAGCATCCTTAAACCCGAAAGTTTATGGCTTCAGCAACATGGCCTTCATCTTGGCCTTCCTACAGGTCTCTGACCATCAGGTTTCCCAGCAAGAATTCTGTAAACTCTTCATTCCTCTCCCATTCGTGCCACGTGACCTGCCCATCTAAGTCTTCTTGATTTAATTATTCTAATAATATCTGAACATGAATACACATTATGGAGTTCTAAATGATGTAACCTTCTCAACTCACCTGTCTCCTCATTCCTTTTAGGTCCAAACCTTTTTCTAAGGATTTAATTTTCAAATACTCTTAATCTATATTACTCTTTTAATGTAAGGGACCAAGTTTCACATTCATATAATACTACAGGCGAAATTATTGTTTTGTATATTTTAACTTTTAGTTTCTTAGATATTACACGAGAAGATAAAAGTTTATGAAGAGAAAAGTAACACTCATTTCCTGAATTAAGTCTGCTTTTTATTTCCTCTTTAATATAATTTTAATTTGTCATAGGTATGTCTTTTCTACTGTTACGGCGGCCGGTCATCATGCCGGCAAGGGAACTGGTGAACGGGGAATACGCCGCAGACCAACCAGACAACAGCGGTGGCGCCGAGAGTTACGACGCGCCGGGAGGAAGTAATATTACGTGATTCTTGTTCTGCAGGCTGCTGTGCGTCTTATCGCGCTGGGTTGGTCGCTTCTCCGCTCCCCTTACCTTGACAGCATGAGGATCGGCCGCCGTAACAGTAGAATAGACATATAATATGTAAGTACTTGAATTTTGAAACTGATGCAATAATTACATTTTGGTTATTACGTAACACTTGATTTCGGCCTGTAAGCAGATTTTTTTTTGCTAACTTCCAAACCTATCTCACTAGCTTCAATTAAAAATATTTTACCAATATTCTTAATTGTTTTTATATCATCCTCTAGTAAGTCTACATCATCTGCATATGCTAACAACTGAGTCAGACCATTTAATTTTAGTCTTTCATTAGTTTCTATTACTTTCCTAAAAGCATATTCTAAGGCAAAATTAAAGAGATAATGCATCATGAATTGTAAATTTGGCAGACATATTAATACCAACACGAATTTTACTTTCTGTTTCGTTATTGCAAACTTTTATCATATTAACAAGCTTCTTAGGCATTCCAAACACGACTAATACACGAATATAACTTATCTCTTCTAACAGAATCATATGCGCAGTGTTAAGTAGCGTCGTCACCTTGTAATCAAGTGTCCCGAGTTCGATACCCGGTGGAGGCACATAGTGGTTCGGATTCCACTTGAAACTGTAGGTCCAGTCCGGATTAGCCTGACTCTGCATAAAGTGGACTTAAAACACCAAATCAACAAGAGAATCATGCTTTTTTTAAATTATCGAATACCTGATGGAAATTTTGATTATATTCCCACTTTTTCTCAAGTGTCAGTCTGATGTTAAAAAATTGTTCTATAGTTGATTTGTTACCTTTAAATTCTCATTGATAGTCACATTAATATCATTATCATATGGGGTTAGTCTTGTTAAATGGATGTTCGAGAATATTTTATACAATTTGAGAGGAGAGAAATTTCACAATAAAATTTGAAGTTCGTTATATCACCTTTTTTTAAACACAGGAGCGATAATGATTCTTTCCACTGTTGAGGAATTTCATCTTTATTCCATATTAATCAAATTAATTTATGAATTTTTCATATTAACAAATTCCCACTATATTTAATTAACTCAGCTGGTATTAAATCTATGGTAGGTGCTTTGTTATTCTTTAGCCTTTTAATAGCATCATTAACTTCAGTCTAGTTAGGTTCTGGAACTAAGGGTTTTGCATTTACTTCTGATTTATCTCCTACATGAACATTTAATATGTCATTAAAGTACGTAGTTCTTCCATATATTTAGAATATCCCTTGGATCAGCAAAACATTCACCGTTTTTATATTTTATCAAGTTTACTTTACGTTGCCACACATCTCTGAATTCCTTTACACCTTTATATAAGTCTCTGTTCTTTTTATTTTTGTGGTTTCTTTGAATTTCGTTAATGTTGCTTTTTCAAGTAATCTCTTCTTTTTACTTCTAAACGTGAGGTTAATTTCTCGCTTTATTCTATTATAATTGCTTAAATTTATATCATCAGATTTATTTAACCACTTGAGTCAATCAACAAGAAAGTGAAATATATCAAAGTTGTGGGAAAAAATGAAAGAGGCGCGCCCAGCATGGTTCAGATTAGGGGGATGGAAACAACTAAGAAAGAGAAACGAAGCAGTAGAAACGATATGTTCTTTGAAGTAGGTATTCATATAGATGAAGTAGGGATTTTTACCTCCCATTATTCCCCGGGCACCACACAGGCTCCTCGACACATACAATACTGAATTTTAATAATCTGGTGTAGAACCATCAATGAGAGGATTCGTTACGGTTGGTGCTAGATAAACAATAAGCATAACATTGAACTCGTGAGAAAATTTCCAATTGAATTGAGGTGCCACAAGCTATGTATGGTTTATATTTAAAATTTTGAAATTGAATTCAAGATGGCGGGTTTCAAGATGGCGGCCTCCATCGTCATATGACCTATAACATTTTCTCCCACCTCAATTACAAACCTACAGAGTGAGTTTTGCTGAACAGTATGACATTCAACTTTTATTCGTGTGTCTCCATACTTTTGGACCACCCTATACATTGAGTGTACAGAAATTCAATACATATGAAACATTCAAACTGATGATACTCTTCATGTCTCACAAAACAAACATTCACGTTTTCTGGACATTTCATTTCAGTATTATGCAGTCACCGTTTATATCTGGAATAACAGGACAGTAGTACAAAAATTATAAATTTCTCCCCCATTCTGAACGTTCTGGGTTACCTTTGTTGTTATTCAGAAGAGTGTAAAAATGGCACCATTTTTTGCCCATTGACGAAACTTATCTCTACTGAAAACATGTCAAACTTTCACATGCCTGGGCTCACACAAACTTTGAGAACTGCATATTTAGAACTGTGATATTTTTTCTGTTTTCTGATTCTGCAAGAATGGATACGTGGGAAGATAAAAAATAAAGTACTGATACGAATGAAAAGATGCCACATTCCCCTCTTAATGTAATAATTGATCCCCTATTAGATTTAACCGAGCACACTTTTCAACATCAGTTTGAATGGAAGATATAAAAACCTTGTCCATTTTATCGCTTTAAAAAACACTAGGTTTACTTTTGAGCATCTGTGGAATATAATTTACATATAATTGAAAAGACACCAGCCAACATAATGAAGATGCTAAAAGAACCTCCATAATAATATTGTGATTCTGTTTGCAGGCAGGTCAGTACCTTGCAGCTAGTTCCGAAACGCATACTGAGCAACGGCTCTCTCAGTGTTGGCGAACATCATCTCGCATATCAACAATGCGCTTTGCTTGGTTAGGGCATTCAACTATAGCGCTGCGATTAGCCGTGTTTAGAATCCCATGTAATCCATCAATCGTGCTAAAACCTTTCTCTTTATCAATTTCCACATTACTCGCTTCACACCAAGTTTCTCATCAATTGATTGACAAAACGAAGGTCTTTGTGCTTCAAACTAATTCAGCTATCATGCGAGCATGAAATGTTTCGGGACAAGGAAGCGCGCGTAACTGAATTACCTTTACAAATGGAGAATGATAGTGTAGCTGTGGTCTCGATGTAGGCTGCCAGTTAGTGAAACAAAAGCGCAATATCATATAGATAGAACCAGAACGGTTAAGATGTCAGAACGCAACGTAAATTTAAAAAATGACAAATGTGTCCAATAAAATTAATTATTCTTTAAACATATTTTTACATAAAACGTGTCCGGGGTTCAATCCCGACGAAGGCATATTGCACGGTGGATCGGATCCTACTTGTAACCGCCTCCCCGGTGGCGTAGGGCTAACGTCGTTGCATAATCAAGGGGTCAGGGGTACTGAACACGATGGACGTACTTAATGGTTCGGATTCCACTTTAAATGTCATGTCCCGGTTAGCCTTTCTGTGCATAAAAGTAGACTTAAAACAAGACTCAAAACTCAAACCCATTTTCAGCTATAGAGCCAGTCCCTGTTAACCTAGCTGAGCATAAAGGGGAATTACAACCGGCAAACAAAACACAAAACTGTTACAATAATTATCAGGAAAATCTTGAATATCTACATAATCATACGAAATTTTGAGATGGTGTGATGTCGACCTGCATGGTTGAGTGGTTGTCGTAACGCACTACAAGCCCAGTGTCCTAGGTTCAAATCTTTGGTATGCAATGGTTGGGTCATTTCGTTAGTTCAAACAATACTGTTACATCTACAGAGTGTATCAGAAGTTCCTTACCATCCCTTGTAAAGTCCGCAGTGATGTATTTTCATGGAATTTGATATGGGCGATACAAAATAGGCCTAGGGGGACACCATTTGGAGTATGTCACGGGGACGGCCGCCATCTTGGTTCGCCATCTTGAATTCAACTTTTTTATTTAAATTACAAATACGCCTGCCTTGATTATACTGATGAAAATTGGTCTATGATATGTTCAAAGCTAGTTTTTCAACTTATTTTCCTACATTCGGGTGAACGAGATCACACACACTGTTTTGATCCACGAGACGTTCAGATAGGAAAGTATTAGTCATAACTTGATGAATGATCTCTTACAGTTGGCAATGGAAACTGCTATGGTTAGCATTATCGGAATGGCGATGCAGGAAATTCAAGAAGTTCTTCAGGTCCTGATATTTTCCTATTGTCCCTACTTGAAATATTAATTTAACAGAAACTGTTCGGTGCCACTTTATTTCAAATGACGTCTAGAGCGCACATGCAAGGCTTCTGCCTTCATTTTCTTGCCCCACTCTCTTTTCTCAAATTTCTCTAACTCGCATCGTGAAAAACAAACTGAACGATATGTTGATGATTTGGGTATACATATTTTAGAATATAACAGTACGTGCAATGCGATGAAGTGAAAAGCATAATAAATAAAAAAATCGTGACCAGTAAAAACCAACAACACAAGCTCAATTTTTCCCAAACCTTTTGGTCTGTTCCACAATTATTGCAAACAATAAGTAAAGTAACTACATAAAACTAATTTTCTATATATATTGACGAAGGAATTGGGAGCATGAGAGGCGAAATATCAAGTTTACTAAAATATCGCCCTGAAGCTCGCGAGTTGAACGTTCATTCACCCCAACCCTTGTTCTTCTAGATCATGAAACGCACTGTGTTAATCTTAACTGAATGGGTCTATTTGAAACATTGCTTCAAATTGAATGTGGATTGACTACGCATGAAACAAATGTGCAGAAAAAAAAACGGATTTCAGAAAACTTTCTGACCATATTGTGATAATCTTCTACCTGAATGGCACGTTTAATATCAATATCAATTTTATCAATAGAATCCCTCATGGCCTGTATTTATGCAGGAAAGTAAACAGTGAGAATGGGCTGGGATAAAAAAATAATGCAGTATATGAAAGAGAAATTCAGTTAACCTTCGAACTTAGGGTACCTGGATTTAGGGAAGGGTACTAAATCACGAAGTCAAAGAGAAATTTAATAAATAGACGTCCAAATTATCTTACATATTTCAAGCATTAAACAAAATATAAAGATTTAATTTTGGAACAAGCAGTGCTACAAACCATCATTGTATTCATAAAACTACGCTCTAAATGCAATTTGTACTCTTATATTGCACCACCTGCCGATCAATAATTTAATATATGTCAAGAAGGTGTTCCTCCATAGGGAGGACATCTTAAACAAAAGTGGGACGAGCTATGAGTATTGAATTTTATATTTTTAGAAACAATGATTAAAAATGCATCTTATCTCTTGCAAGTTCTTTACTGGAAGTTAATTGGAACGAAGGGTAGTGGAAATTTCACGAAAAAGTTAATCGGTAAATCAAAGGTGGATTTTCTTGTCAATTAACTGAAATAATTCAGTTGATGCAGGATGTTATTCATTAGCAAGTATATATTTACTTAACGTCGTCAGTCCCGTGTTACTTTGATATCTCGTTTTAAGAGATGTTGTTTGTATTTGTAGAATTAATTATGTTTCTAATTTTTGTTTTTGTAACACGTTACTATGGATCCACAAATGGATTGTCGACCCAATTGAATGTTTCCCTTTCTCAGAATAATGTTAACTGTATTGTAATTTGTAATTTTTCGCTTTAACGCTAAGGATCAATTAAATTGATGATATATGTAGATGAGAGAATAAACAGGCCAACAGTTATACCATATACATATTAACGCAGGAATGGGGGTGGACAGAGGTATATTGTACTCCCCTTAAAGTCAACAATCTACATAGTACTCCCTGAAAATTTGCCTGGCAACTGAAAATAGTTATAGTTGGTAGATTATAATAATATAAAACAGGACCTCCTCGATGGTGCAGTGGTAGCGTCGTCGCCTTGTAATCAAGGGGTCCCGGGTTCGATAACCGGTGGAGGCACATAGTGTTTAGATCCCACTTTAAACTGTAGGTCCAGTCCCAATTTGCCTTACTGTGCATAAAGTGGACTTAAAACACCAACTCAAAGCAATATAAAACATTTTTCTTCGTCAAAATTATCTCCAAAAGTAATAAATTTCCATTTGGAAGCATTATTTTGCTGGTGAAAAAATACACATTTCGAAAAAGATCTGACATAACAGTATGAACAACCAACAGACAGAAATGGTCAACATTTTGTTCTGTTCGGATCTACAAAGCTGTCCTGTCATGGCTCTATGAGCGTCCCACAATTGGCAGAGGTGGGGTATGGTTGGTGGACTACTATGTGGTCCTCCCAGCTAGATCCGAGGGATCCGCTGACCAACGTTAGGTGTAGAGCTGACAACTCTGCACTGTAAAAAGACATTTCAAGAATCAGCAATATGAGGCCATGGATGTTCCAAAGGTAAAATATTCCGGAAGAAAATAGTCTCCCATTCGGATCTCTGGGCGGGGACTACCTTGGGAGATCCCTGGACTAAGAATAAGATCTACATTAGGAATAAGGATATTAAATTAGGCACTTTGAATGTTCTTAGTCTTTACCAGTCTGGGGCATTTCAGTGTACAGTTAATGAGACAGTTAAGTATAAATTAGATATAGTAGCTGTCCAGGAAATTAGGTGGCCAGGAGAAGGTAACTGTAAAACTAAAAATTATACTTTTTCTATGGTGGTATTGAAAATCATAATTTTGGAACAGGCTTCTTCATAGATAATAGAATTATCTCGGCCCTTAAAACATAGAATTTATTAATGATAGGATATCATATGCAGTTTTACAATGTAGGTGGTGCAAAATTGTTTTAATAAACATGCATGCACCAACGGAAGATAAAGGTGATAATACTAAATATGATTTTTATGCAGAGTTAGAACAGGTCTTTGATAAATTTTCCCAGTATGATATGAAAATTCTGTTAGGTGACTGTAATTCACAGATTGGCAAAGAAGAGGCATTTAAACCTACTATTGGTAAACAAAGTCTTCATGAATTAAGTAATGATAATGGTATAAGATTAATTACTTTTGCAACCTCAAAGAATTTAATTGTGAAAAGTACCACTTTTAAACATAAAGATATCCATAAATATACCTGGTCTTCTCCAGATGGTAGAACTTATAATCAGATAGCTCGAATTCTCATTGATAAAAGAAGGCATACTAATATAATTAACGTTCGTTCACATAGAGGTGCTGACTGTACCAGTGACCATTATTTAGTAATTTCTAAATTAAGAGAAAGACTCTCGGTGATAAATCATAAGCAACAAAATCTAAAAGCTCTAAAATTTTATACAGGAAAATTTGTTAATGATAGAATTAAGAAAAATTACCAAATTAAACAGTCAAATAGATTCGATATTTTTCAGGATTTAAATGATGATGAAAATATAAATGAAACAGACGTAAATAAGAATTGGGAGCACATAAGTAATGCAATAGAATAAGCAGTTCAAGAAAGTATAAAATACCATAAACCAAGAAAAAGTAAGCCATGGTTTGATAATGAATGTCATAACCTAATAGAAATAAGAAATCAAGCTAGACTTAGGTGGTTAAATAACTTTGATGATACAAATTTAAGCAATTATAATAGAATAAAGCGAGAAGTTAACCGCACGTTTAGAAGTAAAAAAAGATATTACTTGAAAAGTAAAATTAATGAAATTCAAACAAACAGCAAAAATAAAAATATCACAGATTTATATAAAGGGGTAAATGAATTTAGAAAGGGGTGGTAACCTAAAGTAAACTTGAAAAGTGATAAAAACGGCAATTTTTTGGCTGACCCAAGAGATATTTTAAATAGATGAAAGATCTACTTTATTGACCTTTAAAATGTTCATGTAGGAGATAAATCAGAAGTAAATGAAGTCCACACAGCAGAACCTTTAGTTCCAGAACCTAACTTGTCTGAAGTTAAAGATGCTATTAAAAGGCTAAAGAATAACAAAGCACCTGGCATTGATTTAATACCAGCTGAGTTAATTAAATATGGTGGAAATTCATTAATATGTCAAATTCATAAATTAATTTGTTTAATATGGAATAAAGAAGAAATCCCTCGACAGTGGAAAGAATCCATAATTGTTCCTGTTCTTAAAAGGTGAAAGAACAAACTGCAATAATTACCGTGGAATTTCGCTACTCTCATCAACATATAAAATATTATCTAGCATTATTTTAGCAAGACTAATAGCATATACTAAAGGAATTATATGTGATTATCAATGTGGATTTAAACGTCAGATCAACAACAGATCAAATTTTTCACATCAGACAGACACTTGATAAAAAGTGGGAATATATTCAAAATGTCCATCAGCTATTCATTGATTTTAAAAAAGCATATGATTCAGTCAAAAGAGATAAATTATATAATATATTAGTCGAGTTTGGAATACCTAAGAAGCTTGTTAATATAAGTATGCACCAGTGGAACAGAAAGTAAATTTCGTGTGGATATTAATATGTCTGACAAATTTACAATTCATGATGGGTTAAAACAAGGAGATGCATTATCTCCATTGCTCTTTAATTTTGCCTTAGAATACGCTGTTAGGAAGGTAAAAGAAACTAACGAAGGACTAAAATTAAAAGGTTTGACTCAGCTGTTAGCATATGCAGATGATGTAGACTTGCTGGGGGATGATGTAAATACAATTAAGAAGAATGCTAAAATATTTTTCAAAGCAGCTAAAGAGATAGGTTCTTTAATTTAGCAAAGATAAACTAAATATATGCTTACATGCAGAAACCAAGTGTTAGGTAATAATCAAAATCTAATTATTGATAACAACTCGTTTGAACTAGTTTTTAAATTCAAGTACTTAGGAGTAATACTAACAAATTAAAATGATATTAAAGAGGAAATAAAAAGTAGGCTTAATTCAGGAAATGCATGTTACTTTTCTCTTCATAAACTTTTGTCTTCTCGTTAAAATCTAAGAAACTAAAAGTTAAGATATACAAAACAGTAATTTTGCCTGTAATATTATATGGATGCGAAACTTGGTACCTTACATTGAAAGAGAAACATAAATTGAGAGTATTTGAAAATAAGATCCTTAGGAAAATATTTGGGAGTAAATGGGATGAGGAGACAGGTGAGTGGACAAGGTTACATAATTTAGAACTACATAATTTGTATTCATGTCCAGATATTATTAGAATGAATATATGAAGAAGACTGAGGTGGGCAGGCCATGTGACACGAATGGGAGAGGAAAGAAGAGTTTACAAGATTCTTGTTGGGTAACCTGATGGTAAGAAACCAGTAGGAAGACCAAGACGAAGATGGAGGGATAATGTCGAGATGGACCTACAAGGAAATTGGTAGGGAAGGAAAGGAGTATAGAGATCTTGCTCAGGATAGGGACAAATGGAAGGCCTGAGTTGCTGCAGCCATGAACCTTCGGGTTTCAGAAAGCTAGAGAGTTAATTGGTTAGTTGATGTTTCTCCCGCCTATGACAGATTCATAATGTGTATATAACTAACTCTCCACATGGCCTGCCCACCTAAGTCTTCTTGATTTAATTATTCTAATAATATCTGGACATGGATACAAATTATGTAGTTCTAAAATATGTAACCTTCTCCACTCACCTGTCTCCTCATCCCTTTTAGAAACGTTTGTAAAACCAAAAAGTTGATTTGACTGGACAAGGAAAAAAAAACATTAGAGCACAGAGTGGCAGACTTTTCACCACTTCTTTCTTTATACGTAAATTTAGCTGCAAGGTAAAGTTAACAGAAATTGCCTTACAATTACTTCTAATTTCAACACTAAATATGACTAGAGAGAGGGATCAATCCTATTGTGTTCGTACATTTGTTTTTCTATAATTTTAAATTTTAAGTAACTTTTTTGCCATTATTCTGCAACCGTTACGATAAAGTGGATAACACTAGGAAAGAAATTTCAACTTTTTTCTGTATCCTGGATGAAGTAACGTGTTCTTTACTAATTTCGGTGCGAGGAATTCAGAGAAGGTCTCAAAATTTGTTTATCACGTAACATTTCCGAGATATAAAGGGTGTCCCAAAAGTCACGGAACAGAGACTTTGAACGTTCTTAACTTTTGTACAAAAAGCGATAGAGACATGAAACTTGTATTAGTTATTATCTTTATTTATATGGATATTCTATAAACGTTAAACAAGAAAATAATTGAGGACTAAAAGTGGTAAACGTTGTAAGTGCCAAAAGTGAAAGTGTTGTAAAATCGCATCGTTCCGCACATCAGCCCATAAGAACGTGCACACTAGTGACCTCTTTACACGCCCTTTGAACTACTTACAGGGCTACCAGCCACATTTCACGTTTACCACATTATAAAGCATGGCACATTTCACAGTTTAACGTGGAAAACTGTGTTTGAATTATTGTGGCACTTACAGCGTTTACCAATTTTAGTCTTCAATTCTCTGCATGAACGTTCAGTATGGAATAAAAGCTATGTAAGGTGTAAAAAAATATGCTGTACGAAGGAAATAAAAGCATGGATAAAAGACAGATATGGAATCGCTTGAAATAATTTTCGATGTGTGTCCGTGGTCCCAATGGGTATTTATCGAATTGATAAAAGAACGATACATATTTATGTATTCTATGTATAAAAAGTAAAAAAAGAGGCAAAGTTCCCCGTGCATGTAGCACCATGCAATATAGGCACATTAGGGGATGTGGGAGTAATTCTGTGCATTACAGACGATTTATAGGATTGATTATGCCATATTCATAAAAAAAAGTTGTTTTCTTTTAAATTATGAAGTGTACTGGCAACATTGGTCGTGTCAGAGTCTGGTACCAGGTGTGCCGACATCTGGCGATGTTATTCAATTGATTTCCAGATGAAATAAAAGATTTGAAATTTATCGTGCGAAAAAGTAACCTACCTATCTTTTTCTATCTAACACTATCTTTTATATTTGAAAGAACCTTCCTGGTCACGAGAAATGTTCAATTCCACTGTGGTGGATAGTGATTTAGGAATTGGGAATCCCTCACTATGTGCTACCGACCAATGCGAAGGTCATATCGGCATATACGCATGCTTTTATTCTTCTAGAAATAGCCACGCATTACAGTGCGACAAAAATAACAATTCGTCCACGTGGTCCCTTGGTTCAATCCATATCATAGAGACATCAAAAGGCATTGAATGAATACCGTTCAACCATTCTCTTAGTCTTACATCACTGCTATGACATGTGCCATGTGAGGCCCATCGCATGGGCGTATTTAAGGGGGGTTCAACGGGTCGAACACCCCCCCCCCCCCGTAGGTTCAGTAAAATTACCAGAATACCTGTTCTATCCGCTATGCGCGGAGACATCTTCGTAAAAATTTCTTCAGATTTATTTGGTTCTTATAAATTACAAGCGTATAGAACGGAATACGGAAGGGAAAAAAAATAATTCCACAAACCAGATGGGACTGCAAAGCAAATGTCTGAAATTTGATGATAGTTTCGGAATTTCTCTGGAAAATACTCAGAAAACTCCTGAAATTTCACAAATTCTATAATGTCACATGTAATTTCTGCCCGAAGCAGCTGCTTGTGAACTTATAACGCGAACATTATAATTTCATTAGAAGTTCCCGATATGGTTTGTTACCATTCAAGATTTAAGTATTCATCAGGTTCTAATTTTTTGAGAATTTGAAATTTCCTAACTGTCGCAGGTCGATAAACCATTTTCCAAACTTTAGATCGGAATAGGAAACTTGTCCCTATTGGAGATTATAACTGCATCTGGGTTAGCTACAGCTATTAGTACTTCTACTCTCTCTGCGTTGGGTGGGTGTGGAATTAGAAAAAAAAATAGTTGGTGAAGAATATGATGGTGCTGATGTAATGGGTGATAGAATTAAGGGGGTAGATACTGTAATTTCAGAGAAGTGTCCAAAAGCAATTTTTGTACATTGTTCAGCACACATTTTATTCCTGGCTATTGCCCATTTCTGTGGAATTTCTGCGATATTGAGACTGTCAAATCAGTTATAACTCTTTACCCTCGAGTCTTCTCAAAGGAGCAGCCCACCGTGGTTAGCAAATCGTGGGTCCCGGGTTCGAAACCCGAAATGGGCATGGGCATTTGTGAGTGTCCATTCATCAATTTCATCATGTCATCACTCATCCCCATCTTCGGAAATCAGTCAAAAGTGGCACAAAAAGCGAAGTAAAATAATGCAAATAAATCAATCAAACTTCTCAAAATAATTTGGTTGTAAAAATGCAGTGCAAGATAGCTATGGAATTTCTGAAACGTTCTCAAGTTGTTTGGCACAAAATGGACAGAAACGTATCAATACTCAGTAGGGTCACTTGTGAAATCGTATACACTAATAGTAGAAACTTTACTGTTGTCCATTTTTGGACCATTTTGTAGTAGAAATGAACCCAAGTTTCTCTGAACACAGTCAACATATTAAAAATTGCAACAACTTATTCCAATATGAAATGCCTATTCCTCATTCATTGGAACAGTGTGTCGAAATGTTGGATGGCCTGGTTGATATTTGTTACATTTTCAAATCTGAATTAAAAATGTGACAAGCAGTAATTGAATAGACATGCCCAGAGTCTGCATTGTAGACAGTAGAAAATTGTGACAAGCTCTTGTACTCAAATATGCACAAATTGTTTGTGATCTTGGCTACACTGCCAGTCTCATCTTCAACACCCGAGAGGATGTGTTTATCATTAAGGAGGTTGAAATCATGTCCTCGCTATTCAACGGGAGATCCTCGACTAATGGGCCCTTCAGTGTTAAGTGTACATACATACGAATATTAAAATAACACCGATGTTGTTATTTTCAATTTTGTAGCAAGGAGGAAAAGACTAATTCTAACATTGTAATTCCTTTTTAAAGGGAATCTGGGATTAGCTTCTTCAAAACCATTTTCTGCTCATTTTATGTAGAAAAGTTATAAGCTCGTAGATAGACTTAATTTTAAAAATGTGTTACCTTTCATGTGGTGGTAGAGTGGATTTTGATAGCCAGATCATATCTAGGCAAGCTATACGTCCCGGATTTTCAGGGACAATCCCGGAATGGTATCATTTGTCACGGTGTTCCGAATAGTTTTTTCGGGTTGCACAAATGTCCTGGAATCGGATGGGAAAGAAGAAATGATTAAAACTATACTTTCCTGAACTTTCTTTATATTTAAATGCGTGGACAAATAAAGTTCCCACACAATGTGTGATGTAAATGACACTTATGTTGTATATACCGGGTCCAGTCCCACCCCCCGCTCCCTAACAAGCTACCGGTCAGTAGTGCCTCGGATTTTCACTTATGAAATATAGGAACCCTAATTGAACGAAAATTTGAACCCCCCCCCCCCTTTACGCGAGCTATATATACGCCCATGGTCCCATGGGAGGTCTTGAACTACCAGCGACAACCAAAGTACAGTCGGTGCACTATCTTTACACAATCTGTGATGTTTTTACATTGCAATTTGGAGTGCATTGCTCAGAAATGTAACAGAATGTGTTAGGGTGATATACACAGCTAAGGGGTTCTTTCAGTCGACAAAGTTTATCACAGCATAATTTACTGTGTCACTGCTCAAATCAAACGCTGTAAAATGCATGTTTATTTATTACGATATGTAATAATATATTTTATTGTAGACACAGGGTTACAATAAACCTCACATACCAACACATAGGACACGACTGAAAGTATACGTGATGATTTGGCACGCAAAAGTTTGCAGTGTTGCCAGAATACAAGAAAAGCGGAATTCAGCGGTGCATACATTACCCATATTATACGAAATATGACGTCACGCGTATCTCGAAAATTGTACGTGATGGAGAAAAATTAGTGGCAAATCCGAAATCAGCATGCCAAATTAGTTAAGAACACGTACTAGCTAACAGGATACAAAATGGCTGTTCCCTAGTGTAATCAAGCGAAATTCATGAGAGGACACTCACAAATGTCCAGGACAGGACACAAACCCGAAATCTTCGGCGGCAAGATTGTGAGCTCAACACCCTCTCCTACTCAAGCATACACATAATATGGCTGTGGCATATATTGAGAGATATTAGAATTTCTAACATTTTCTATTGAGAATGATGATACCTGACAGGTTGAAAACAAACCTACAAGAAAATACGATTTCAGAAAGTGGTAGACCTAAATTTTCATCTAAGTATGCACTTCCGGATGTAAGAATTCTCCATATACACGCTGCTCGTAACTGTCGTACAACCCAGTCTGTCATGAAGTTCGAGAGACAAATGAAAAAAGAAGAAAGCATACCAAAAACTTCCATTTCCGAAAAAAGAAAGAAATAGACGACTGAGAGAAACTTCACTTCTAAGTGCATAATAAACATTCGGTTTGAAGTATTGCGAGTGATTCTACTTGAAGGGGAGAGTTGGAGTTCTTGAGAATTTTAATAAAGAGCAATATATTGGATGGAAACTGATATATCGAAGTAAAACTTTAGCTCTTGTCCCATGATCATGCCGGTTATGAAAGTGTAATGATCCGCATGGGGTTGCGAGATAAATCCTTGTGAGACTTGGAACTAATTTAGAGAGGTTGACACAAAAATTGTGATTATATATTGCAAATTGCGGAGCATTTTTTTTTTAATATTTCGTTTAATTGCGATTATGAAGGTGAAGGATGATTAGATGAAAACGTTGAAGAGATAATCATAAATGCATTTGGACAAGACAGTTTTTGATTAAGCTAAGTTTTTGCCCAGATAGTTTAATTGTGACTGGACCCACAGTTCAATATGGAATCGGAACCAGTTTACAATATCTCTACTGAGGATCGCACTCGGAACCACTTGATTAGAAGGTTACAGCGTTACCACTAGGACATCCGGGAGGCCAATATGCTATGCACTAAACAAAAACACACAGAGGATTATACCGGATGTGTGTAAAGGCTAGAGATCCTCGCTAGCTTGCAGGAATGCAGTTTCCAGGGTGTATTGCGTGGAAGAGAGGTTGTTATTTGAGCGTTATTTTGGAGAGCTCATCCCTTATAGCTACATACCTAGAATTTTTACAAAAGTTCCCTTACATATAAGTCAAGAATACATATTTGAACCAATATGCAGATTATATATGTAAATCGTATAAGTCAAATATTTCCAATAATTAAATTATAATTACACGAAATCGAACTCATTGAAACACCATGTAATGCACATCAGCTAGTTTTTATAATGTGTAAACGACGATGTAAATAATTCAGTATTAATGCAAAATATAATATATATTATATATATATATAATATACCACTGTGCCAACGAATGAAATGCAGCCACGGATAAAGTGTGACCCATTTCGATCTCACTAAACTTTTCGTCACGCCTTTTCCCTAGTAAATGGTGTGGGCCGGCGGCCCAATACGGGTTTTATTTGACTAGTTAGAGTAAAAGTTTTCGTATGTTTTTGTAAGCAACCTTAATCGATCTTCCTTATGAATAGTGGAATTTGTTTGCTTCACCTTTAATTCTGGCGTCCACAGTGTGCGCACACTTATTTTCATCATTAATATTATTATTATTTTGAAATTGCAAAGAATTTAAGTATTCTTTGTAAGTACAAATTAAAATAAAAATATTCTTCCATACATATTCATAAGCGAACTGAGTTAATTGTAAAATGAAGTGTTGAGAATTGATTCGTGTTTTTCCAGTGTTGCAGAGAAAACTGCTGCTTCTACCGTGAAAGGTGTCCGCGTTGCTACTTGTCATGCTGTCCTGCGTAAACCTTCCCTTCACTGATTGCTGGTTAATTCAATTTGCATCAATCCATATCAATGATATTTATCGTAATTTGGAACACATTGTTAGGCAAACTGTTCATCAATGTGGATTAACTTCCTCTACTCGGCAGCCTAGCAACCATGTCGAGAAAAATTAAAGTCACCAAAATTATCATCAAATGAGAATAACAAAATCGACTTTGGAAATGCATGGAACTGTCATTACTGAAAACACTCATTGCATCATCACACAGTAGAGGCAATGTTTTATTGAACTACAAATTCTTCATATACGTTGCAAGTTTGAAAACATGTTCATTACTACATTCCAAAATAGTCGCTCTGTTCATAATCTACAATTTACTGAATACTAAATATAGTTTTGGCTACCTAGACTTGAGACTTGAGGAAATCTTTGTTCCTACCTTAAATTTTTACATCTCGTTCAGATTAGTATGCATGTATAAATGTTATTTTTTAAACCCTTTGTACCCTGAATAATGATATAAGATATGCAGAGTCATGAATATTTTTTGTTAGACTACTAGTTGCATCTATAGGTAGAGGACATGAATAAACAACTTATTTTGTTCATAATTTAATTACAAGATTAATTTCTGGTACTTAGAAGTACCGCCAGGTCACTATGCATTTTGATTACTCATTATATCAAAATTTGTACTCCCATACATGGTTGTAATTTTTAGCACATTTTTATTTAATTCTTCATTCAGATGTATCAAGAACTGACGAAATATTTTCAAGATTCTGTATTAAAGGCACATTGTATGCATACAATATGAAATATATATAAATACACACACACACACACACACACACATACACACATACATATATATATACACACACACACACACACATTTTTATATGTGTTTCATATGTATATTAGCATTTGATATGCTAAAGCATATTATGCAAATTTACGAATTACCTCTATCCTTTATGTTCCTCCTACGTTCAGCTTTTAAGTTTAGCAGTAAAACTATGACTACTGCACTAATAAACATACAGTGGCGTACCCAAGGGGGATTTGTGGGGTCTAAACCCCCCATTGGCCCATAATTCCTATTAAGAACGTCGAAGTCAGGCAAAGATGGCAACATGAGGATTGACTAGAAAAAATAATATACATACCGCCCTTCCTTTCAAAAATCCTTACAACGCCACTGTATTCACAAATACAAATGTAGCTCTAGGCGCATGACGGTACTTACAAGTACCAAAATGTAATTTGGGCCATACGTGAATAATATATTGTGAAAAACTTGTCTGTTTTGTACATATTACATACAAAATATATACAAATCAATAAAAAAAATATGGAACACTTAGCATGCTTTGGTGGCAAAATAGAAATGCTAATCTTCAGAAAAAGTTTTCCATGTAAAATGGCCGCCTCTCAGCACAACCCACCAGGTTACATGCTTCTGGACGTAAAAGAAACAAACGCAAGGACACACTGCCATCTATGGACCGATAGAGGATATACGTAAGTGTGGTAAACAAGAGTACCACCAGGATTTAACAAACGGTGTGTCCAGAAAGTGATTTCTAGGATACTGGTACTTGAAAGTACCGTCAGTAGATAAAGAGTTAATATAAATTTATGACTCATAAAATAATCCACCTGAATTTTCCATTTCAATGACGATTCTCTATCGGTGGTTGGTAAAAGTTGTCCGGGCTCCTAATGGTCGTGGATGTTACCTTCAGTAATTATAATTACAGTTATTGAAGGTAATGGTTATGCGCTACTTATGAATTACTGGAAGTACTTGAATTCACGTAACATGATCATTAATGAACAAACTTATTCAAGTACAACTATGTTAATGCACCTCACACTGAAACTTAAGTTTTCAGGCTATAAAATCAACCTATCTAAGACATAGGCATCAACAATCTATTGCTACTTCCTTACCCACAACTTCCATTCTTAGGATACTAAATAGCAAATGCTGAAAATATGTCTCTATGCGACGGCGTTTGTCTGTCTGTGTACATGTCTGTCTGTATATCCGTCTGTCCGTGGGAACTATCGATAACAAAGAAACTATCAGAGCTATGAAGACATAATTTCGTGAACTGATAGGCCTAACAAAGAATAGTTCAAAGTTACACATCAATCAACTCCAATGTCTGGTCTTTGTCTACAACAAAAAACTGACCTATCAAATGTTAACAAAATGTGTATGTATCACAGTCAGACAATTAAACATCATCAATCCATATAAATCTAAACTTCGATATTACAGAATTAAATAACGTTACATCCACGTAATTTGGTGTATCGAAAGGTATATTAAACTTCTACTTAATTCTACAAATATTCTCGAATAGTCTTCTAATTTGCCTATTCATGATAACAATCAAACAATTCGATATCTACTGATTGCTCGCAAACAACTACAGATAAAAAAGTTAAACTTAAAGAGATGTCAAGGTTTACTATAATGAATAAAATAAAATAATAATCCGTGGCTCGACAGCCCTGGAAGGGTCTGGCCCTATCTCCCGACTGCCAGTCTCCCTCCCACAATCCTACCTAGAGGTGTGGAGTTCTTCAACGGGTAATGGGGCTACGTGGGGTCAGCACGTCGAACCCCTAGCCGTTATAGGAGATTTTTATGACCGGGTAACGCTACTCACTCGTGGCTCCCCAATTTCCTCACAATGGTGGGTTGCCACCGGTCTTATACAAAGGCCGAAAGTCAGAGACTGAACACAGGCCGACTCGAACCTATGCCGTCCCGCAGTCGGAAACCAAAGCATAGCGCCTTAGACCGCACGACCACGGAGGAAGACTTACTATAATGAAATGGAAATTTAATATTATGATCGATCTGTTCGTCAGCGGAAGTCACAAAACTTTGACAGCAACAATAGGCATATCTTGCGTCTTATCTCTCACAAATAAAAGTAGAAATGTATTTCGTGAGTGCAATGCTAATACGATAATAATTAAAAAAAGAAATTTGTTATCCCGAGTTGGTAAATAGTAAAAAATGAAACCTAAGGGATATTTTTTGGTAAATGAAATTCCTTTACATTGATAATATATTTTTAAATAAATTATCCTTATCAGTAGTTCGTACAAAAATTGTAGCCGACAAACCTGGGTATGTCATTATTCGTATCAGTATCCATGTAGGAAATCATGGTCACATCTTAAACGTTACTTTTCATTATAAATTTTAACATTGTATATTTGTATTCTATTTACATTGCACCACATTTCATACCTCTTTAGATTATTAGCGACGATGAGTGAAAATTTTGAAGGGGCAAACAGAAAGAACATCCATGACAAGATCGGGATTTGAACACGGATTGTGGAGTGAAGGGATCGTCAGTCGGCAGAAAAATATAAAATATATTTTGATGAATATGGTGTGATGCCGAAAATAATGGATGTTCGGTCTATATAATTATGTACATTACATGATATGATTATGGTAAGAAACAATCTAAATTCCAAAATTCTAAATTGTAAATCACCAACCCTGAGACCGTCTGTAAAAACCGTCTCACCGATCCGATGTATCACTCCGCGTCAGCTGATTCATGACCGGCGACTACCGCAATCATCTTCTGTTAGACTCATAGTTCGCCGCACCTGTTCATTTTATATAAGAGCCAAAATGGATCTCTAACAGAAATGTTGTTGAATTAAAAATTTTCAGATCATATTTTCTACTGTTCATAATAAAAAACCTGTCCCATGTGTATATTTACTAACAAAAACATAGTACGCTAAATATTCCTTTGTTATCAGTGACAAAGCAAAGACAATCGTAAGCAGATTGAAACTATACTTTATTTCAGTATTTCACTCAAACCAAAACATTTCTCAATATTGTCGACGTGCAGAGTATTGTATTCTGGTGTCAGAACGAAAAGATCGCCACTTTTTCAATCAGACTCAAATCAAAGGCAAGCCGAGAAAAATGAAACGTTGATTCTTCCTCTTCACTTTACATTTCGTAAGTCACGACAATACCCAAACTGTTGGGACAGGGGGAAAATATGTATTTTTAATTCAATGGAAGGGGTTCACTTACTGCCAAATCTTCGTCACAGCTGTCTTCGGATTCACTTTCCCTGTCGCTGACTTGGATAACAAATCTTTCAAAACTCAAGTTCTCAGTTAAATTGTCCACATCCAACAGTTTTCTCTCTTCTTTCTCAATAACGTGTCGAACTGCATCTGCCCAGTTGATAGCTGAAATTTGAGCAATGCCACTCTCAGTCAGTCTCTTCACTTCTTCAAGCTTGAATGTTTTGTTGTACCTGGCAACGTACCCTTTGACTTGCGTCCATATCAGTTAAATGGGATTGAGGTTACAGTGGTAAGGGGGCAAGCGCAACACAGTGTGCCCCGCTCTCCTTGCCATTTCGTCTATCACGTAACTATCTTAGCTTGGCTTCAAGTGGGAAACTTGATCAAAAAGTTCCAACTTTAATGAATCAGCTGAAAGTACGAGACCTTTGCCACGTAGCCATTCTAAAATATCACCTTTCCTCCAAGCAGTGGCCGGTAATTTTTCGCATTTCACGCTATGACAGGGAGCATTGTCGAGCACAATAACACTGTCCGCATTAAGTTTAGGAAGGACAGACGAAAACCACTCTTTAAAAACATCACCCTTCATGTCTTCATGGTAATCGCCAGTCGTCTTGGACACAGAAATAAGTTCCGCACCTTCAACAAAGCCATTTTCACTTCCAATGTGAGTGATAATAAGCCTTTTGTCTTTTCCTGATGGTTGTTTAAGTCCATTTGATAGTCCTTCCAGGAAAGCTTGCTTCTTTGAGGTTATAGTGCTATCATGCCACACCTTGCTTACAGTGTGCCCCGCATTCACCCACGTTTCATCCAAGTAATAGATTTTCTTACCTTGGTTTCGTAGTTCCCGAATGGATCGGAGGTATTTTCGCCGCCAAACAACAATATCATCCCTATCAACGAGTGCTGCTTGTCGGTTCCTCTTTCCAAAAACAAACCCAACATCCAGCAAGAGGCGGTTTAACGTAGACACACTGAAACTTGAAAGATGTTCATTATTATTATTAACTTCAGTTAATACCTTTTTCAAAGTAGGCAGTTCTTGGTTTAAAAAGAAAGAATGCACTTTGCGCCTTATTGCACTTATTTCGAAATCGTCATACTTATTAACACGAGACACAACTTTGTGTTTCTTTTTGGGAGACACAACTTTCCCGGTCATTTTTCTCTCTTTCATAACCCTTAAAACTGCAGACACTGACACACCACTGCACTGGGATACCAACTTAACCACTTCTTTTACTGGTTTCTCAGGATACCACTGACAGAACGTTACATAAATATTGAGTAGAATCTGTTTCTCGCCACTTTTCAAAGGCTGTCCTTGCTGGTGCTTTGAAAACAAGCTCGGAGAACACGGAGTCCTTCCCGCACGCATAGAACTCGCCATGTTGAAGTGGCACTATTTCCTTGCTGTTCACATGATTATTTTTAGAAAATAACCAATGTTATAAAATATCATTATGTACACAAATCTCTAAGCTCATTGAAAGTTACAATGCATATTCCTACAAAATGTTCACACTTAATCTTGCCTTGCCATGTCACCAAGTTATTTTACGAAGTGCACTATATTTGGCGGAACAAAAATCGTTATTAGGATGCTTGTCAAAGTTTCCAAACGCAATAAATTTACGAACTTCCTTTGTCTTGTTTTGATCATCATTATCAATATATTTATTGGACTTACAGCATTGCATATGGCTGTTTATGTCCATTATATATTTTATTTACATAAGATATAATTTACATAAAATCTACAAACAAATTTCAAATACACTCATATCTATATCAAACCTCAGAAATATACATTACCATGATATATCATTTTGTGTAAAAAAATGCAAGTAAAATATATTCAATTCGCATGCAAAAAGGAAGCCAAATTTATGGGAAATGATTACTGGTGCAAAGAGTTAACCATAAAGGTGACGCAATAAGTACAAAAGAAAGAGCACTGGGTTTAAAGTGAGACGTCATTTGCGGTAGCGTATCCCATACTACAAATTGGCCGTTGTTTTTCCTTACGTAATGAATCCTGTAACAACGCTGGATTTTCGTGTGGTTTATTTTACTTCTATTAGTTTGCAATGCTTTCTGCATGCACGTGGTTTTGTTTACAGGTCTCAGGGTTGGTGATTTGAACTTTAGACCACAAATCTGAAGTTCAATTCGTTCGTAACGTACTTCCATAATTTAGGTATACCCGGTGTAGGCTCATTGCACAGTGGTTCGAATCTCACTTAAACTGTAGCCTATATGTGCATAAAGTGGACTTAAGACTCAACTCAAACAACAAAAGAATTAGTCTTAGTTGTGCTTGATAAAATGGTAATACAATTATAACGAGTTCAATGAAGCCCTAATTTCTACTTAGAGGCTTGCAGCAAAGACATAACACATCATGGTGTGTTTTCGTATTTGTATGTTAAATAACATAACTCTTAAGATTAAAACTGATGATGAGGTAGAATAGTGATTACATGAAGCGGATGAAAGAACAAACTCAATAGATTGGGATTTCCACTCATGTGATGGTCCGAAGTCATATCCAAAAGTTAGGAGACATTCACAATGATTACTATCCTTTCAGTTTATCTAAACCAGAGCAACTCTAGCTACAACACTCAAAACAGGAATTGCTATACAGTTATTTCGAGAAAAAAATATAGAACTCAATTGCACCACCCCTCGATTATAAAATCACCGTTACAGCTTTGCGAACGTTCCGCGGCGATGGAGACGGATAATTAAATAAAGGGAATGCTCAGTTGAATCAAGTCTGTGAAACCTGTGCCTTTTGTAATACTAGTGCAACACTGAGCCACATCCGATACGACAGATTCGACATGCTGTTGTGGCTCTTCACCCAAGTTCCTTCATTGCGAGGACAGTTCAAAGCAATCGACGTAAATCAATCCTTTGACGTGTAGTGGGCAGAGGAGACTATCCTCAGCTGATTTTTTCCATCGCTAATCAGACAAGAAAAAGTTTGTGTAGTGGATCTCAAAAGTTCGAGTTTACTTCTACTTGCATGAAATATGCAATTACTCAGCTTGAAGGAGAGTGAGAGAGAGAAAGAATATATGATGTTTTGCCCAGAGGCATTTTTCGTTGAATATTGGCTTATCAACCAAAGAGAAGTTGCAGAACGGGGAAAACTATCCAAAACAAATAATCCCTTCTGAAAAATCTTATTATTACAATTACTGTAATTGGCAGTCAACATCAACTACAACAAAATAACGTTGCATTTTATCAGTAGACTAGCAATCTAAATATGATGTTTATTGCAAATATGCTTACGATGAGAAAAATATGCAGAATTTGTGTATAATATAATAAAACTCAAGGTAAAAGAACTCTGAGGCAAGCTTAAGGTAAAAATATTGAAAATTCTTAAAGGAAATACTGAGCCTAAATTATTCTAAATTAGGAAGTTGTAACAGAAACGCAACTGATTCTAATTCATCTAACTGCCCATTCATCAATTTCATCATTTCATCACTCATCTCCATCTTCGCAAATTAGCAAAATAAGCAATAGAACAGAATTTAGAAATTTCAAATTTTGAAATGCTGAATCTCACGTTTTCACTTCTTTCTTTAGTTCTCAAATCAGCGGCCTAATTTCTGCTAGCGATCTTTGCAAGAACTGGATCGTAGACTCAATTTCATTTTGATTTCGAACTATCTACCTTACTATTTTTTAAACATCAAATAGACAGACACCTTTATGATTACAGGAAGATTTAGCTTTCAGTTTCAACGGCACCGAACCATGTTTTTGGACAATGCATCAAGACATGCAGTGATGAAATGTGACTCACCTAAAAGTATCATGGAATTTGAAAATTTACTAAACAGTCTAGGTGCATGCAACAGAGGAGGAATGAACGAGAAAGAAACACGCTTGGTGAGGCTGGTTCTATTGTGGGCAAAAGCGATTCGTGATGAAGCAAGCCAAGGCAAGAGACAGATGCAGTTGATCCTTTCTATCTGCTGGATAAAGAGAGAGGATCACTGTAGATCTAAGGGATTCTCCGGCTCCAACGTTCGAGAAGCTTGTGGATTCTGCTTTTTGTTTGAATTTCTATCGAAACTAAAGCTCAAAACTGCGGTGTTTCTTCCCCTATAGGAAAGATTCTCTTATCTTTACACAGAAAATTCGAAGGCGTCGCTGAATATTTACACTTTCCTCTTTGTAAAATTCAATGAGACTATCAACAATTTTCTGGAAAACTTTTCAGGAATAGAACCTTTCTTGATTTAAACTTACCCGGTGAAGGCACATAGTGGTTCGGATTCCACTTTAAACAGTAGGTCCAGTCCCTATCAGCCTTACTGTGCATAAAGTGGACTTAAAACACCAACTTAACCAACCTTGATGTTAACTTGTAGGACAAACATACATTGACTTTTCTGTAATTTGAGTATTTTTGTTGTGTGCGTTCGTTTTACGTGTATTTTCTATCTTTTCTTACAATGTACATGCGTTTTTTCTGTGTTTTACTTCTCTTTGGTATTTTAATATTTCGAGTTGTTTTTTTATATTTCTCAAGCTGTTAGCTATTATAATCAATTTATAAAATGTAAAGTGGAGATGGTTAAGTGGAATAAAAGGCTTGTGTTTTAACTTCGCCATCCAAAACAAGAAAAATATAGTAATAACGGATTGCTTTTTCTGCTCATTCTTAACAATTTTAGCTCAAGTACTGGAGTTCTTGAGCTCATTGGTATAATAAAATATGATTGGAATTTTTCCTGCACTTTCTGCATCTCAGTAGTATTTTTCACCATGGATCATTAGTAGTTAGCAGACAGTCGTAGGTTTCATCCAATAGTAAATCGACAAAGAAAATTAATTCATCTGTAGACAATAGGAAAATGACTAGAATAATAAAATAAAAGCAATGGGTTAATTTAAGACTACAAAAGAAGGTTTGAAACTAGTACATGTACTGACACACTAAAAACAAACTACAGCCGATGATTCTGCAAGCATTTTAATAGCAAGAGCACTTTACTCTACATGTGAGTGGATGTTATGATACCTTTTCATGTTTTTGATCGATTTTTACCTTTTCGGAAAACACATAGTGAACCAATTTGAAGGCATTTGGACTTGCTTATCGTCGGATTTATGCATCAGATAGTGCAAAACACTTGCCATTTGTATAGATGTGGACTACGAAAGAGCACGCAAACGATCACATGTCTATTTCTTTTGTCTTTGCCGTTGTGAGCATTAACGCAGAAATAATATACGTAATATTTAACATGGATTTCTATCCAAGTGCTTGAATATAATTTACACCAAAGGAAGTGGGGGTGCGTTTTAAACAAGTCACTTTCTTACAAGTTGAGATGAAAATACATATAACGGAAAATTGTACAAAGTACATCACTTCCAGCAGTATGCTAATTAAATGTATTAAGCATTTGTTTTCGTACATTCTAATGAGGAAGTTGACGGTTGAGGATATGCAAAACGCACATGATTTAACTTTAGTAACTATTTGAGTTCGTCAGCAAAAGTACTATTTTTATTTTACAGACCAATGCCCTTGACAAGAGCAAGAAGTTGAAAGTACCTTCCTAAAAATGTAAGTTACACATTATGCTAAATGTTAAATTATGTATGTTTTTGAGCAAAAATGAAGTAACGAATAATTAGATTCCCTTCGATCTGCGTATTCGATCTTGTAGCTATATCCAGAAAACGTGAGTCAATGTAATTCAGTTTTCGAGTAATCGAGTTCTCAAACAAGTGTTTCTGATGTTGAGGAGGGGGGGGGGTAATAGGTTCTTTTTTTATTAGTCAGTTATATAATTTGCTATCTTTTCATGAGTTTAACGCTGATATGTTTAGGAAAGATTGGCTTCCCACGTGCAGTTCACTGTCAGTAGGTACTTATGTGAGCAAGGACGAAGGAAGGATTCAAATGCCAGAAAATTCGTTTCACACTGTTGATACGAGGCTGGTATTCCGACAGCCGTTTCAAATGCATTATGCATTAGTCTGGACTCACACTTAAACAAGCAATTACGATGAACACGTAATGTGAAATATTTGCTCATATAAAATACCTCAAAATCCTTGAAACACATTTGTAGAATGTCGAATATCTATAGAAACTAATTTAAAAATCGCACCATTCACATAACTACGAACTGAATACGAGCAGCTTCGAGTCAAAACCTGAGCATTGGAGTGTCTTTCCATAAATTTATTCTAATTATATTACCATTCATTCCCATCGTTGCGATTAACCAAACGTGGCAGAAGAGTGAATTACAGTAAGATATATGCATCACTACAAAATAAATACGTAATGATAAATGTTAATAGACAGTGGCATAGTTTAAATTTAATAGTTACATAGTGACTGAAGCAAAGAGAAGCTAGCGAGTGTAAAATGTGTTCGCAC
Organism: Lepisma saccharinum; assembly: GCF_977018435.1. NCBI lineage: Eukaryota > Metazoa > Arthropoda > Insecta > Zygentoma > Lepismatidae > Lepisma > Lepisma saccharinum. Next base: position 60,858,942 of record NC_139230.1, on the reverse strand, counting down.
CCCACGACTTTTTATTTAGTGTGGCTGCCGTAATTTTGGTCACTATGTCAAACACAGTGCTTTTCACGGGCGTTTGCTTCTTTGTTTTTGTCCAGTCCACTTTATGCACAGATAGGCTAATCGGGACTGGACCTACGGTTTAAAGTGGAATCAGAACTACTGTGGAATGTGCCTCCACCGGGTATAGAACCCGGGACCCCTTGATTACAAGGCGAAGACGTTACCACTAAGTCATCGGGGAGGCCCTGCGAGGTGGACGTGGAGCGGCGGTTAGCGCGCCGGGAAGTATGGGCACATCTGCCGGCATTTAGACCCACAGATGTACGCTGACCTTGGCACTGTACGCGTCAGTGCTTCAGTATACACATAGCTGTTGTCCAGTTTGCACGTGTTTGTAAAGTGTTAAAGTGTTAACAAGTGTTTTAGATTGTTTTGTTTTAGTTTACGTATTACTAGTGTTTTTCTGCAGTCCTAATGATGACACATTATCCGTACAATTTAAAACAACGAATTGTTATGTACGATTCTTACGTGATTATGAATTCTTGTAGGGCAGTTATATTGAGTTTTGCAGCAGAATTCCCAGGTTCCTGTTTCACACAGAGACAGTGTTTGTATACTTGTAAACAAATTTAGGGAAATGGGGTCTGTTCCTGATAAGAAGCGAAGGGTAAAACGGCGTGTGCTTACTGAGGAGAAACTAGACGAAGTTGGAACACGATTGGAACATACTCCTCAAAAATCTCTACGGCGCCTTGCACAAGAAAAATACATTTTCATGACGTCTGCATGGAGAGCCTAAAGCAGGAAGTAATTTTCAACATTTGAACGTGACTTTCACTGTGAGTGTGCATATTTTTGCAAATAGCAATGTGTAACAGTGTAGTTGATGTGTTTGTATTTTTGTCTAATTATACATAGTATTAGTTTCGTTGCATTTAAAAATTCAGCATCATGTGGAAACATAAAAAACTGACAAGAAATGTAGATGCATTGGGGGTGAACCTAGGGTTTAAGAATAGGGTCGGTCTTGTAAAGATCTCAGGATTAGTGGATTACAAGACGACAGTGTTAGCCACTACAGTAAAGGGGAGATCCCGACAGAGGCTGAGCTTATTATTCGAATTATGACTCGAATTTCCTGTACCTGTATGAACAGAATTAATTAAGAAATCGTTAACTAAAATATAACTCCTGCTAGAAAACTTCGTAATTTTGTGTTGCATCCCCGTTTGGTAAGCGACGTAAATTTCAGCAACATCCAACATGGAACTCCTTACCCGAGAAAGGGATCAGAAGAACAACAGAAACTGCTCCTACGTCCCCAATACCAAATCCCTACGCGATCAGACAGCAATACCCATATCTCCCTCTGTTTGTTCCGGCCAAGCGGATGCATATTGAGGGGCCCCTTCTCATTTCACGAGACGAGGTCTTCCAGCCCGCGTCACAAGAGATTACGCAGCCGGCAGCTGTTTGACCTGGCTCCGAGGTTGGTGGGAATTATCCGGGGTCGATTGCATGTCCGTATCTGACGGAGTGACCCGGCCCGGCCGATCACTCCCGTTGGCAGACAGATGGAGGGGCTACAAAAGGTTACCTTTAGGGGCAAACTCACCGTAGTCTCTTGCAAAGATAAATAGCCTTTCCGTGAAAGAAAGAGGAACACGGGGACCAGACATATAGCCTCTTCAATCATGGCCGCGTTCCATATTGAAATTGGCAATCGCAGAAGAAAAGAGGATTTTGCAAATTGGATGCAAATTCTTTTGCAAATTTACCTGCTGTGCGAGTTCATGCAATTCAAGCTTACTTCAAAACTCCAGGTTCTGGGTTAGAATCATGCGTACATTTTGGTGTTCCCGTTTACGAGCATCTTATTCATAAATATTATTTGATTTTTGATACCGATTTAAATATTCGCCGAAGTCACGTGGCCTAATCTAGACTTACAACTTAAAGTTGTATTGAGACCACAGTTTAACGTCCCTTATACGAAATATCAGGTTAACCGCAACGAATATGAAACAATGAAAACTTTGTTTTCGTCAATGGTACCTGGTCCCGAGTTCGATTCCCGGTGGAGGCACATAGTGGTTCGGATCCCACTTTAAACTGTAGGTCCAGTCCCGATTAGCCTTACTGTACACAAAGTGGACTTAAAACATCAATTAAATCAATCAATCAATCAAAGTCAATGGTACCATTATGGCATTCGTCTGTATTGATTGAGAAGAAACACGGGGAAGTCTGTCAGGGTGGTCGGCCGTGGAACTTGAATCCGTGATCTTGACCGACACACCTGGGTCCTGGTAATGCCTTGCATTACGAAGTGGCTGACAGCAATGATGTGACTGGCACAGTAGTCTCCTAGCCTTTTATTCTCTTCGAGCCAGTGGAGTGGTTAACGTTGGGAGGGTACTAAATGTGACAAAAGCAACTAACATTGACTCCCCAGGGCCCAAGTGTGTTGTTAGTGTTACCTTTTGTGTTAACGTGATTTTTAAATCGACCAAGCTAAATCAAGGATGATCTTGAATTATCCCCTAACAGATATTGATGATATCAGTGGTACTGATAGTGAGTAAGAGGTTAGTGAACATGACTCAGAAAGCGTAGAGTAAGATTGTAATGAAGGTGAATCTGCCAATGTAGAAGATGACATAGAAGAAGCTGAATATGGCAGTGAGACTAACAATTCTAATTCATTTTATAGTAAAAACCGCTATAAGTTGCCTAAATTGTTTTGAAAATTAAGAAAAATCACTTAGAGAAAGATACTATACCAGAGCTCTCGCCGTGAGACTTTGGTCAAACTGTAGTTGTATTATTTTTCTTATTTCTATGTTTTATAATTAATATAATTAGTATTTAATTACTGCCACATTAGGGCATTTCACATATGAGGATTCGAAAGAATGACGCAGATAGTTCTTTATATACAATCATTTCTATATGTGCATATTTTGTCATGATGTAAATATATTTTTCAAAATATATCTATTTGTTACAGTGGGAATATATTTTTTTTATCATATGAACATACTTTTGTTTCAACTACCAATAAACACATTTCAAGGCAGCATGAACAAATATTGTATATTTATGTTCTTGTACATAAAAATAAAATAAAAAGCTGCGTCAAAGGGACCCAGGTGTGTCTTAAGTGTAACTTTTTTAGGTGTGTCGGTTAAGGGTTAATGGAATCATATATAGAAATAGGTGCCCTCACCGCAAACGAATTTCAGCGAAACTTGATTTATTCATACAGAGAATAACACACTGTATTCTTAGTGTTCCGGACAAGCGACAAAACACATAAAATGCTATTTTTCAGTAGTAATTGAACCCTGCCACATGTTATAAATATTGTAGAAAAAATTAATTAACATTTTCTCATATTTAAATATGTGTAGCAGAAGAATGTGTTAAAATTTAAGATTCCCATCTCAACACTTATTGCACACAATGATACTTACACACTGTGTAAGTGATGGTTAGTTTATTTTACTTCGCGTTTTGTGCCTCTTGGCTAATTTACGAAGATGGGATGAGTGATGAAATGATTAAATTGATGAATGGACATTCACAAACAATCAAGCCCGAGCGGGATTCGAACCCGGGACCCTTGGCGTCGCAGCGCTATGTGCTAACCACTTTTTTATTATTATTTAAAGGAAATACCCCCTACACGGAGGTATCCCCCCACCATTCACATTTTTTCTCACTGTTACACTTTTCAATTGTTACAGTTTCTTATCATCTGGACAAACACAAATAAATACCCATGACATACCCGTGACTCGAACCCGGAAGCACTGGCGTTGTAGCGCGCTCTGCTAACCACTTCGCCACAGGGGCCGACACCACTCGGCCACAGGGTCCGGCTCTCGGCCACAGTGTCCGGCTGTAACATTAGAACACTCAAGGTGATTTAGATCTTTAACTTATTTTCATTTCTAAACTATGAGTCTTACCGCTGTTTATCATTCCAGAGCACTGTATGGCATCGAAAGTATATCAGATGCATTTGATGTACGAAATAATATGCTATACAAATTACTGTAGTAAATAAGCAAGGTTACATATTGGGAGCGCGTAGCGTACATGCAATGTGTACAATCAGATAACATTTAAACATATTAAAGACAATCATACAAAGAACTGCGTGTGCTTCGCAATTTGTACCGGAAACCCAAGATGCCCTGATGAATTTGGTGCAATTTACAGCTAGAGTCAGAATCGCGATACCTGCATTTGACTGACATGTTTCCTATCTTGTAACATTCAAAGTTGTTTTCAGAGTTTCACAAGAGCTCAATTGGTGCTGGCGGCGAGAGATCAATGAGATCACAGGGCATCAAATATGCACAATCGATTAGTGAAAGTTCGTTCGTTCATTTATATTCCTGGTATTTTATACTTTATTTCTTATTATACGTCGTTTTTTTAGCCTTTACGGTAATCGTAACGATGAGGTTGAGATAAAGAAATGCCTGAGGACGCTAACCCCGAATTCCTTTACTTCAATTCCCCGAATTCAATTCGAGCAATGTTGTGTCAAGCATTATTGTAAGTTAATATCACCAAAGTGTCTGAAGCATTCTGTTTTTATTCCCAGTAACGTACAACATATAAAGTATAAATTCAACACATTGCAAAATAAAATACTCGTACTGTAGTAGAAGCTTTGATAGATGCAAATTGTTTTAATGAATCCTCACCAGTGAAAGCAAAATGTGAATGATATTTACAAGAAATCATAAAGTGGAATGGAAACTAAGATCAGCCATTTTAACAATTTTGTCACGTAGGACCATGAAGTCGATTCGATATTCAAAATGGATTTTGATGTACAAGTTGCGTGGTTGTTAAGATCACAACTATCGTTATCAATGTACCCATGTCATATGCACGAATTTCACGTACGCACCCCATCTATATTGTATTATACTATGTAGTGCCTTATTTTATACTTCGATATATGCTCGCACAAAGAAACCTGAAGTCTCTACCTTGATTTTGATTGGCGATATTTAGTATTTTGGTGACCTCGGTTAATTCTTAATTTGTAAAATACAATACGCTGCAGCAAGTTGCTGATGCCAATTTCCTCAGTTACAAACGTAGAGTTGAAATGTGTGATAAAACATATTCTGTTTATAATTTACCATTTTCTTCTGGTATTGCAACACTGTTGTGCATGTGACCATGTTATAAGTATTAATTCGTGTGTCTGTCAGGTGTTCACATTCTTTCCAACGCAGAACCTCGATTATCTAGCTTGATTTTAAAAACGAATTGTAGTTACATATTTCAAGTTAGTCATCCTATGTAATATATGTATATTACATACATAGAACTTTCTGTTCTTTTTCTAAGCAAGACATGCAACGATATTTAAACAAAACACGTAATGTACTGCATTTCTTGATAGTATAACATTCCCAGTTGTAAACCTTCTACCAGCTCAAATTGGGTTGAACGAGTATGAAGATCCGTGGTGCCTCTAATCTATTATGTATACCATCTTACGTGCTGCCCTGTGTCTTGTATGGGCTTCTAAATTGTTAATACCAACTTTGTCGATCCTGATGCTGTAGATTCCCCTCTCGCAGTTGTCGCTGGTGGAAAAGCCCTCGATTCCGGTAAACTGCATGTCATTTAGGCATTCGCTGCTATCATCCGCCTAGCATGTGTGCTCTCATTCCTGACCCGATACTTCCTGTTGCGCAGAACCTTGTAAAAGGGACTTTCATTTTTAAACAATCCGTTTTTCCGTTTAGTCCTTAACCTTTCTGAAGCTAGGGAGTACTACCTTTATTTATTTTTATGTTAGACTGCATTTTCAAACAGGATCATTTTGTTTCTATTGTTGCCATGTGTATTATTATTTCCTTAAGTACTTCTGTGTTTAGTATCATGTTTAGCATATATAGTTCCTAGATTCTGAAGAAGGCATTGCCACGATAAATATTATTTCTACAAATGTTAAGGCTATATGTGACGATTTGAGAAATCAGAATTGAATATCTCATTTGTACAGTCACGGACACTTCTGGGTTGTACAACCCTATTGAAGAAGCACTGAAGCAAGCCATCCATGTCTGACCACCAAGCGCCTTGTGACTAGACAACCCAACCAGCATTGCAATTCTGCGGCTTGTATACCAGTCACAGGTTTACATCTCTGTAAATTGAGTAGTGATGCCAAAGAGAAATACGAGATGAAGATTGTCGATCGTAATGTATCGTGTTCTCGACATGGAATAATACTCGGTTCACGTTACGTTCCATTATTTAATGTTGTTTGGCAACGAACCTGACGGACTTTGTTTATATTTTCACTCCTTGAATTACAGTAAATTCCATATTTTACAATTATATTAATGCTTTGAACGAAAATAATGCCCAGAAAAACATCGAACACACGTTCACACCATTCTTCTCACACACATGCACGTGAAAACAAACGCACAAAGCTAAGTTTTAACTTCCAAGTGAATGTCCAAACAACAGTAAATGGAGAAGCACGATGTGCGAAACATGGGATTTTTCACAGAAAGAATGCGTCTATTTGTGACATACGTGGTTTCTATTAATAGACAATGAAACAATTATGAGATAAATTAACATGCATTTTCGTCTTCAGGTGCTGAGGAAGGAAACAGACTGACTGGAAAAGAGAAAACGTGGTGTTATTGATAGAGTGTTGGTTAGCGTACAGAGTTTTCATCAGTGAGGTCTAGGTTCGATTCCCACCAAGGACAATTTTTTTATTCTTTTCTATTAGTGAAGAAGTATGTAATATTGTTTTCTATGCATTTTGACGAAAGGATACGCATCAAATTTGTTCGTTTAATCTGTATTTTCATTCTTCTAATAATAAGTTCTCTATCGCAATGGGATATAGAGATTCTCTATCTAGGCGATGGATATCTTCTCAATGGTTACGTAGCTACGATTCTCCAGTCCCTTCCACCCACTTGTCTTATTTATTTACTTCATTTCATATCTAACGAAAACACACAGATATAGTTAGAACAAGAAACACACCTCGCGTCGAAGGTTCCAGACTCGAGTTCTGGCTTTTTTTTTTTTTTTTTTTTGCGAGGGTGATTATTCTTGTGTGTGTGTTTATCATCTTTGTCAAAAAAATATTCCTCATTATTGCCGTGATTAACCTAGGGAGAGACCAAAGCGACTGAAATAACAAAAGTACAGAAAATGCAAGACACATCTGCCTAGGCATGTTATACCTTGGGAATTAGCAATCTGAAAATTAACTTGCGTTTCAGTCGACTACTTGCGAAAGAGTTTCGTGTTGTCTCGTTTGGAGTGTTGGTTATCGTGTCGGACTAGCATGCGGGCATTCGAGCCCAGCGGAAGGAAAGTTTTTTTTTTTTGTCTAATTTCATCCAACCTTATTTATAAAACTGAGGTTTCTGCAAAAACCTTTTGAATTGCATGCCACTTCGTATGTTGGTAATCTGAAAGCAGCAAAGATGAAAATTTGATGTTCCGAAGCGACGATGTATTTGTGTATGTGTTGAAAAAAACGCAGTTATTTATTAGCGAAAACCATGCAGCCACGTGATAATTGAGAACGCTTTCTAGTTGTCAGTGCTAATATGGCAGTAGCTACAGTCTGTCAACACACACCAACTTTCACGTTTCCCGTAAAATGATTACCTTTCCACGTTTCAAAATCATGAGTGCTGTCTAAAGCAATACTTTGATACTTGTGTTTGCATGTTCGAATCTAAAGTAATACGAAACTCTTTTCCAAACAAATGACATTGAAACCATTAATAACTGTTTGCAATGTGATACTGATATCATATATGGAAAGAATAAAAATGGAGAATTTCGCTTAATACAACTTATAAATAGGGAGCGGAAGTTGATGAAATGTCATCTTTTTTCTGACATCTCGGACACGATGCCCATTAAATATACACAATATTACACTTCATCTAGAACCCAAAAAAGGTAATTTTAAAGTGCATTATTTTGCATTTGTTGCCATTTGTCAGGTTTTAGGTCATTTTCCCGGATTTTCGGCATTTACCCGTCATTTTTTGCAATATTTGGTATATTGTTTCATCATATTTTGTCACTTCTTTAATTTTGGTAATATTCTTGAATCTTTTCACCAAGGTATATATATCTCGCAGGATTGCAATTTACGAGCAAAAGAAATGCTGAACTGGTGACAGTCTTTGTTGTGTCGGGGGAAACCACCAGGTGCCCGTCTGGGGCAAACTCAGATTAAGATCAGATAAGGAGAGGCTTGAAATACCATAGCTAGACCCCGTTTGCACTGAAAATCCTCGTTGCATATTTTAATTGAATGTGCATGTGCTATCATTTGGTGCCCTTTTTTTTAAAGCAAGATTGCATTTTGTTTAATTTCATTTTCATTTCAATTTTTAAACTGAAACTAACAAATTTAAGGGTCATTTTTTTGCATTTTACGTCAATTTTTCCCCATTTTTTAGGATATTCTATAGGTCATATACCTATATTTTTTTAGGTCATCAACTTCCGCTCCCTACTTATAAATATATTAAATTATGTGGATACCTGATGTGAAACGTACGATGCACGATCAGAGAGCCTGAATGTTGCATTGAAAACTGCAGAGAACAATTACTGACTTATGAACAGTGAAAGGTTTTTCCATGCTCCAATGGGATTTTATTTATAACTATAAATAAACAAGGGAGAAGGACACAGGTTGGTATGATGAACTAAATTGTAATCTAAAAGTTTTAATTGAAGAAACAAAACACGTTCGCGGTTAAAAATAGGACATTCAATTTCAAGCACATTACACTAACTGAAAGAGTATTTTCAAAATTAATAGTATCCTCGTTCTTCACCTTTTTCTCAGTTGTGACACATGTCAATTTCCTCTATATTCTCATTGGGACAAACACCCACATCCATGCTTGAACCGAGTATTGGTAATATTGCACGCGAGCCAACAATTCCAGAAGAAAAGTTTGATACGCGGTTTAGTGGTTCCAAGTGGTTGGAATCCCACTTTAAACTATAGATCCAGTTTTTCTTACTGTGCATAAAGTGGACTTAAAAATAAGGAAAAAATCGAGGAAAAGCGCTTGAAGGTTTCGATGAGTTCCAAGTGCCTTGATAAGGCGAAGGTATTACATGATTTTAAGTCGTCAAGTGTCCTCGTGGTAGCGGATAAGTTTCACGTACAGACGGCTTTGAGTTCGATTCCCGTTCAATTTCCCTATGTTTTTTTTAAATAACTCGAGCAACTAATAATTGCACTTTATTTAATAATTTATTGGAGTAAAAGTTAAATACATTTGTACTTTATTTTTGGGTGGAAATCTTTACTTTACCGTTTTAAATTTTATTTGTGAAAATTATTGTTTACGATAGTTTTTTTCACATTTCTCATCATTTTACAAACATACTCAATAAAATGTTATGCCTTGGCGAAAAGTATACATTTCTTTAGAGAAAATGATCCAGAAATACATATAATACTATTCACAAGAAATTATCGTAATCGTTTGGAAAACTCGAGTTAAGAAAAAAATTGGAGACAATCAAACGGGAATCGAACCCAGTATCTCCTCCGTGTCAAACTAACACGCTACCAACCCACAACCTGGTCTTCTGTCATTCGGACAATCTAATCGTCTTATGAGTAAAGCTTGCTAAGTTTCTAATCTTTGAAGCACTTGTAATTATTGTTGTGTGTCACGGAGTTATGTTTACTGCAACATCTGAGCACACAATCCAAACATACGTAAATTTCATACACAGAAAACATGGGTTTTCTGCACATAATTACGGAGCATGCGCTCTGTCAAGGACTAGAAGGAATCTCGCAAAAGTTACTGAATCTTGTCTTCGGTGCTGACAGTTGGCCCCGAGTCACGTGGTATCTCGTTATCAGTCGACATGACCTTGAGCCTGCAGAACCAGCACACTGAAGTGAACGAAGGTATTTTACGTGATTTGTAAGCTGGAAGAAAACATGCCACGCGTTACAACAGACAGACAGAGGTTTGTCTTCAGCTTCGGGACAGACAAACCACACTAGGCATACAGACAGAGTATAATGTAAGATAAAAGGAAATTATTTCTCCGTCTCCTCACACTGACAATTTTATTGCCTTTTTTTGGAGTTATTTGGCCACAGAAACGGAATTATATTATTGAAGTCGTATCTCATGTGATGGCTTGGTTCAGTATGCTGATCAGGTTTTCTGACAAAAGCAGGACGAGCTACCCAAGAACAGTAATTGTCTATCTTTTATATCTGCTTCCTTCATCATCCGGTATAAGGCAGACAAGCACATACCACAAATATGTAAGAGAACTATTGCTAATTTGGTAACTTGTCTTGCAATTGAATTTCGTCATGAACATCTGCAAAGAAACAAAGGCTTTCCTTTTAAAGGATTACACTGAATAATTGTTATTTGATTAGGAAACTAAAATGACTTCAGTATTTACATTCAGTACACAAGAGATACTAAACACACTCTAAAACATACTACTGTTCGTTTCAACATATTATTTCAACAATCAAGACACAAAATAAAGGGCATGCTCAAGAAAAACTATGTTTCTTTGATTATCAAGGGCATTACGTGGTTAACATCAAGTTTGGATTTGCCGGTTATCCAAATATTATTAATTTTGAAAATACTCTTTCAGTTAGTGTAATGTGCCTGAAATTGAATGCCCTAATTTTAACCGCGAACGTGTTTTGTTTCTTCAATTAAAACTTTTAGATTACAATTTAGTTCATCATACCAACCTGTGTCCTTCTCCCTTGTTTATTTATAGTTATAAATAAAATCCCATTGGAGCATGGAAAAACCTTTCACTGTTCATAAGTCAGTAATTGTTCTCTGCAGTTTTCAATGCAACATTCAGGCTCTCTGATCGTGCATCGTACGTTTCACATCAGGTATCCACATAATTTAATATATTTATAAGTAGGGAGCGGAAGTTGATGACCTAAAAAAATATAGGTATATGACCTATAGAATATCCTAAAAAATGGGGAAAAAATGACGTGAAATGCAAAAAATGACCCTTAAATTTGTTAGTTTCAGTTTAAAAATTGAAATGAAAATGAAATTAAACAAAATGCAATCTTGCTTTAAAAAAAAGGGCACCAAATGATAGCACATGCACATTCAATTAAAATATGCAACGAGGATTTTCAGTGCAAACGGGGTCTAGCTATGGTATTTCAAGCCTCTCCTTATCTGATCTTAATCTGAGTTTGCCCCAGACGGGCACCTGGTGGTTTCCCCCGACACAACAAAGACTGTCACCAGTTCAGCATTTCTTTTGCTCGTAAATTGCAATCCTGCGAGATATATATACCTTGGTGAAAAGATTCAAGAATATTACCAAAATTAAAGAAGTGACAAAATATGATGAAACAAAATACCAAATATTGCAAAAAATGACGGGTAAATGCCGAAAATCCGGGAAAATGACCTAAAACCTGACAAATGGCAACAAATGCAAAATAATGCACTTTAAAATTACCTTTTTTGGGTTCTAGATGAAGTGTAATATTGTGTATATTTAATGGGCATCGTGTCCGAGATGTCAGAAAAAAGATGACATTTCATCAACTTCCGCTCCCTATTTATAAGTTGTATTAAGCGAAATTCTCCATTTTTATTCTTTCCATATATGATATCAGTATCACATTGCAAACAGTTATTAATGGTTTCAATGTCATTTGTTGGGAAAAGAGTTTCGTATTACTTTAGATTCGAACATGCAAACACAAGTATCAAAGTATTGCTTTAGACAGCACTCATGATTTTGAAACGTGGAAAGGTAATCAATTAAGCATTAATATAATTGTAAAATATGGAATTTACTGTAATTCAAGGAGTGAAAATATAAACAAAGTCCGTCAGGTTCGTTGCCAAACAACATTAAATAATGGAACGTAACCTGGACCGAGTATTATTCCATGTCGAGAACACGATACATTACAATCGACAATCTTCATCTCGTATTTCTCTTTGGCATCACTACTCAATTTACAGAGATGTATACCCGTGACTGGTATACAAGGCGCAGAATTGCAATGCAGGTTGGGTTGTCTAGTCACAAGGCGCTTGGTGGTCAGACATGGATGGCTTGCTTCAGTGCTTCTTCAATAGGGTCGTTACAAGCCAGAAGTGTCCGTGACTGTACCAAGTGTATTTTCCCAGTATTTAGAGAGCGCGTTGTAGGTTCAAAGTCTGCGGTCGTAAAACTCGTAGACCAATTTCGTTCAAATGCTTCTGCAGGTCAGTTCTTTGGAGTATCTTGGAGCTATAAGTATTCTAGTGGAAAGGTTATATATACATGGTGGTTATCGTGGTCACAAAACTGGTGAATTTGATCCAATTGATCCCCGCACGCTCAATACCGGACACTACGTTTAGATGTTTCTTACTGTCAAATTAATGAGCAAGTATTGTGTTCTCTTAATTGATGTTCTCTAAGATACAAAATTATAGTTTGCCTAGAGTTTTGAAAATAATCCGGTTTCAGATTTCACCAGGGTCTACGCAGTTGTAAAATTCTCTAAAATGCAGTCAGTCAGGGAAAACTTTGATTTCTAAATTTGCTTGATAATTTTTACTATTTCTTTCTTATGTTTTGAAATATTTCTCAAAGTACATACAGTCGTGCGGAACATAGTCAAGCAGGAAAAGAGCAGTTTTTAATATAATTGTTAAGTATTACGCAAATTTACCTTTACGTTGGGCTAATGTAACATGCTTCAAATGTTCCTGTGACTTTTGTTCAAAGTTATTAGAAATTTAACTGTGGCATAATACGATGATATTACAAGATATTAAGAAATTCATTTCTTCTTTTCTATACACTCCTGTTCAGATAAATTGGCACATACTTCAACTGTCCAACCTTACAAAATGTGCCACTTTATGCGAACAGGATTGTACCAGAAAACAAATTCACTCCATATACAACTTTAGTGCTTTTCTCATTGAAGAACACTGCACAAAAAATTTAATAAAATATGTTTTGAATGTAGAACAATCCTGTGGTGTGTCATGTTACATTTATAAAGCTTATACATGGTGATTATAAAGTTTCGATACATTTCTGTAAAAAACAGATATTTGAATCAAACCAATAATGAGAATGGAAAACCTAACACTTAGTAACACATAATCTATCAAAACTTCTAGAGATAATATAAACCCAACCTCAGAGTAACATATAATCCATCACAGATTGCACTGAGCCTTATTCCAAATGACCACCTGCACGAAACACCTTTTCTAGCATTGTACATTCTCATTATTGGTTTGATTCTAATATCTGTTTTTCACAGAAATGGATCGAAACTTTATAATCACCCTGTATTTCTATTTTGGTGTGCCATTTAATTGTATCAAGTATTTCTTACATAGGTAGAGAAATATATTTTTATTCATTGGTTCAAATTCGTTATTTGTTACTGAAACATGATATTGGTGACAACTCCTTTAAATATAAATACCGCAGAGGAAGATGATGGGAGCTGGCTTATTGCCATGAGAGAGTATCATAGATTGTTATATTATTTGGATTTTAAACTATACATAGAGAATACAGTGAATACGTATTTTCGTGAAATAATATTATCTTTGCTATTTTAAGCCAATAAAACGTGGCACTTGAATGTTTGAACATTATGCAACTGCTGTCACAGTGGTATTGCTTTTATTTGTACCTTATTTGTTAATATCAACACACATGCAGAGGTGAGATTACAATAATGTTTATTCAGTAATTGCTACTTTTTTGTAGGTATGTTTACCTCTTGTTAGGCAGGTTGGTTCCATGTGTGTGTAAAATATTGACAATTTTCCATAGCGTGTACATTAGGTGGTCAGGTTAACTGTTCTCTTTAATAATAATAATTTTCTTTCAACAAATGGCGCCTAACAAGGTAGACGTAGGTGTCTCGTGCTCTCAGTTCTCAACGTTTTTACAAGATAGTAAATGTGGTAAATGTTCTCGTTCAGTGAATAATGGAATTTTATGCGATATCTGTGATAAATGGTATCATTTCTCAAAATTTTCTAATGTTAATGAGGCCAATATACCAGAAAATGTGTGGGCGTGTATAACTTGCGTAAACTATCATAAAACTGTGACAAAGTAGACTATGAAAGTATAATTAGAAGCCTTACGGAGGAAATGGAGTCTTTACGAACAATAAATCAAATCCTCCAAAAACAATTAGAGGGCAAAGGAGGATAATCCGAGGACCTTTACAGGTATAGTCCCAGTAAAGACTGGCCAACTCTACCGGGTAGGCCAAATTCTAATGTTAGCAATACATGGACATCTGTAATAAAGAACAAGAAAAGATCTAAGAGCCCCCCCCCCCATTAAGGAAAATTCCGTCAACTTCCAATCACGAAACCGTTTCGAGATACTACAAGATGTGTCCACCGTACCTGAAGAAACAAACAGTTTAAAGTGCAAGGCGGACTCCTATAGTACAAAGCGCATTTTCGCTGGTAGAAAGTCATTGAAGAACACAAGGTATAAGGGGAAAATATGCCTGTATACCGATAGTCAAGGAAGGAATGTAGCTACGCAACTACAGAATCAAGTAAGTAACTCAATATTCAGTATGGTGAAACCTAGTGCAACTTTCAAGGAAGCCACAATAGAGGTGTCTCAAGAAAACAAGCAATTATGCTCAAGGGATCTCGTGGTTTTACTAGCAGGAACAAATGACATTGCTAGAAATGAAGCAAGTGTGTTTATGAGAACTTTGAGGAGACGATTACAACTTCTTCTGCACACAAATGTTCCTCTGTTCACAGTGCCTCACCGTTACGATCTCCTACCTTGGTCATGTGCAAATGTAGAAATAGATCGTGTGAATCAAGAAATTTGAAAACTTAGCAAACATTTCAAAAATGTAAGTGTTGTAGACATAAGTTTGATAGGCAGAAGGTTTTACACTAGCCACGGACTTCACCTTAATAGTCTAGGTAAGAAATATGTATGTTATGAAATACAGAAGGTAAGCAATAAAATATTTGCAAATATGTACAAAGAAATAATACAAATGAACTGGTATGAACAGGGAAACTCCCTTGTGAACCTGACTCCATAAAAAAAAACTGCTTCAGTGTGGAGCCAGGTCAAACAATCAAATCTAACGAAACCACTTCAAGATAGCCTTTATAAAGTAGTACTTTCGAATAGTAATAGTGGTAAGAAACAAACTTCACAGCCTGAAAGTGCAACTATTTTAGTACTTTTTCATATTAATCTACAATCTATTAGAAATAAATTACCGGATGATTTTGGATGATTTTCCTTGACATGTTTTTTCTGTTAATGAACATTGGTTGGTTAACGATGAAATAGATATGTACATCCCCTCAAATTAGAAGTTAGCTAGTATTTTTTCTAGAAAGTCTATGATCCATGGAGGTGTTGGTATTTATGTACGACTCGACTCGAGTATCAACCGTTAGATATACATCATTTATGTATTGAAGGAGTATTCGAAGTTACCGGCATTGTATTTAACAGTTTGAAAGTTGTGGTCATATCCATATACCGCATTCCTAATTCAGATTTAAATATGTTTTTGTTACAATGGGAAAAACTTACAAGGTCCATTGATAAGTACAAACAATTTGATGTTGTTTACGTGGGAGATATAAACATAAATGTTCTAATTGATAATTCTGTAAAGAAATCATTCTGTGATACTCTCAGGTCTTATGATTATTATTATGCTAATGATCAAGTAACTAGAATGAAATCTTGCATTGATAATGTGATCACTAATGTTAACAGAAATATGATATCCTGTGGAACTATTGATCACTGTTTATCAGACCACAGCGATCTGTGGCTTATTTTACCAATTTTAATTCATACCACACCCCCCACCACAAGAACTACAAGTTTTAGATTGCTTGGTTAAACTAACATAAGAAACCTTAGAGATAGCCTTAATGAAATAAATTTCTATGAATTGTTAAGTACTTGTAATAATTTGACTGAAGCATGGAACAAATTTACACGTACAATTGTCGATATTTATAATGAGTGCTGTTCAATAAAATACAGAACTATCAGCACTGGTAAGAAGAAAATGAGACCACATCTAACATGGTTCACTCCTAAAATAGCGAACCTTAGAGCTATTATGCTCAGACTACATGATAATGCCAAAAATGGCGATCAAACTGCTAAATTGAACTATAATGAGATTAAAAAAAAATTAGAAAGGAAATAAAATTAGCTAAGCAAAAAGCTAATGAAGACTACAAGTAATAAATGCAAATCTGCCTGGTCAATAATCAAAAAGGAAACTAAGATAACGGACGAAACAAACAAAGTTGCCAAGTATCACACCCAATGAGTTTAATAGTTTCTTTATAAACAATCAAGAACATTTAAACAAAATTCCTGTGAACTATGAAGACAATGTCAACAATGACCTAAATGGCTATCTTGCTAGGCAAAGTTTCCCACAATTTAATCATATAAATTTTAAGTGGATACAGATTAGTACGGATGAAATTTTAATTATTGTGTCAAAAATGAA
The DNA here is from genome assembly GCF_977018435.1 of Lepisma saccharinum. Taxonomy (NCBI): domain Eukaryota; kingdom Metazoa; phylum Arthropoda; class Insecta; order Zygentoma; family Lepismatidae; genus Lepisma; species Lepisma saccharinum. The sequence continues at coordinate 60,842,333 of NC_139230.1, read as the reverse complement.
AAACTCCTATAGTGAAGATTTTTTCGGTCTATCAACATTTATTATAAAGCATATAATTGACATATAATAGCACTTCCAATTACATATCTTATTAATGGGACATTAAATTATGGTATTTTTCCTGATAACCTAAAAATATCTATAATAGTAGCTACCTATCCACAAAAAGGGTGATAGAGATAACTCTGGTAACTACCGGCCTATATCCCTTGTTCCAGTGTTTTCTAAAATTATAGAGTACTGTGCAAAAAAGCAATTGACTCCTTACTTTGAACAGAATTCACTTATTAATGTAGCCCACTTTGGATTCATATCGGGGCTATCTACTATTAAAGCGGTAGAGACGGTCGTAAATGAGATAATTAATGGTTTCGAGTCTGGCTCATATACATGTACTACTTTGATAGATTTAAGTAAGGCGTTTTATACAGTTGCGTATGAAATCTTGCTTAAAAAACTACAGTATTATGGAATAAAGGATATTGAATTATCCCTTCTTAAGTCTTATCTCACTAATCGGTGAAAGATAGTAAAATTTAATAATAAGAAATCTGATGAGCTAGACGTTTTGTCTGGTGTCCCCCAAGGATCAGTATTAGGTCCATTTTTGTTTTTAGTTTATATGAATGACCTACCTAATTGTCTACCGTATAAAACAGCTATCTATGCTGATGACACTACCTTTATTACAAATGATCATAGTATTCTTAACGTTAGTATCAAAAATAAAGAAATGTTAAATGCTTCCTCTTTATGGTTTAAAACAAATAGCTTGGTGTTAAATACGACAAAAACAGAAACTCACTTTTTCTACTTAAATAACCCACCATGCACCTTAAATAATCAGGATTATGTAAAATTGCTTGGCATATATTTAGATACAAAATTAAACTGGTCAGTTCATACCCAGGAACTATGTAAGAAACTTGCCCGTGTCTTATATGTATTGCAGAAATTAAAAAGGTCTGTAAGTGAGGAAATGATGATCTCTGTGTACTACGCTCTTTTCCATTCACACTTACTGTATGGAAATTTACTATGGGGAAACTACAGGTGCAAAGGAAGTCTTTAAATGGCAAAATAAGGCTATACGTTGTATTACAGGAGTACAGGATATGGAGTCATGTAGGGAATTCTTTAAGGAATACCGTATTATGACAGTGCCCTCTATAAATATTTATCATAGTTTAATGTACATAAAGGAAAACCTCCCCAGTTTTAGGTTGCGATCTAATGTACATGACTATAATACAAGGCACAATCTGAATATAGAAATGCCGTACGCTAGACTATGCAAGACTCAACAACATTTTAAACATAATGGAATGAGATTATTCAATTTGCTACCAGCTTCTATACGTAATTTAGAAAACAAGCAGTTTGCTAAACACATTAATAATATATTAGTACGATATTGTATATATAGTGTCACGGAATTTGAAGAACAGGGCCTGTAAAATGTAAATGTCTACTCATAATGCATCACAGAGCTGTAAAATGGGATTTTGTACATGGTTTGTATTGTAATCGAAATAGAGTACTATTTTCCAATTGCTTTCGCTGTAATAAAACATGTAGTTTAATTTGCAAACTGTATTGTTGAATGTGTAATATTTTAATATGTATTTTTAATTTTCTATTCTTTTGTAATTTTATATATTAACATTTATATACTTATTATGACGAAGTCTATTGCAATCATGTTGTCTAATGACTAATAAAGTATTCTATTCTTTTCTATTCAGTTGTAATGGTTACTCTTCAACTATCTAGCTACTTGCTTCTGCTGTGAAATTGGTGTAGGTGTGTCACCTGCATGATTATGTGTATAAGATTGATGATTGATGATTTTCCATTTTCATCTTCATGATTTTGAAAGTCTCAACAAAAAGTGACCGCGGAAAAAGTTGCACAACCCAGACGAGTAAAAAATAATGGGCGGAAATAACAATAACGACAGATAAAGAGGAAGGAGAGAAGAAAAAAATACACAAATCGAGTATTTCAAGTATATAAAAAGAAGGCACGCGTGTGTGCGAAGGGAAATGAGAAGAAAGACGAATTCAACGACATGGGTAAAGATTAACTTACAGTATTAAATATGCATGGTTTAATATTGATGTTAAGAGATATTGTTGAAGACTTTCATACTTCCCTTCTAGATATAAGTAAAGCATTGTACCGTTTTCCGTTTGTATTAACTAAGCTTAATGAAAAACACAGCTTTGGAGTCCAGAGAAACACGATGGAATTCATAACAAGGAACTTAATAACTGTTCAGTAAAAATAATAATAATAATAATAATGTTCGTTAATGGTTCTTGAACCACACAATCTATAATGACAAAATTACCGAAAATAAAAAAGTAATTGGAATAATATATTAAAGGACTGTAAAACAATTTCATAGAATGGGTAAATAATATTGCATTGTATCTTAATTGTAAATAAAATACAGGCCGAAACTTAGTTTAAAAAATATTTTGTTATCGATAAAAATTCATTTGAATCAGTTTCTTCTATTATCATAACATGCTTGAATTAAGTTATGCCCTGACGTTTTTAGGTTTTCCAGGAACATTCCAGATTACTCGACAACGCTTTAAAATATTACTACTTAAGAAGTGTTATATCTTTAACTTTTCATGTTAATCAAATAAATCTATTTGGTTAAAAATTGTAAAAAATAAATAACGAATTACAAAAGGACATTTTAATGCGAAATACTGCCCCTAAAACAAATCGCTTGGAAGGAAAAGTGAAACATTTTCTACCGTTCCAAACCTGAAAGCAAGAAAATAATCAAATTTCCTCACTTTTCTTAAACATTCACACAAAACTCCACGACTTTTTGAGGATTTCCAGATTAGTGAAAGGTCTGTTTTAAAAATTAATACATTGGCAAGTGAAAGATGACAAACGGAACCCATCCCAGAATGACTTATATGATAACGAAAGAATTTTATCTTACTTACACGAAGCCAAAAACAACGTAGAGATTTTTTATTTCTCAAAGAAGCTACAATACCCTCGAAAGTCTACGGATTAGTGCTGTCGTTTGGATTTCCCAGTGGATACTTACATTTTAGTAGTCCAAAGTTTACGCCGGTTCTCGTGTACCTCTGTGCATGAAACATACATGTATCACACTTGACATGTCCCATCATGTAATTATAGCTACATGCCTATATTGTGTCAAAACATCTAACCAACTTGAAAGTCCAAAAAGAGGAATTTTCAATGAGATATTTTTTCTGCACTTACTCTGCCACCATTCTTCCTCATGGCAGCCATTTATCTCAGTCTTTTCCGTCGAGTCTCGGAGGAAAAGAAATAAATCAATTCGTGGGGAGTCCCTTAACACCCCCCCTCCCTCTCCTTCTTCACGAAGTGTGACTACTGCATTTGAGCCAGAAAGCTTCTGATAAACAGGAGGGATGGGGGTAGAGGGGAGAGAAATTTCAAGTACTGTACATATTTAAGAACCTTAATTTAGAGTACGTTAATGGATCACTTCCCCCTGCCGGTGCATTTTGCACAATGGGTACCATCGATTTTATATTCGACGGCCATTTGCTCAAAGTGTTCGAGAAGATGGGAAGTGTTCGAGGGATATGGACTAGAAAGATACGAGAGGAAAGCATGTTTGGGGACCAGGTTAGCTAATGTTCCACTTTAAGTGTTTCGCAGACGGTGATTTTGATCCACAAATCCTGGGCTTTCTATTCTGTACGTGACAAATTTTTGTCATGAATTTTGAAGGAAGAACTAATTCCCTTCATCTCCGACGAGCGACTGCATCATACATCACTGTAATCAAACTGTCAAAAGATGGTGCCTTTATATTTTAGGTAATGTGTGCATGTGCATACAGAAATGGGGAACAATAACCATTTAATGATGGCATATCAGAATTAAAAATTGCTTAAAAGGGCTGTAATGTGTAATGATGATTTAACATAATGACATCCTATGCATTTAGTACTTTAATATATAGCAATAAAAGAAAGGCTGTATAAATATTGCGAAATCAGGACACGTAGAATTCGGAAGATACCAAATGAAACCTCACGTAAATCGGAATCCCACTCTATTATGCTTAATACAAAATATTAATATTGTTTAATGAAGTACATATATTCCAATGTTTCCCCCATATAGCTTAGATGCCAAAAGTATTTCATATTTTCCCCATTCTGCATCCTTTGTTTTGTAAATATTTTTCTAGAGGCCGTGCTGCAGTAATAGCGATCTTTGGTATCAGTTAAGGTTAGATATATTACATTTAGCATGATATCCTAAATGAATATTACGTACCTACAGGACAGTGTTTTTTTTTACCAAAAAACTACTAACATTTAAACATTCAGGTTCATTTGTTCTCTTCCATTTCATCAGTTCGTTCTGAATGTAGCAAATAATTTACTCTTTCCCAAATTATGCTCTAATAGTATGGCGACTAGGAGTTTATATGATCTTAGATTTCGACACTGAGCAAGACAGATAATTTGAGTCAGTGAATTGAAATATCATTTATCGATGCCATATTGTATTTTAACGTATCATGTCTCTCCATTTTTTTCGAATTTGGGTTGATGGATTCCGGTGATTTTACACCAATTGCAGTGTCTGAGCAAAATAATAAGGAATCATATTTATGTAATTTATAGTAAAATACGTTTTGCAATTTGTAGTTTAGTCCGAATAACATTATATACTGTTTATAACGGTAAATTAATTTCAAATGGCATTTCCACTTTACATCTATGTGCAACACTTAGCTTCATTATAAGTAATAAAGAACTCTTTACATGCACAATGCAAAATTTGAGTCTTTCTCATTTTAAATTTTTAATTACCAGAAGATATTTTCTTCTGCTGTTAATGATGACTCGGAAGGAAAAAAGTTTTTCGTTTAATGAAGTCACATCTAGGTTTCAGTTAATTGCAGACGTCTTGTTTCTTTTAGTAATTAACTTTTCTCAACTAAATAAACAATGGCTTCGTGGGCTTGTATGAAATTATACATTGCACTGTATTCAACTTGATTCGGCTCTCATCAAAATATTGAATGTAAGTTAATTAACGATACGAGTTACTTTCTGCCTGATCTTAATTATGGAAGCTATCTTCCTTCCCTTCGAAAATTAACGCACACAACAGGTGAAGTTGGAGGAAGTGCGCCATTATAAATAACGTTTACGGTATCAAACAGTGTCTAGTTATTAGTACTACAGTAGTACTGCAGAGTAAAATATCCATCTGTTAAGATAACATTTTTGGAATATTCTATAAATATAGTTCCAAACAACTTTCTAAATAGTCTGGAGGGAGTAATGTTTGTGTATATATATTACCCTTCTTGTTGTATCTGGTTACTTTTGTACTTGATACAGAGTCTGAAGAAGACCTTGCTAGAAGGTTGAAACGTTACGTTAGTTTATGTTTTTAATAAAATAAATTACTGCCTTGGTCAGCATATTTAGTTTTTCATAATCATGGAAACAAGGCTTAATGGAGTTATAATCTATAAATATATAAATAACTGCTTCTTCAACCACGTTGCATCTTTTCAATACACTTCCTAGTGAGGGAGGAGTATGGAAAACACTATTGTGTTGTGTGTTGAAGTTTTGAAAGTTTTAAAAATAATTTATGTGTATACATAAAAATAAGTGTTTAACTGCGTCAGATGTGACAGGGACCATCGTCGTTTTGTACACATAAAGAACATCGATTGATATTTACGTATAACTATTATTTAGATTGAGCAACGTACATTCTCCAGTTGTTAAGAAGTCGCTTGAAGTTTACATCAAATTTACCCATTGCAGTTTCTTACATTTACAGATCACCCAGAAGTACAATATTAGCCAATGTGAAAAAGTTACAATTGAAGTAGTACAGGCTGGGACAAATGCCATACCGGTTACCTTTTAAACTGGTGGGAAGTGAGAGAATGCAGTGTAATGTGTGTTCATACAACTGTTTACAGGTTAGGTCAAGCGATCAAGTTTCTATAGTGGTAGGTTTCACTTGACAAACGAGACAAAAAAATATTCTTATATTTACAGTAAAATACCTACAACACGTTAATTTCGAAGGTACTGTAATTTAGAAAATGCAGCCAATTTGACATCTTACACTGTCATGTTAGTATTTAACACTTATAGTTACAAAAATAGGAACTAGTAGGGTTTGATGAACAGGTAGCTCAGCTTGTGTTTGGAGTCTAGTTTTCTCCCTATAGTCGATTATCTTCACTCAACTTACAAAATGTAAGCCCTTCTTTATGACCAGACTAAACATAGACTTTATTCATGCAAATGCAAGTTCTCTACATATTCAAAGAATTTTTCTGAACCACGACGGAAATTACCGATCATATTAAATGCACACAAAAAAACTGTACCAGTGGAGCTGTTATGTGTGTACCTGAGAGTTGTAAATGATAACATTGATAATTGGTGAATGCGAGACTCCCCCTAAATAAAACAAAACAAAAGCTAGTTCTCAATTCTCGATGTGAATTTTTGTTTTTAGGATCCATAAATTGGTTAAAATTGGGAAGATTCATTTTCATAACATTTTACGTGTGCGCCAGTATGTCTCGTACGTTCTCGTAAATACTAAACACCACTAACATGACAATATGTTCTCGATTACAGACAACCATCAGCTTATGTTTACGTGTTGCAATTACTAAAGGACATGCAAAATAAGCACCAATTGGCATTAGAAACACATGTATATAAAATTAAACAGAAGCACATCATTAAATAAATTAAGGGTAATATACATATGTGTATATGTATACATGATAGAGGCTGAAATGAAGACATCTTGCAACATCTTCATTAACAGAGTTCATTGGTCACAGAGAAAGCACATTCTCTGTTACCAATAACGTCTCGTATGCATATTTGTGTTCAAATCTCATATGTAAATATGACTGTACCGCAAGAAGAACATAAAGCTTTAGAGTGCTAAATGTAAATTAAGACTTGGATCTGTACGTCCTAAACTTAAGGTTTTATGAAAATGGAACCAAGAAGTAATAAAACTCTGCCGAATGGCAAGTTGGCGACGCCAAGTATTCGGGAGATCTTTCAGTAGTAGTTATGTGGAAGTTGAGGATGATATAATTAAGTCACGGAACTTGAAAAGACATAATAGGATACAAAAGCAGAAGGGAAACTTATTGCAAGTTCGTTTCGGCAGAAAATCAAGGAGAAAATTATCTTGAAGTATCCAAAGTACACGACGTTTCTGATACCGGAAAACGTAAAATGTCCGCAACATGTTGGAAGTTTTTGTTTGGGAACATTTCATCTGCACTCCAAGATTAAATTGGATCATTAAGATCAAAGTCAATTTACATACTTGCTTGCTTGGTCCTCGGTGTTGACGAAACTTTACGATGAAGGAATGTGGATGTGGAAATTATATTGTCTCTCTCTCATCACGAAGGTTATATTATTTCCGATAGCAAGTGAATAATATAGTTATATGTTATGGACTGAACACAGTTGGAAGAAATTATAACTTCGCTAAAGCTTTCCCATCACGTGGTATTAAGAGAGATATTGCTTTTTACTTTGCGCCTTAAAGGAATGTGTTTATGAAGTGAACCTCCGCGACACAAATCACATATGCAAAGTATGACTGGGTTGCGTTGGAGCATTTTACCTGAGGGTATTTTACGAGTGTATGCAGATTGGACAAAGGGCGTCTTTTCGACCGAGGAAAGTAAAGCCCTTCGTAAATTCATATTTGCAACTTTGACAGCTGATAATTTATCAACCTCTGCACTTAGGCTAAAACTGATTGCAGATGTGGATTTCAGGTGAAATTCTAATTTAAAACTCAATCCAAATGCAAAATTGTGGTCTTCAAGATAGCGGTCATGTCTCCAGTACAGTGTATAATGTTCCTCTCCCACCACTGAAATAGTGTGCCAAATTCTCCATAACTACCAATATTTCGGAACTACAGGGTTTTCGGGAAATCTACGAATCGCTTGGTTTCTTGCATATGAACAATTTATTATGTATTTAATAATTTCATTTATGTGTGCTTTACAGATATAAAGAATTATGTACCCACACCTTCATGAATTATTTATTTAAAATGTGTTATCTGTATGCGAATGCTTCATATCAACGTTTCAAATAGATTATCAACATTAACATTATTAAAATTTACAATTACAAATTAAATAAAACAACCAGGTATCTAATAGTTTCTGTTCTCTTAGTGATTTTTATGAAGGGCTCGGGTGTAAAACATGGTAAGTAACATTTAGATCATTTTTGAGTTACAAATTCAATTTTGCCATCCTTCAATTTTCGAGTGAAATTGCCATGTCATACAATTTGCATTGGACTCGGTGTAGCCTTCTGAAATTTATAAACACAACACAAAAACAATTTCTCTACGGTGTAGCTTCTAATAACCTTTTCTCTTAATGAACTGAGAATTGACCGAAATTTCACTGGTCATGTTTTAGACCCGAGCCCTTTATTTTTCCTCTCTTTAACAACGAATTAAGACGTTGAATTTTAAGATAATAACATTAAATGGGGCATTTTCGTTACAGTGGCTGACTTTCCATTGCATCCAGAAACTAGACCAAATAGAATAAAAAGCACTGCACGTATCACCCCTGTACAGTACAGGTACCTAGGTAGTCAGAAGATATTTAGTGTTTATTAGAAATTCTTAGGCGACACGATAAAATCCATGCTAATTATATGCCAAACATCTTTTTTTTCTTTTATTAGTAAAAAGTATAAGATGTAAGAATGTCAGCGTCTGTTTGAATAATTCCATAATACGCTAAATTTCTCCTAACTGTATAACTACTATATTACATAGGCGAATCACCTTGAGGGAAATATTTTAAAAGCTCGAGTATTATTTTCAAATTTACCAGATAAAGTCAATCGTGCAAGCTTGTTTGTTGTTCGCAATTCGAGTTTGCTTGAAAGAAAGAACTAAACGATTGCAAACATCATTATCGAATCCCACTGCATGAACGGACGCTTATTGCTGATTCTTCCGCGTGGCTGAATAGGTAAATTCTGGCTTAATTGAAGAACGCTTTTTTTTCTGGCTACGCTAAAGCGCAATAAATGAATTGATTGCCGCTGTTACCGCAGATGCCAAATCACGTTAGTAAATATTTGTAACTTGAAACCTGTCTTCAAATCTCCTTGGGCACATTTTCCCTGAATAGGAGTAATAGGCCGGCATCTTTTTAATGAGCAATCAATACGATGCGTGGGTTGTACCTATTCTACCAATTTGGTTCTGCAGCTGTGCAACTTGCAATATATTGTTTAATTGCAATGATTTGGAAAGCAATAGAGTGCCTCCTCGATGACGCACTGGTAGCGTTGCGCCTTGTAAGCAAGGGGTCCCGGATTCGATTCCCGATGGAGGCATATAGTGGTTCGGATCCCACTTTAAACTGTAGGTAAAGTCCCGATTAGCCTTACTGTGCATAAAGTGGACTTAAAACACCAACTTAATCAATCAATCAATCAAGCAAGAAAGCAAAGCAATAGAATACATTATACAAGGTGTGATAAAAGTTGAATTCCAACAAGTGTCTCATGTCTAAAACTAAACATACTGTATAATATGAAGACTGTATTCTGCAGTAATGAAACGCACAAATTGTGTGCAAGTTATAATCAAATATTTTATGACATAGGTATATATTAAATAAAGTGTAATTCCTTTTTTTGCAAATAAGAAATTAATACACGAAAATGATCATTCGTCAACATCTGAGAAGGTAAAACCTGGGATTTTTTAAAATTGGAGACTTATAAACAATCAATGGTAGAGGTGAAATATATATATTAGACTCAGTACTTTGTACAGTCACGGACATATCTAGGTTGTAATAATCCTATGATCTTCCAATGGAATCGTTACAACCCCAAAGTGTCCATGACTGTACATCAACGTGCTTTCACCTACAACACAATTCTCTTAGTGAAATAACTGAATTTCAAAATTTCAATCTAGTTTATATTTTATCTGATGGTTTGCTTGTGTTGATTTTAAATTGACAAAGTTTAGTCTAAAAGGATAAAGAATCAAACGCCTTGTGTCATGACAAGAAGAGTTGAACATATACTATTTTTTCATACAAGGCTTTAACAAAAACCTACTAAAGAACCTCTTCAAAATACATCAGATCATAACATCATTAAAGAGGTATTACTTCATATTCTTACAATATCTTTAAATGTACAGATACTTAAACGGAATTTGTTTAGAAGTGGCTTTTGAAATATACAGGGTGTTTCTAAAGGTCGTTTACAACGCTTGGGAGGTGATTCCTCACACGAAAACAAGCAAAAAGTCTAAGTTCCATTTTTACGACTGAGGCTTCGTTTCCGAGATAGAAGCCTCGCAAAAGGTGACAAAGTGAACGTCACACCTGACTGGGACGAATACTATCACAGATAGAGAGGCGGTTCCAAGGGAATCATAAAGGAATCGTATGTGCTCAGTCCGGAAGTCACTATGAAAAGTTCACTGCACGCATGCGCAATGGAGTCCTCAAAGGAATTGGGGATTTCCAGCAAGAACAATACATGGAAAGGGTATGTAACGCAGCAAGAAGGACCGTGACAATGAGAAATGCGTTCAAGACAACACATCCCGACCTCAAACATCAAAACATGAGCACCGAACACAAAATCCGAAAAGTTGAGCACGGTTGCATACCCCAGTTACACGCGAGGAATGAACGAATCATGTCATGTGGCATACGAGAGACACATTACTCCACCAGGAGGAGGGAAAGAAAAACACAATATCAGATGATTGCGACAACGTGTATTTTTACAGGCGACAACTACGTAATATCCCCCCCCCCCACACACACACACAACAAACAGCAAATGCTACAATGTCTTATGCACAGACAGTGCGTGTCACTGTACACCAACTGAAGATGTCACTTTCACCACACAAAGGGGGTGGGGAGAAATACCAAAAGTGTTCGCACGCGATCATTGTGACGTAAAAGAGACCAGTTTTGGAAGCGCTGCACAGGCAAGTCTGGCTCTCGTAGTCTACGTTTGACTTTCATGACTGCTGTTCCCGCGAGTGGAGCTCGAAGGGTTGGTTCTCTCCGGCAGTCGTTCCAGTCGTGTTACATGTGCTGGGATATGATCAGCAGTTCGCTCTAGGTTGTCATACGCATTGAAGAGTACTAGTATGTTGTATTGAAAGAAGTTGACGTGGTGGAGTGGGCAAGTCAAGTATCGCTACAATTGGTCTGTGGTGTTCGTACGGTGATACGACCAATTTGTGCAGTGTGCCAGTGTTAAACAAAAACGATACTTTGCAGTTCCAGCTCCCTATTACACAGATGGCTGCGTATACGACCCAGCAGCTAGCAGACATGCATCTCATGTATGGGGAGGCACGTGGTAATAACCGTAAGGCAAGGCGTCTTTATGGAGAACGCTTTCCACATAGACGTTTACCGTCTCACACCTTCTTTCAGGTAGTGGACAGTCGACTGCGTAAAACAGGGTCAGTGTTACCACCGCGGCAAGAAGTTGGAAGACCCCGAAGTGTACGCACACATCAGTTTACAGAAGATGTGTTAACAGCGGTCGCAGAACATCCTGGCACCAGTACGCGAGTGCTTGCTCGGGCACGAAACACGTCTCATGTGAATGTTTGGCGAGTGTTGTGAGAGGAAGGAATGCACCCTTTTAAACTGCAGAAAGTACAAGAAATGTTACCTCGTGACTTTCGCCCTCGTATGGAGTTTTGCCAATGGTTGTTGCATCAGCTGGACACAAACCCTCACTTCGGGGCAAACGTATTGTGGACAGATGAAGCCATTTTCACCAGGATGGATGTCTTCAATAGTAGAAACAGTCATGTATGGGACTTTGACAACCCACATGCACTTTTTGTGGCCCATCACCAGCACAGGTTTTCAGTGAATGTGTGGTGCGGGATAGTACATGATCATTTAATTGGACCATACATTCTCCCTGTTCGCCTGAATGGTCGCACGTATCATGCATTTCTTAGTCAGGTTCTGCCTGAACTGTTGGAGACCGTACCTTTGGCACTGCGGCAAGAAAGGTGGTACCAACAAGATGGGGCACCAGCTCATTTCGATCGTAATGTACGACATTTCCTGCATGACGTGTTTCGCAATAGGTTCATTGGTAGGGATGAGCCTGTGCCTTGGCCACCGAGGTTGCCAGATCTCAACCCTCTCGATTTTTCCTTATGGGGAGAAATGAAAACCCTCGCATACGACACACCTGTCACATCAGCTGAGGACCTCGTTGCTCGCATCAACGTCGCCGCCGCGACTGTACAGATCGACCACAAGGAAAAACACCTTGGGACGAAAAGTCCCCGCGGAGCTATCCCTTCTTCCCTCCACCTCGGGCCATAAGGAAGCATGGTCCACTCTCCCCCTCCTCTACTCGCAGGAGTACGGTGCACAGGAGTCGCGGGTCTGCGCAGGTTGTTTTGCTTGTGGTTCCACTATAGCAGATACACCTGGCTTGTTTGCTCGTACTCGACAATCCTTGATTCGTCGCTGTCATCTCTGCGTAGAAGTAAACGGCAGACATTTTGAAAACCGTCTGTGATTATTGCCCTCGGCAAATCTCAGTGAGAACACTTTTGGTATTGCTTCCCACCCCCTTTGTGTGGTGAAAGTGACATCTTCAGTTGGTGTACAGTGACAGGGACTGTCTCTGCGTAAGATATTGTAGCATTTGTTGTTTGTTGTGTGTGGGGGGGGGGATATTACGTAGTTGTCGCCTGTAAAAATACACGTTGTCGCAATCATCTGATATTGTGTTTTTCTTTCCCTCCTCCTGGTGGAGTAATGTGTATCTCGTATGCCAGATGACATGATTCGTTCATTCCTCGCGTGTAACTGGGGTATGCAACCGTGCTCAACTTTTCGGATTTTGTGTTCGGTGCTCATGTTTTGATGTTTGAGGTCGGGATGTGTTGTCTTGAACGCATTTCTCATTGTCACGGTCCTTCTTGCTGCGTTACATACCCTTTCCATGTATTGTTCTTGCTGGAAATCCCCAATTCCTTTGAGGACTCCATTGCGCATGCGTGCAGTGAACTTTTCATAGTGACTTCCGGACTGAGCACATACGATTCCTTTATGATTCCCTTGGAACCGCCTCTCTATCTGTTATAGTATTCGTCCCAGTCAGGTGTGACGTTCACTTTGTCACCTTTTGCGAGGCTTCTATCTCGGAAACGAAGCCTCAGTCGTAAAAATGGAACTTAGACTTTTTGCTTGTTTTCGTGTGAGGAATCACCTCCCAAGCGTTGTAAACGACCTTTAGAAACACCCTGTATATATATACGTATATAAGGGAAGGTTGCTGTCAATGGACCATATAAAATATTTAAGTTTTTCCGATAGTAGGTTTGCCCTAAATTGAACTCTGTATATGGAAATATTTTGTATTGTATGTACAGCCATGTACATTTACAATGTTGATGTATTTTTTGTTATTGTTCTAAAAATGAAAATCATAATTGTAATAAATAGTCCATTGATGGCAACAGGTCTCCATAAATGGACCATCGAGTTTCCGTCAATGGGCCATTTGTCAAAAGAAGAAAAACTGTATCAAAGAATTAGTATTTATTACATGAGATCAAGAAACAATTAAATACATAATTAGGTAAAACAAAATTTACAAAAAATAATCTGAAAAAGTCAAATCAGCATTCATATCTTGAACAATATCTGGTCCCAGGTTGAGGCTGCTGACTCTCATTTCTGGTTGCTGGAAACTTTTCTGGAGTAACGTCTTCACTGTGCTCTGTTGTAGGCTGGGATTCAAAGACAGTAGATGGTGCAAAATGGTGATCTTGGAACACATCCCTGTTGACCGGTCATAGTCCCGATGCTTTGAAAGCACCGAAAGCAGTAGTCATTGTTGTATCTTTGGCATATGCGTTTCCAAATAAATCTGCGACTTTACGAACTGTAACTCCCAACTCGATGAGGGTGAACCCTAAGGTACTTTTCTATTTCCATAGTGAAGTACGTCGATAGAGGTTTTAAAAAAGCAATATCAAGTGCCTGGAGCTTTGCACTGTATGGCTGGGCAGAGCCAACATAATGACTCCATTAGCTCTAGCCATTACGATAGCTTCCAAATTTTTAGTGTGAGTAGAATGTCCATCACAAAGAAGAAGCACAGGATCTTGCTTGTTTAGTTTTACACTTTTTATAAAATGGCGCATCCACTCGCAGAAAATGTCTTTGTTGATATAGGTACTCTCGGGATTAAAAACAAACACTGTCCCAGGTGGTGAGCCATCTTTGAAGTCTTCACATGCTCTAGTACGTTTGTAAATTAGCATAGGCGTAGGACAAACCGGTCCATTCATGGCAACACGAAGTGGTTCAATGATGATAACCTCGCCATATTGGATTCTTTAGAAGGCACAGAAGCAATGCCTGCAAAAAACGAAACATCCTATATCGGATTTAGTAGTACAAAAAGCACTCCTTAACTTCACTGATGTGTGAAGTTGCTAAATGATGTATTACTCGCGAAACATTTACAGAGAACAAGTGTAGAGTTATAACATTGAGTCAGAAAACTTACCTGAATTTTTAGCTTGCGATGGAATGGCTCCAAAGTGTTCCTTCTCCTGAACACAACTGGCGGGAAGGAAAAGAATAGAATTCAACTGTCTTCGCGCATGCGCTAGCCCTGTTGGGGAAAATAAGTCAAAGGTCCGTTCATGGAAGCGGTCCATTGATGACAACCTTCCCATATATATATATATGTATGTATTGCTGCGTGACCTACAGATGCGAACTAGGAACGCAGGTCACCTAGGAATGTAGCTCAAAGGTACAGTGATTTGGAAACAGAATAGCGCCGTCGGTGTTGCCGGCAGAAGGAAGTATGAGGTATATTGAGTGAGCACTCTCCTGTACTACTTACCTGGCTCAAACTGCCGCTGGCTGACTGGTTCGTGAGTCAGAACGACACCCCACGTGCCAGGTAATGTGGCTGGAATCAGACTGTCCATTTTCCAAAAAGACTCGGTCTTTTATTTACAATTACAAACGACACTTATGTGTCATTCTTGCAGTTTTTTGTATCCTTGGTTACTACCAGGTTGCACTCCTCTATCAGGTAGACAAACCCGGTAGTGTCGAAGGAATTTCCTTGTTTAGCCAGCGGCATGCATGATGTTCTTTGTTTGAATGGGTCAGCGTACTGTACAGAGAGAGTGATGTATTTCATGATTTTCGAGGTTCACCCATTTTTCCTCATCAGTATTTATATAATAGAGTTCTTCCCTCATAAAACTCGTGGAAGAGAAAATGTATACCTTAATTCACTTTCTCAATACGATTTCCTAGCACGAACTTCCGATGTATCTGAAAAGGACCCTATATTTATCAACATAATCTAACAAACTTTCATGCAAATGATTTTTACTACAGTTTATTTTAACTGTAACATTATCAATACCATGATATCTGTTTCAGAAAACAGATAAAGCAAATCACATACAATACGAAACAAGGAAAATTGATTTTTAGAATAAATATTCGGCCATAGCTAAATATTTTAATATTTCTAATGTAGCTTCCCTTACGTACAACATGGAAAAACATTACATTTAAATTTCTTAAATAAATTAGAGTGCGCTAAGGAAGAATCCCTGCCTATATTATATACAGTCTATACCAATTATGTGAAACGTTTGTAATAAGATACAATGTAGAAAATTTGTCTAAATTACTACATTTCTAGTATCTCCGAAAGTTTGTTTATAATTTGTTTTCTATTAGTTCTACTTAAATAATAATAATAAAAATATTTCCGTAGTTTTCCAATATTTTTTAAAAAAAAGAATTAATGATGTAAAAATATAGGTCATTTTTAGGAAGTTCTTCCATTATACCAGCACAAGCAACAATGTCGCTTTGAGCAAGAAACGTAAAATGCAAATAACAATGTTCCCAATAAACTCCTGAACCAGGCGAAACAAGAGCCCTTGTAGCGGTACACAACTCATTCTGCTCGGTCTTACATCGACAAAGATTGTGAAATTGGAAAGGGATAGACTTGAAGACACTGAGGATGTCTTCACTCACTCCACCGTGTTCATTTTCCTCCACGTCCAATTAAACTTCCCTTTCTTTCGTTGTTCTGTCTTCCCTAATGCTCAAATTCTGGCTGAGAAAAGAAGCGAGAGAAGGGAAGAAGAGAGAGAGAGAAATCTCTCTGGTAGCGTGATTCGTTGAGAAGAAAATACAAGGAAAGACGATCAAAGTTGAGACAATGCATTTCTAGATGGTGTGAACGGCTAACGATTGCGAAGTATCTCATCTCATTCTTTCTCCCTTTGTCTCCCTCGGATGTTGAAAAATAATATCTTACCCAGGTAATCTTTCCCAAATTACTGGGAGAATATTGTTTCATGGTGAAATAATTTCATCCTACTCTGTTGTGCGTAATGGAAATCCTTAAGCTCCGACTTTCCCTCTTGAGTTTCCGACACAAATTGTTACATGACACATCTGAATTTTTTTTCTCAAAATCTATTGTTTCTTTTATGTTCTTTGTGTGTTCTTGAAAGTGCTCATGTAAATGACGAGTTACACAATTCCTTCGATGAAAATTCTTTTGAATAACGTGACCTCGACATTAAAGTTCGCACATTCGTGGAATTCTGAGTGATGCACTTTTATTATTACTTAAGCATCAGTTCCTAGGGCCCCTTTACATACTACATGGACAACAGTTACAATATCACGAATAATAATAATGGTGATCTACAATCAGAGCCGTAGATAGAGATTTTTACATGTAGGGAGAGAATATAATTTGCTCCCATCTCCCCGATCGAGCTCCTTGAAGTCATTTAGAGGTGTTAACAATGCATTTTCTTCTGTAATGGTTACCCCTTTTGCTTATTCGTTGGCTCTGAACCTAAATTAATTAATATTTCTATGCTTGCTTCATCAGAGATATTACTGTTTGTATGTACATACGGTGTAGAAAACCATAATGGTGTTTGTACTTTTGTTATTTCGCGTCGGGTTTCTGCAACTTTTGACTAATCACGACGATCAGAATGACTGATGATATGAAATTGATAAAGCGACGCTCACAAAGAATACCCATGCCTACGACGGAATTTGATCACGGAAACTATGGGGCGAGAACAAAAGTCGACCATTAAACACGCTCAACCACTGATCCAGCGGTGGTGTTAGTATTAATCACATAAACCTTTTGAGAGCATAAAACTCGGCTACAAATGTTAGGTTCTTTAGGAAATGTAAGTAACACAACCTGCTGGACACAGTGCCATTATTCTTCACAGTACTAAAGTTTCAAGTATTTGCATCAACATTTTCCTGGCCCCAAGTGTAAGTATGAAGTCTTAGTTTGTTTGTTTGTTCTGTGCTGATCATAATAATGTGCGTAAAAAGAAATATGTCAATTTATAAACTCAGTAATACGAGGTTTATTTTTTAATTAGGGGCCGTTTTGCGCTCACGTTGGCAACACTGCGTGCTTGGTGTGTTGTGCATGTGCGTTAGTTACCGACATGCCTTGCACGTAAACAAACGCCATTTGCACGTTGTGAAAGCTTGGTGTGGTTTTGGTAAACAATGGAAGTGATGGTGCAGGTAATTGAAAATCCCGCCGAGAATGAGATACCATCGGTGATCAGGTTTTTGACCGCGAAAAATGTGAAAGCGGCAGATATTTATCGCCAGTCCCTCTACAACCCCGAAACAAAAGAACAATCCAAAGAATGGCGACACACAACAAAACGACAAATCAAGGAATGGCGCCACACATCATCCACCACAATAGTAAAGTTCAAGCAAGCAACCTCCACAAAGAAACTCACGCTCACCGTCTTCTGGGACAGGATAGGGACACTGAGGGACGAGGTCCTCCAGCCTCCTCGAGCCACTCACACGTATCACCCTCTCTCCTGGTGTACTTGGCGGCGATTGCTAATCTAGCTATAATCTTATCAGGAGCGGTATTGTACCAACGGAAAGGATGAACGGAGGATGCAGGTGATGGTGGAGATGTAATTAACCTTGGTGCCTATCTTGAAAAACCAAGGTGTGTTTACTGTGTGGATGTTTTCTCTATGTATAGTATTTGTGTCAGAACAAAGATAAGAACGAATGAATGAACAAATACTATGAATAAATTCAAACAACATATATAAGTAATATAGAAAATAATAATGAAAGTGATACGAGTATGTCAGAAATGATTGACTTATTCAGTCATGGTCCTTAGACCAATTCCAATGATGCTTGCTCTAGTAAAAGTATTTAAGATATCACAGTACAATTTAGAATCCCTTGGCCTTGCTTAGCAACATATAATAGAATCTGATATGATATAAAATAGAATAAATAATATGATTATTATATCAGAAATATAATACAGTATACGAAGCACAGAACATTGATACATAATTAAGATTAATACTGTGGATCCTTAGATCCTTTAGCCTCCCAAAGTGAGGGGAGTTGCTAAACCGGAAGATGGCTTCTTCTTCAGTCTTCTTTCTTCGACTTGGATTTAGTCTTCCACATATAG
The DNA here is from genome assembly GCF_977018435.1 of Lepisma saccharinum. Taxonomy (NCBI): domain Eukaryota; kingdom Metazoa; phylum Arthropoda; class Insecta; order Zygentoma; family Lepismatidae; genus Lepisma; species Lepisma saccharinum. The sequence goes on along the minus strand of NC_139230.1, from coordinate 60,823,683 downwards.
AGGTTCCTGGACGTCATCCAATGGCTGAATGTAAAGTTCATGACAGATCCGTGGATGAAGTTTCGCCAGTCCATGGTCCATTTCCAGGCTTCATGGAGTGATCACACTCACGACCCACTTACCACACTTTACTTTTAAATCTACACTTAGGGATACTCATACAGTCTTCCACTAATACACTATCCATTGAGGTCCACTAAGGGCAATTGCGGACCGTCTTTTAGTCCATGACGGTTCCTTGGTTGTTATGTCTGCCAACACCAGCCAGAGTTACGTTGTTGAGTCTTCTGATATGGTCCCTCGTAGTAATTTTATATAGAATTTCCTTCTGTTTAATGCTGTAGGGCTCATTTCATAAAATTTCACTTCACTGGATTCTTCACACACTTCCAATTCTTGATCTTGGGATTTCCTTTCCAAATTACTGATTCTGCTAATCTTCCTGCTTGATAGAGTGAGTTAAAATTTGTCTTCATTACGCTTCACTCTCAATTCTGGGATGTAGCTCTCCTCTTCTAAGGTTGAGATTTTCTCTGCCAGCCTATTGATTCTTGGAAACCTGAAAGGTTTCCAGATGTCAGCTGCCAAGGTCTCTTCTAGAAGCCCCTGCCTTAGACTCTCAATTTCATTACTAGAATTCTTAGTGCAGTTAACAATTGCATGCTCCGTCGTATCTTCAACGCCACATTTCAAACGTTAAACCGCTTGATGTAAGACTTGTATGGTCCATGGCCAGAAATCAAATGGACCATGCCCCTTGTCGGTTTGAAAAACTTATTCCTTATCCTCTCATCAGGAAGATATCTTCTGCTGTGGACTGAGATTTGCTGTTGACTCCATTCTGCCTGCCACTTATCCCATAAACATGACTCTATTTCAGCAAGGGTATTAATCTGGGTACCCAGAATTCGGTTGGTCTTCATGTGATTTCCTTTTTTCCACCAATACCTCGAGGCATTTATTTTAAAGGCTCCGAATATTCTCATTAATACATTCCGTTGTGAGGATCTCAATTTATTAATCACCTGTTGTTGGTCAGTGAGATGGACCCATACCGATGCTGAATAGCATATTATACTCAAGAAAATCGATCTATAATATGCCATCGATATTTCTTGTGGGAGTTTGTAAGCTTGATTCCCCATACTGAGGATATTGTGAAGCTGAACCTTAGCTTTCCCAACCACATTTTCAACGTGCATTCTTAGCTTAAATTGGGCTTCCAAAGTTATGCCTAGGTATTTAATATGCGGAGCTACTTTAACAATTATATTAGCTCCATTAATAATAGCTGGTCTTTGAAGTTTACCTCTTAGCAGAACATGATGGGATTTTTCAGTTGCTATCTTCATTTTCGATGTTAGAAGAGTCCACTTCTCAACTAGTCGTAGGGCTTCCCCTGCGTCCAAAGAACCGGGCCCAGAACAGATCCCTGTGGACATCCTTTATTTATTTCTCTTTTAACTGTCTGTTGAAATCCTTTAAACTGGACAGATCTGCCATCTAAGTAGTCCCTTATCAAGTTGTACAATGGTCCGGGTGTTTGAGCCTCTCTTAGAATTTTCAATATGTACGGCCACCACACATTATCAATAGCGCCGTTTATATCAAGTGTGATGGCCAGTACATATTTATGTGAATTCTCTTGGACGAATGCCTGTACGTGTTGTATTGCATCCTCTGTTGAACGTCCACGGGTAAATCCATACTGTTTATCAGACACCCCAGTTAATGCTCTTCTCTCGTTCAATCGCTTAACTACTAATTTTTCTAAGATTTTACAATTAATGATCATTGATTGTGTGTAATATTTTTGCAAGAAAAATTTCAACAGAAAGTATATGTAAAAGTAACTTACGGTTTCTTTTCAGGTACCAGTAGCTGTTAATAAGTTACTTTTAAAAATGAGTAACTGTAATCCACTTGCATTTAAAAATGATTTCCAAACACTGGCCTCTAGACAGTATTACCAATATTTTATACACTCTTTCATCTTTCCTTTTTTGTCACTTTCGTATACCCTGTTTAAATGAACAGCTAATTTTGCTCTCTTATATAGCCCAGTTTTAGAATAAATGCATGAATATTTTCCTCTTGGTTAAATTTACGAATTGAATTCCAAAGCTAGAGAAAATTATACTCGGTTAGTCCAATGATTGAACAGTGGAATGCTTCAAGCGACTAAGCCTGAAGCAAGTATTGCAGAGAGATGTCAAAAACATGTGGCAGAATTGATGAAATATGCATGTAAACAAGACTTCTTGGGGGAGAAATAGTAACCACCGAACATAAAACTGTAAAAGAGGAATGCTATTTAAAAATCCTCCCCAGAAGCATGTAATAAATATATTTGTGACTGTAAACTGGACACCAGTGCAAAGATAAATTTTCCTAACGGTAGCATTGTGGCGCCCGGAGGGGCGAACCCCAGTCGGCGGATTGGAGAAGTGCATCATATTTTTTTTCTTTCCAGGTTCTATTAGAACATGTTAATTTAATACTGTACAAAATAAATTAATCTGTTTCGAATATATGCCATATGCAACTGTTTCAAAATAATTACCAGACATTATTGATTACAACATAAAAATTGTAACATGATAGTCGATAACGTAACAATTCTTTCAAAACTATGCACCACATTAATTATTCTCTTAGAAATGTATGTCCATGTAATAAATCTATAAATCTATTACGTGAAGATGTGATCATTGAGAGGAATGGAGTCTTTAAAATATTGTTTGTAATCTACACGAACTGCAAATTCGAGAGAGAGAGAGAGAGAGAGAGAGAGAGAGAGAGAGAGAGAGAGAGAGAGAGAGAGAGAGAGAGAGAGAGAGAGATTCACTTTTACGTATATTAATAATTTTCTCTGATATAATAATCCCAACATATGTAGTTGAGGAGGTCACCTTACTATCAATAAATGAATTAATTGCAATGAACAATTGTTTCTTCGTGAATCAACATTTAACAAAATATATTCCCATACTTCCAAGAATATGGCTAATCTGTGAAACTTTACATATATTAAGGATGTTATGTAGAAAAAATATTATCCTGGTGTATAAATTACAAATTGCATGGGTTCATGAAGTGAGTTTAACGTGCATAAGAGTTGTGGTTATCCATAATTGAATATCTACGAGCAGGGGCGCAAACTTTTGAAAAACATTGCGTGAGCTCAAGTCTTGAGTTGTTATAAGTTAAAAAATTTCATAGTCTAAATCCTCCCTTCCATGTATCATAATATTAATGCACACCAACAATGTATCCTTACTTTTTTATTTTTAAAAATCTGTGATTTTAACAAGCACCCCACCATGAATCACTATAACAAATATATAATAACAACAATAATAACAACATCAGGAAATTATTAGCTGGTCGGACCCTACGGGCCTATGTAAGTAGGCAACGAACACGGCACGTTCAAAAGTAAATAAATAAAGTAACAGTTTATTGGTTTTAATATCAAGCTAAAAGATACAGCTAGGGGTTCCCGGGTTCGATACCCGGTGGAGGCACATAGTGGTTCGGATCCCACTTTAAACTGTAGGTCCAGTACCGATTAGCCTTACTGTGCATAAAGTGGACTAAAAACACCAAATCAATCAATCAATCAATCAATAAAATATACAGCGGTTTGGGAGGCCGAACGTGTGCGGTTCAAATACTTGCCTTGGCGTGGACATTCCCTTTCCGGGTAGCCTTCATAAATTCAAGCTAATGATCGTTCATCCTCGTTGTTACGACAAGATTAGAGAAGTAAAAAAACGACATAAATAAGAAAAATGAAAAAAAAATCTAAAATATATGTAAATCATAGTTACATATTATCGAATATACTTCTTCCTCTTTTTTTACTATTTTTTAAAAAGACTTAATTGGCGAAAGAGTACAGATATCTCTCCTCGATTATTTGAACATCTCATCAGTCTAACATAGTGTCACAGAAAAGCACCGGAAATAATCCAGGTTTCTGTTCATATTCACTTCACGTTTTAGTAAAAAAAAGTATTGCACTTAAGTTTCTACAGTACATACAATCTCTTGCTGCTACGCCTGATAATTAATTTTTTTAGAAAGATATCAATGTTACAAAATTAAACTTCAATATACAAAGATAAGAAATCCTTGAATATATTCTATACTACTAGTTACTTGATAAGCAGACATGTATTTATATGGACGATTTGTCACTTAAAATAAATCATTTTTTCACTGTTCATAAATAAATGTTCGAATTAACATAATGATCATACCAGTGTGTTTCGAATATAAACTACGCGTATTTATTCGTGCAAACTTTGCGTATATTACACGGGAGAGCTATACATATTATATAAATTATACATTAGAAGAAGCATTGTTAAGTGTGCAAAATGCATATTTTGATTAATAAATAAACGTATGCGAGATAATAATCATAACATATATTTGTATATTTATTCCGGTTAATTTACTGTGCTTTTCTACTCCTTGAGTTAATCGTGGCAATGATACACATATTCCTTAGCCAGGGGTTGCGGCGCGTTTGATGACCACGTCGTCACTGAACCCTGTAATTCAAATAATACTTGTGACCATAAAAATAATAACTCTTTCAGCAAATTTGATGTTTAATAGGTATACTAATTTCTCTTTTATTTTTGGAACTTAAGTGTTAGTTATTCTTCCTTTGCTGTTGCAAAAAGGAAGTTTGAAAGATACAGGTTACAACAGGAATGGAATTGGTTCCATATATTTTTTCTCGTGACGTGCCCATCCTCGTCGAGTGTCCCTTGTTATTCAACAGAAGCGGAGGAAGAAGACTTCTCCTCCAGCCATTCATCTTTGCCGGATCAGTATCTGGTAGATCCTCCGTCACACTAAATCACCGAATTTGATTATTTTAAGGCTTTCTAATTCCCCCCTTTCTCTTTTTCCATCCTGGTCTCTCCTTCACGATAATACCATGCCCCAGATACTCCTTGTAAGATTAGGTAGCTACGCGTCCTGGGGTTAATTTAACAGAGACGTTATGTACATCTTACACGATCAAAGAGGAGTAAGGAAATCCCGAAATTTCATTAAAAAAATTCCCTTATTGAAATGTTCAATCTTACTAATACAGGATACATACATGTATATTTATGGATGCTCAAGAACTTCTTTATATTAAACTTTTACTGTATATTTAAAACTATATGCAAGGGTTTTTACATTATTCGGATGCCAAAGATAGAAGTGATGCTACACTATGATAAAATACGTTAATGCATTTTTATTTTTATATTTTCAGTCTACATGGTACATTAACAGCTGCAAATGACACATTCAATTTGGAATGAGCTCAGTAGAGTCTATTCGCTTATGCTTACTTCAGAAGATCGGTTATAAACTAATGTCAGCATTATCAATTTGTTCTTGCTCAGGTAAAACCTCGATAGTTCTTTTGTATATCACCTACCTGTACTTCTAACGTGTGATAGTCATTTCTTTCCACTGTATGAAGTACAATAATAATACACTCGTTTGACGAATATTAATGACATATAGTAATATGTACTGAACCAACTAACTTTGTAGAAGACATAGTATACTCAGTTCTCCTATCAACGAAGATACGACACGGAATGTCCATGTAGTCACATACTTTATATTTGCCTTCCCTTTAATGAAAATAAAACTATTTTTTTAAAAAATGAAACCTGTAATGTTTCATGTTATCTTCTTTGTCTTCCAGGTCTCCTGTTGGTTGGTTGATTTAGCGTTTTAAGTCCACTTTATTCACAGTCAGGCTAATCGGGATTGGACCTACAGTTTAACGTGGAATCCGAACCACTATGTGCCTCCACCCTGTATCGAACCCGAGACCCCTTGATTACAAGGCGACGACGCTACCAGTGCGCCATCGGGGAGGCCCTCCAGGACTCCTGTAAATAGCATATTGTTCGTTACTCTCTTCTTCGTAATTTCTTGTTTTTTCTGCTTTGCCTTCGTTCTCAGCTTCCTTGTTAACATTGGCAGGCGCGTCGATTTATCCACTTCTGTCCATCATATCGTTCTTCTTTCATCTATCTTGTACAGTCACGGACACTGCTGGGTTGTAATGAATACATAGACTTTCAATGGAATCGTTACAACCCGGCAGTGTCCGTGACTCTACTACTGTGTCTCTTTTCTTATTTGTCAGAACGAAAATAATTAGATTTTATCATGCACCGCTACACGTGTGGTATTGCGTCCCACTTTCGACCACTTATCGTAATTCAAATTTTGGCATTTTTTTATTTTCCTCTAAGATACAACGGATACCTCAATCAGTATTCTCTCCCCTTTTTGTAATTTATTATTGGGAGACCATTTTCGGTGCTGCTTTGTGAGGATAACTTGTTAAAATTATATCTGATGTTGGCTTGAATTTCAACATGAGATTTGCAGGCGCAGCTGTAGTGGCTTCTGAAATTGATTCAACTTTACTGATATGAATGTCCAATCGTGTTGAAACCATTTCTCACTGAAGGCTCAACTAATTCGTCCGATGATGGACTGTAGGGGAGACCGGGGCACATTGTCACAAGGGGCACGTTGTCACAGTAGCAATTCTGAGAAAATCCTAAACGTTAGCGAGCTGGTGCTGGTTTCTCCTTTACCTACTAGATATCACTTCCAACTGTACTCGCTTAGAAGTGTGCGGGAAACATGTGGCTGAGTCAGTTGAGCTTTGTCTGTTTTCAGTGCTTCAGTGTAAATTTTTTGAGTCCTGGAATTTTCCTACTGTGTGTTCGTGAAAGCGTGAACGGTAAGTATCTTCGTGTCTGTTATGTAGGTTAGAAATAGAGCTTCATGATATGGTACTCTGAATGCGCTTAATCTTATTGCTTGGTACAGATATTTTTAAAAAAGAGGAACTACGACGCGTGGGGCAAGTTGTCACAAATAAGACGGGGCATGTTGTCACTGTGACAATGTGCCCCACTGTGTGTTAGTCATGATACAAGTGGTGTATTCCTCTTTTAATAAGTGGTTCTGTCGCTTCTCAGATGGTGAGAACATACAAGAGAAAGACTGAGAGGAATGCCCCGCCCATGGGAGACCTACTGGCTGCAGCAAGAGCCGTGAAAAGAAACGATAACCCCGTATCAATACGTAAAGCTGCCAAACAATTTCATGTCCACTACAGAACATTGGCGAGATTTTGTGCACGTGTTACAGATAGTGAACTGCAGTCCGGGCAATGCTCATTCACATTGGGTTACTCAACATGTAACAGAGTATTTGCGGAACATGAGGAAGACTTACTAGTATCATGCCAAAAACAAGCTTCGGACATATATATAGGAATATTTTTGCAATTTATTAACTCTAAAATCACAAGAAAGTTGAATGCCACTGGCAAATTTCGTGTGTTGGAAGTGTAGGCCCTATCTTTTGCAAATGTTCTTACTGAAACAGTTTTCTGTAACCTTTAAGTTTGTAGTTTTGATTCATTATCTACTCTGTAAGCTAGTGTTGTTTTCATGAAGTTCTGGTTTACCTACAAAGATTGATGTAACAATATATGTATCTTTTGGGATGAAGAAAATATACAGGCCTACCTATTTATTTCCTGTTTAACTAGCATAATTTACCATTTAATTTAATTAGCTTTTAAGTCTCTTTTACATGCTAAGTATTTAGTGCTAGTAACATTTCCAGTCTTTTTCTAGGAGTTGCATTAATAATATATACCTATTTAATGAAACTGCCACTAGAATAGCATGTGACAACTTGCCCCAGATATTGTGACAACTTACCCCGCATATGGGGTACATTGTCACAACTGTATTGACCATAAAGAAGAGTTAATAAGTCCACTTCAGGATGAGTTACATTGTACAGAGGAACATATGTTGTGCACAAGATAACTAAGTATTTTATTGTAAAAAATTATAATTCTCGGCCTTACGTGAGAGCCACAAAAAAATAAAATGTGAAAATTGTGACAAAGTGCCCCGGTCTCCCCTATGCTGTCCTATGCGCGCTGAAGCTGCCGTACATATCGACCATTCGTGTAAGTTTAAGAAAAAAATATTTAGATTTTCATAGCTTTTCACACATACATTGGACTGCATTCTCTTCAATAGCTGACGTCATTCCTTCCCACCAGTAGAAGCTTCTCGCCATTAGCTTACTTTTAACTAATTTTGTGTCAATCGGAATATCAAAGGGACGTAACCTTTGGCAATCACTAGCTTGTTTTCAATAAATAAACGAGCTTTACATTCATGAATCAAAATATTGTCCAGGGCCATTATAGATTACTGTTACTATAGACATTTGCCACCCACTTATAACGTATGCAAGTACATCTTAAAGAATCCTACCTTTTTTTCAGTTTCTTTGGCTATGATACTGAACACATTCACTGGAATTTTTAGAATTCTTTGTAATAATCATACACCATAAGGTCAAAACTGAGATGTTCTTCTTCGTCGCAGTGGGTCACTTCATCATGATTGAAGAAAGATGTCGACAAGAAGTCAGCAATGGAAACCTAATTGAATAGCACATTTTATAGTTGTAATCAAGCAATAAAATTAACCAAAGTGCAATTCTAGATTGCCATCGATGATAAATTTGGTTTAGGCTACATAATAAACGGAAATAGCGAATTTGCAATAATCTCTCCCTGCGAGATAATTTTATTCTGTGTGGTCTCAACCGAAACCAAGTTCTTCATTACACAGTTGTGTATAATTTCTCTATGCTAGAGACAGGTATGTGAAGCGAATACGATGGTTCTAAATATTATTTCGATCTTATGACAATGCACTTGAATTGAAGATCCATTACACGCTAGATACAACTAAGTTGTATCCTTTCGCAACATATTTACCACACATGAAAATTATCTTTGATGTATTTCAGTCCATGACCAAGAAATACTCTTCCATAGTAAACAATTAAATAAGTCACGCCATATTCTAAATCAGGTTTAATGCATTATAGTATCCCATGAGTCCTTAAACAAAAATTCAACTTTTGAACTATACATGATTCTCTGACCAGAGTCGTAGCTACGAGTGTGGCTGTGGTCCAGACCACCGAACGAGTAAAAAAGAGAAACGGTTGGATAAAAAGAACGTCTTGGTGGTCCGTGAAAGCATTAGCGATCTATTAAATTAATATTATTGTCCGTTTGGAAGTTCATAGATTTAAAAATTAAATCAAAATCAATTTAAATGCCACTTCTTTGAAAAACTGTTTGCTCATTTACATTCAAAATATGATATTGAATTTACAGAAAAACGGCAAAATTGTGGGGCTTCACTTTTCCAAGATAACTTTTCTGAATTTGAACAACGCCAACGGCATTCGATGAAAACCTATTCCAGCGTTTAATGTTGTGATGTCTCAGTGCTGACCCCATATGTTGGATGGAACACCTGTGTTTGTTTCTCTTTCAATCGACCGTATGACGGCTACTGTCGAAAAGTTCACGGTTGCAATGCTTACGGTAACGTGCTCTCCGTTTCTAATTTGATTATTTACCGTTGCATGTTGATGCTGGCAAGTCTGCCGCGGAGATCAGAACCTGTGAGTAATGCTGATAAATCTGCTTAAAGGATACACTCGAATTCTTGTTTACTTGCGATAGCTGTATCTTGAAAAATCAAGAACAATCGCAGATTGACGATACTCCGACGACTGAAAATTCAGCCAGAGTGATACTACAGTGTAAAACCACATCTGTGATATTTAAACTCCACTGTATTTTTGTCAGAGAAGCAAGGTTGCGATCGTTCATAAAGGCTACCTGTACTATGTGTGACTCTTACAAATATTGAGGGTCATCATCGCTCAATGACCATGTTGCAATTGCTTGCAGTTTTCCTACAAGTCTGCTTACAGTGTTCATGTTCGCCTTGATTTTTCTACTTAGAAAAGTGAAAATGTACTATTTGTGGGTTAAGGTACAACTAACATTATTTTCATCTAATTTTCACAATATTTTCCATTCAATATAATTTATTGTATGTAACTCTTGTAATACGTAGATACTAATATATTACTCCTAGTCAAGTATAAAATGAGACGATACTTGTAATGAAAATACCTTCTGTAATTATTGAGAAAATAAGTTTATTTTCTTACATTTTCAATTATCCCTGTATTTGTTTCTGGAATAACTGACACTGGTGTTTCAATATTCGTTATTATTTTTTAAGATATCGTCATTATTTTTATTGAATATATAACAAGTACAGTAGATGAACAATATTTTTTTCTGTCTGGACTGTGTTATGAGTTACTACCCTCAATTATGTTAAATTGTCGAAAAGAATGTAAATGTTCAAATTTTTAAATAATAATACCGTGCGTCCAATTCCTTGCGAGGCCGAAAGATCGGGAGAAGTGTGGCGGGCGGCGCTAGCGGAGATGCCGACATTTTCGACCAGTAACGTCCTGCATATTTTTGTGGACATATCTTTAGCATTCAGATATTTATATTAATATTGCAAAACGAGCACTAACCTGTGTTATAAGAGTTGTTCAAAGTGATGTTCACCTACATTCACACATTCCTGGCATCGTTTTATGAAATTTTGATTCACACGCAAAAGTTCTTCTTCCGTGATTCTTCCAAGTTCTGCCCTTATATTGTCTTCTAGTTCGTCGATACTATGAGGGTTATTTCGGTAGACTCTATTTTGACACACCCACCTCCTGTGAAACACGGCGTAGAGGTGTATTTGGAGAGCGTTTTAACGCTGCTCCAATTTCGTCGAGTTTTTCTTCGGTTAGAATCCGTCGTTTTTGCTTAGGAGTTCTAAAATTTAACGGTTCAGTTTCTCGTAATGTAAGGACAAGACGTCTAACCGTCTCTCTACCTGGGGGTGAAACGATGTGCAAATTGCCTACACATGTCTCGACACGAGTCTGTTTTCACGTAAGTGTCATACATAAAATGTATTTGTTCTAACGTAAACTTTGCGGCTGGCATATGAATCGCCTCACACAAAACACACACACATTGCAATTACACAAAGAAGTAGCACGGCAAATAACAAAAAACCACACTCTTTCACACAGTACGAAATTAACACGGTCTTGGTTCAAGGTCTGTTCCTTACTCCATTCGCAGCTCTGTCCAGGGCACCTGTAGTCGCGAAGGAAAAAACAACTCAAGCTCGGAGCTTTCAGATTGCAAACAATGCTCACGAAAACCATTGACTTTTAACGGTTTAGTCTGCAACGTAATCTTGATACATTGTTGCACATTCGAAACCTCCAAACGATTCCGAGCGAAGCAAAACGTTTTCGAGGGTAAACTTAAGCGGGACGTTACTGGTCGAAAGTGTCGGCATCTCCGCTAGCGGCGCCCGATCTTTCGGCCTCGGAAGGAATTGGACGCATTGTAATAATAATAATGATGATAATAATAATAATAATTTAAATGGGAAAACATATTTACAAGACATATTTACTTTCTTATGCTTGTCTTTATAGGCATCCATTTGTTGCGTTTGACTCATAAAACCAAATATTACATCTGAACATGTTTACAGTTTGTAGAGAAATTCGACTTTTCATCGTATATAGACACACGATCGTTTCTCAAGCAACTGTTTATTTTCATCTCATCTGAATTAAATTTAAGTGGAAAGGAAAATGAAAAGCACTGGGCAAACGTGTAACGACTTCTTGTGATATTGTCATAATAATAATAATAACCCATAGCTCTACAGCCCGTGAGGGCCTTGGCTTACCTACCGACTGTTGGTCTCCCTCCCACACTGTTCCTCCGTCACCTGTTGTAGCGTGGAGATCTTAGACCAGTATTGGAGTGTCGGGGGATCAGCCCGACGAGCCCCCAGCCGTTGCAGGTCTTCTCGATCGGGTTACGCTCACTCACTCGGAGCTTCCCAATTTCCTCACGATGGTGGGTTGCCACCGGCCCTATACGTAGGCCGAATAAATTCCGACCAGAGCCGGATTCGAACATACGCCGTCCCGCAGCGAACGATCTCAAGACGAGTGAACGCCTTAACCCGCTCGACTACGGAGGAGGACGATATTGTCATAATAGAAATAGAATTTAGAAAATTAATTTCGAAAAATATCCTTCACCTTTTGCCCGGAACAATGAATGAAGGGAAATTTCCCTATTTTCAGCTACTTCACATTCTAGTGATAATACTTTATTTCTATGGATAATAACGTATGTGATAACCATCGTAACTAATTTTCACAAAAAGAACAAACCTCCGGTTGTAGTACAAAGATGATTTATAAGGAAAGAGAATAGAACAAGCTGAAATTTTAAAAAACAAAACAACATTGAAATACGCATCTAAAAAAAATTTGAACCATTAAGCAAGTATATTTATTGCACTATACCAGTAATAATTTTTGTGTGGCTGGGGGGAGGCGTCTGTCCCAAGAAATATATCTGTCGCAACTCTGTCTTGACTACTGTCGGATCAGCATTTGTTGGCTTTGATTGATTGATTAAGTTAGTGTTTAAAGTCCACTTTATAAATAGTAAGGCTAATTTGGACTTGCCCTACAGTTTAAAGTGGGATCCGAACCACCATGTGCCTCCACCGGGACCCCTTGATGAAAGGAGACGACGCAACCACTGCGCCATCGGGGACGCCAGCATTTGTTGGCATAACAATCGAAAACAATTCCACGATGAAGGCGACAACGATGATCGCTTGCAATAATAGTAGTAGTCACATCTTTACCAAGTAGAGTCGTGAAGAGGTAATGTGGTAACGACGTCGCCTTGTAAGGAAGGGGCCCAGGGTTCGAAACTCAGTGGAGGCACATAGTAGTTCGGATCTCACTTGAAACTGTAAGCCCAGTCCCAATTAGCCTTTTGTGCATAAAGTTGACTTACAACAAATTCAACAATTCAACATGGAAAGGTATTGTAAATTGCCAAAATACAATATTTTCTTATTGGGATTTTAATAAAAGATTATATGTTTTTATCGTGAAAATGGTAAACATATTTAGTTCTCATATTTTCGAATGTTTTCAATGTATACGATAACCTATATGTACGTAGAACTTTGTACAGCCACGCACCGTTTTTGTATTATTGATTAATAGAAGTTTCAAAGAAACGTTGTGGTAATCACATGCATAATTGCAACGCCAGGCAATCGCGGTAAATTGCTTTTACCTACAAATTTAGTAAAAGGTTCTGTTAAAAAAATCTACATGCGTTTGTCCTGTTGACTACGATACATGAAAGTAATTCCGTATACTTAATCTCATTAGTCGATCCTGGTACGCTCAAAGTGAACATTTTTCATGAAAACTCTCCTAGTTGAACAACTCTCTGGCCTTACCACCGCTAAAAGAGCTTTTGTTCTCCCGAGGATCGATACCAAATAGTTAGTTAGGACTTTCTCTGAATTAGCAGGGAAGCTTCGAGTTTTCGAAGCTGTGGTCACGGTGAACCCCAATTGGTTGTTCCATGGGTAGAGAGCCGGCCCTCCTCACACTACGGCCACTTCTCCCTAACCTGCCCATTAGCAAGAACACACGAGGGATATCTCTCCACCGCCCCATCAAAGAAGACGCCTGTAATGTTAGCTAGGCAAAACACATTTCCCCCTTGGTCAATAGATGCACAGAAGGGTGAGCATATGCCTTTATTTCCACCCGGATCTTACGCTATTTCTTTGGCAGAGTGTACGGTTTTCCTTCGGGAGTTGGTAATTGGATGAGAAGAAGTGGGAAAAATTCATGTCTTCTTCATGGGATTTATAGCAAGGGGGAGATTTATTAGCTATTCCTTTGTACACTGAGACTTACTGCAGAGCACAAGGAGGGAATAGGCAGGCTTTTCCCCCGCCAGACCCATATTGCATTGTGATGCAATTAAGATTTTAGACTGAGGACTGTGAATGTGTAGTCGGGGATGACGTACTAGAACGTAAGAGTCTAATAGGATGGTGGGAACGTTTATGAACAAATGCAGGAAAAGGAGAGACGATAATTTAGACTCAATCCAGAGAAAAGCTTTGGCACTGCAGTGTATCTTATGTAAAGAGGAAAACGGAGAATGGCATGCATCAGTTAGGCCTACACGAGTAATACTCATGATAATACAGCAAACAATACCACAAATGCAGATGTAGTTTTATCGGTACATACAAATCATCATCGTTAAAGAAAAACTGCTTTTCATTTGGGGAACTATTGGTCGTTTATGAAAACATGTATGTGCTTCCAGTGACAACAGGAAACTGTCATTAGTTCTTTTTATAATTTGGTGAATCATTTTATTGCATTGTTATTGCATAATGTAGTATTTTGGGTACATAATAGTTTGACTTATGTAATATAAGAGCTCTTCATCTTTCTTTCTATTTAGACGTAAAGATGAATAATAAAATGGATGACGACACAAACGCAACGATACGTCAATGCCTTATCCAGGATTCGAAGCTGGAACCTCTGTTTCCGTAGAGCGTTACACTGATCACTCCGCTCTTGATTATAAGGTGATACTATTAGTAGTTTTTTCTGAAATTGAAGTCGTTCTACGTTTTATTTGTATTAACAATGTTTACAGAAATAAATAGATAAGCTTGAGATTTCATTTCCTCAGAGAAACTATCACAAACACATAAATATTGACTTGGAATGACCACACGTTTTGTCATCAGTTAACCAGTTGACGTTATTGCTTTGTAATCAACAAGTCGGATCCGACTTTCCATGTCGACTTTGTAAAAGTGTCAAGTAAATCTAATGTATTTGCACTAAACTTTGTTTTACTCTTTTACTATCTGGAAAAGGATTTCTCAAACATTGTTTTTTCGTTGTAATATAATGCTATTTATATTCTTTATAACACTTAGTCATCCTTTTTGGAGTGGCACGTGCCCCTCCCACTAAATCCACAAATGTTTTATAGACCCTGGAATTTTTTTAAAAAAATCGAGGGACTGAAAGCTACTAAAGGAGTGTTTTCTAAGTTCTGTATCTCATTCAGAAGCAGATATAATAGTTGAAAAACGTAACTCCAATCATTATCCTCCAGATAACTTTAAATACACTGAATTATAGGTATGTTGCGGAAATATAAAAGGAGTGGAAACATGTACTTCGGCTTATTTAAAACCTTTTATAGCCTGAATTTTTGTTATGGAACAAAATGACAGTTTGAAACATTTATTTGTATGGATGGGTAAGACTTCCTTTGGCAAGATTGACAACAAAAATTCTTCTGACATTGTAATGATACTAATTACAACTAATGCGACCTAAAAGTCCCGACAGGCCACTGACGTTTTGTGTATAAACAGAGAAATGATGTGTATATCATATGGTGCTTAGTTATGAAATATATACTCCCTTCAACACTTACATGCAAATTATCTACACCCTGTTACACATTTTAGAATATACTTTTCAGAAGACAAATATATAAATTAAAAGACAAGTGAGCAAGAAAGAGTAAATAAAAAGAGTCATCACTCTTGACCTCCCTGTATTTTGGTAAGGGGGTAAGTTATATATACTTTTTTATTATTAGCCAGCCCTTATTTTCCGTCTTTTCCCCCTTTTTGACGGTCTTTTTAAAGAATACTAGGCCAAATGGTATGGGGAGGGGTGTTATTACTCCCGCTAACACCACCTTGGGCACGCCACTACCTTATATTCATCGCTATTATGCTCAAATGGTGTCTCTACATCAGATATATTTTCCTGCCAGTCACCCATCAATATCCTCATCAATATCGATATTTGTGCCATAACCCTACAACACCAAAAAGAGCTGTTTAGAACATTGGGGTGTGCTAGGAGGGGGTTTGGTGGGGGTCATAGCCCCCATTTGGCCCAGTATTGTTAAAAAATTAATGTCAAAATTAGGAAAAATGGCAAAATGAGAGCTGACTGTTAAGAAAAATTGTATATACCATCAGTTTTGAAAATCTGGGACACGCCACTCGAAGTACGGAAAATATATTAGTATTTTTTCAAGCAAAGTAGACACCAGAAGTCTGTCGGGACTGTACAGTGCCAAGTGATGTTTTATTCATAAAACAACTTTCCGATCATATTTGGCCAAAATTATTTTATAACCATATTTATGTGAGTTAAGAATAAGTTATGAAAAATTCTGGGGTCCTTATAGTTATTCTAATATCTATTTTTTATAAATCTAAGACCACCGCACTTTCATGAGATTAATATGGCTGCATTGTTGACGCTTAGGTCTAAGAAATTGCTTACTGTCCCTTGCATATACTTTCAGTAGTGCCTGCCGTTTGTTGTGACTGGTGAACACTACACATAACAGGGACACACAAGTCCCGCCGAGACAGAAACCAAATGTGTCATGTAGCAAGCGTTTGCAAGATGTGGGACTTTAAAGTCCCGTCAGTCGATAAACGGTTAAAACAATTAACCAATTTCACATCCTATGGCACATTATCTTGAAGCTTATCTACAGGTTATAGTACGTACTATGGGAAACACTGGGACTCCTTTTAATCGTTTAGAATTTTGCCAATATTTGCGTTTTTCCTTATATCAGCGGAGAACGGAAAAAACTAGAAAGTTATTTATGCTTGTGATAATACGTCAAATAAAAATTTACATCACTTGTGCTATTAACGACTTATTATTATTAGATTAATCGTAATCTATAAAATTGTTGTAACAAAGTATCCACATTTTATTGAAATGCATTAAATTCATGTAATTTATCATCCAATGGGCGAATTAAAGGGGGAAAGGTGGAATGCTGATCGACGAGACATCTAAAAGGGGGATCATCCCTCTTGACATTTAAAATTAAACGATCGCCACGTCCCTGGACACCTTCAATCAACAGCGGGCGAGAGGTTAAAACGGATAATATACCGAAATTGAAAAACAAAACGTTGATGTTTATAATGGAAATATATTAATAATTAAACAGAAATGGTTACTGTTTTCTATCTTTATTAGACTGCCAGAGTGGGTGGAATAATATTGTGTCTTGTTACCCAAAATTATATTTACTATTTAGATAAGAAGACACATTTTCTTACACACAGTGTATTATGTGTTTCAGAGGAATAAAAGGACTCCCAGTTGCTACTCTGTACCTTTGTTTTTCCCGACAAGAAGATGAAAGAATCTTCAAACAGACAGAGAGAGAGAGAAACCAGAAAGAAAGTATTAGAGACGAACTTTCCCATTTCGGCTCTTATGCTCATAATTGTCTGTGTTCCTCCAAACCACTTAGTTCCTTCCCATCCTACAAGTTTCTTGTCAGTAGGAATTTATATCTTGCGAAACCCTAAAAGATAATCAAAGTTGGTGTAAAGAAATGAAGTTAAGACGCGATCCACAGTCCAGTTAATGGTTGATGACGTAGAAAGAAAGGTTTTCCTATATTTTTGTATAGAGTGAAAAAATCTATGTACCATGGACTGCATTACAAACAACCAAAGTTAGTAAAATAATGAATGACTGCTTCCTCTTTTCATGAAATAGTCATAAGAGGGAAAATAAATTGATTGATTGATTGATTTAGTTTATTTTACTTCGCATTTTGTGCCTCTTGGCTAATTTGCGAAGATGGTGATGAGTGATGAAATGGATGAATGGACATTCACAAACAACCCAGCCCGACCGGGATTCGAACCCGGGACCCTTGGCGTCGCAGCGCGATGTGCTAACCACTTGGCCACAGGGTCGGGCAAGAGGGAAAATAAAGATGGAATTCTATCTATTTCCTAGAAGATTCAAACGAAGCAGGCATTCAATTATTTTGTTGTTTCCTTGTTAATTCACATGCGCACGGGTTCTGAGAACATCTTGTTATCTGCATAATTAATTATACGAAGAAACTTGATACGGCATCAAGAGGGAAAAAAATATCGAACCAGGTATGATTTTCATGGAAACTAAATTGCCTATTACGTAAAAGGATATAAAAAAGTAGATAATGCAAGTAACCTAATTATTAGGCCAAGCATCGTGTAAAATTTGTTAAGATCTCTGAAATTCATATTAAACTCTCGATATCAAGCAATTAGAATATCCATGGATATTCTGAAGACATCCACTGTTATGTTCCTGGGATATCCATTTTTTCGTTCTGGAAATATCCTTTAGATGCGTTCCGTGGATCTGTATGGGGCACCTGAGAATGAATTTCGGATATGTTTCGGATACGTCCATGTATACTGTAAATATGAGCCTGTCTGAATGGTTTTATTTTTTTTAGATGTCATGAGTATATTTTCCGGACTAGAATTGGAGCCGACACAGACATCTACACATTACACATCATTTTAACATATACAATCCATTTTCAAGTAGAGTTTGGTACTTCAGCTAGAACTAAATACAAGTACATTTAGCCATTACCTTCATAATTTTCACACATAATTTGGATACGAAGAGAAGATTTCTTGGACTAGATTTGGATATATGATTTAAGCATATTTAAATAATAGTCGTCTACAGAGTATAGCATTATAGTATAATATACAATAGTAAAGATAAAATAATAATAAAACATATGCTCTCTCTCACTCCCCCTGCCCCCAAATACGTGCGCGGGAAAAGAAGCAGTACTAAATACAGCATCGTTTTCAAATGGTATGTAAGATGGAAATGGACATACAATACCAGGTAGATCATTGATAAACAGCTTAATTGCTGTTGTTGAATTTACTCTATGACTTCTACGTGTATACACCATAAGTTCTTCCATGTAAACAGACACCTAAAGCAGGAAACACATTACGAACGATCGACACGTTCCGGTACGGCACCGGACAAGGTCACACCTGCAATGGAAAGCACTTAACCGTTTGGGACGAACGCTCACGACAGGTTTTAATTCTCGGGGAAGCATCCGGGCCGTTCCGCTCATGTACAAGCTGAAACGATGAATACAGAACCGAACCGGCAGCTCATGTATTACCATTCGATTCAATTTAAATGCATTTACCAAAAGGAATTGTAGCTTTCCTGGCGACGTGATCCGACCAAGTGTTCTCGGGTTATCAGCCAGGTTAAATCGGCGATAGCTTCCAACGTTTCGACCGCATACATTGCTCTCATCATCAGGGAATCATTGATCAATGATATCCTCACCCGAGAACACTTGTTCGAATTTACCAATGCTGGTCAATGTTGTACCGGTAGTCCGTAATGGATCTCCTCCTCAAGACAGGAAGGAGCGAAAAGAACGCTTACTTTGATCAAGCTTCCATTGCTCACTTGTGTGATGCTCAGGACCTCAGAAAATGGGTCTATGCGAACCAAATACACGACACTATGTTTTAGGTTGGTGTTTTACAAATTATCACTTCAGTCACCTGCCTAAGTTAACAAGCTGAAAATCATTGTTATTCATGGTTTGCAATGTTGGTTTTGCCATTATGTTGCAGATATTTTTAATAGTCTTATTTGTCAATTTTTCATGTTCATCAACAAAATACACGCAGAATCCATGTTTCTTTCCCGTTGACACGATTTCTGGTTTCAATGAATTAAGTTAATCCGGATAAACTCTGAACATCAAATATAATTTGAAACAAAGTTTCAATTTCTCATGACTTATAACTATTTTAAAAAAGTGTCCATGCGGTAGTTACGTATTCAAAGGCGAGTTAAATTAAATAAATAACATGGCATTACTAACGGTTTTCATTTTGCGACTGGATTAGCTGTTTTCTTCTCAACTGCCTTCTCTAATGCTGGAAGTTTACGTGGCCAATAAGCATTCGTAATCACATTTATACAAAGAAATACGTTCCGATTAGCGACAGACACAGCAACTGAACAAACTAATGTCTTTAACTCATCAAGAAAATCGTAAATTCTTGTTAATTTTAAAGCGATTGATACGTCACTATAGGCTGTCACTTCTCATAAAAAGGTAGGTTTAAAATTCAGGTGATTGTGTTATTGGATCTTTAAAACATTTAAGTTTTCATACTGATAATCGATACCAGTTCAGTTCTTTTTCTGTTAAATGTTAGATTTTATCGCTGGTAATATGTTGATAAAGCCGATGTCAGATGCTATGTAAGAGATTTTCACTTAAGACATTCTGCTTCATGGGGCACATTTCCTTTGCTCGGAGGCGTAATTAACATCTGATAGTTTTAAAACAATATATTTTAATCTGCTGTTATGCTACTTTAAGCCTTTTAAAATAATAAATTCAGTAATATTAACACAATAATAGGCGTAGGGAACAGTTATGAAATGATTTTTTTAACTAAAATCATTAACTATCTGCAAAACTTAATCGTATTAATTTCACAACATATTTATTTTTTAATAATTACAGAAGAGGTTCAACATTCCTTGATTTCGAAACTTTAAAACAATAATTTATATTATGAACACATAGAAAGGAAATTAAAAAAATAAACTTAATAGGCCGATGCTGACAGGCTTCAACAATACAAATTTGGTAAACAAGCTAATGATCGCTTAATTTTGTCATGTAATGTTTATCAAGAACCTATTTCCTGTCGCACAATAGCTACATTAATGATTGGTAATAAATTGTTATCCGTGATCTGAAATTTTCTTCTCAATGAGATTTTTGATACAACAGTTGTTTGCAAAACGGTATTTTGGGCATGCCTTCTGGGAGAATGTCTCCATATAGAACTATGATCTGTGTGTGAAGCAAGTGTATGCTACAATTTGAATTTTTCACAAGTGTAATTTCATTCTTTTATTAGATTGATAACAGTGTTCTCATGAATATTCAACGTAGAATCACCATGGAAAGCACAGTTTCTCTGTCCATCTGACCATGTTTACCTCCTCGTAGAATATAAGTTGGTATTTATTCAAGTGTTACTCGCACTAGGGAACAAATTTGCATACGTATGACTAAGATTTCATCTGAGGTTAAACAATGTAAACAGGTCTGCATTGGAGATGTTTTGGCACTTCTTAGGCACACACACGACCATGAACAACAGCAACTGAAATTGCAAGTAAATTGAAATATTGTCTGTGTACAAGCTACCGATTTTCTTTAACAATGACAGTGGTAATACCTGACGAGTAATTTGATACAATTCCATAGGCTTTAAATATTCAAATATTTACATTTGCTTGCCCTAAATGAATTTAGGCAATGGGTCACAAAAGCAACACTCCATCTTATATGAAATTTTCGAAACCATCTTATTGGGTTTCTCTTTCATTGAGATGACATGGCATTGTAAGAGGGCCGAAGACCTCCCTTCAAATTGCCTACTCCCCCACCTTGCCTCCACTAGACAAGAAAAACTTTAAACAAACTATTTCCTCAAATACGCACATATCGTGTTGAGTGGTATAATAAATGTTACTCTCCCAGAAAATATTATTAATTTTCTTCTCTACCTCCTCATTCACTTTTTCTCTGGAAACGTTAGGGTTAACACAATTTTGAGGCTCTTGATTTGTATTGTTAATTCAGTGGATTTAATTCCATATAGAACATTGAAAAGCACCACAACTTTCTCCATATTACTCAACTCAAACTCGAAAGAAAGTTGTAGTTGCCTAATTAATAACAAGGTTACGATACGCGTAATAACGCAATACGACAATTCATAACAAACAATAGTCAGTTCCTTTAATCAGGCAAGTTCTCTATACACATTTTTAATTTTAACTGATGGTACGTAATTTGCTTACAATCATGCATTTGTGAATAATTTTAGTTCCAAATTTAAAACTAAATTATTTACTTTACTCCTAGCAGGCTTTAAAAAGAAAAAAAACTATTTTATATGATGAAAATATAGTGACTGAATTGCACAATGTTTTACTCTGTCCATCTAAGTACAATTCCTATGATTACATAAAAACAAGTAGCCCTTGTGTACTTTTACTAAGTCCTTAACAACAAGAAATATCCGCCGGACCCTGTGGCCGAGTGGTCGCAGTCTGCCTGCAGCTCGTGCAGGAAGCAGTTCGTAGCGAGCTCCGCTCTTCACGTGAACAGGCTTAGTGATCGAACTGTCCGAGTTAGCTAGGGCCGTATACGGTTTGCTAGTGTTGTGTTAGTTTTTTTTTCTTTGAGTGCAAGCGAGGTTTTGTTTACAATTACCGAGGGCCAGTGAGGATACGATGAAATAGATCACGATGAATACACAAAGAGAAAACACTTTGAAATTTGTTTTCATTGATGTAAAAACGCGACCCACATCATTGGATTTTCATCGATGGTTGTGAGATGTCTACCAAGTGCCTACGAACCAAGTGCTCAGTTTTGAAATAGATTACTTTCGTAAGTGTTTGTACGTGAAATTTGCGACAAAAGTGGTAGGAGAACGGTTACTAAATGATTTTGGTGCTGAGGTAATCTATAGTGACGTAGATGGTGAACATAAAGTTGAAGTAGAATGGGCCCACCAGCGACAAGTAATTGTCAGAATCCATGTAGTCCCAATTGAATTAAGTGCAGAAGTGATAAGTCGTGTCATGACGTCTTATGGGGAAGTGTTGAAAATTGAAGACTAGTGGGAGATTTTAACTGCGTAATTCGTTCACAAGATCAAAATCCAGGATACAACTTCTCACGTGCGCTCTATGAATTAACGCAGGGGTTACAACTGCGTGACGCTTGGATACACGCCAACGGCGAAAGTCCAGGTTACACACATATCACCTCCAATAGTGCGTCAAGGATCGATAGGTTTTATGTCGCGCCAAGATTTCAGGAATATATAATTAGTGTTCAAAATTTTCCAGTATGCTTTAGTGACCATAGTGTTCCAATTATCAAAATAAATTTAGATTTGATCAAACCCCGACAAGGTAGCGGATACTGGCTTTTAAATAGCACATTTTTACACAATGGTAGTTATGTCCGCTAATCAGGGAAACGTGGAACGAACTCAAGGCCTCTCAGCCAGTGCAAAAGACCCTAATCGAGTGGTGGGAAACTCGAGTTTAGCCTAAATTTCGTCAGGTCAGTAAATTCTTCAGTGCAGAGGTTAGTAGAGATCAAAGAAACAAATATAATTTTTTGTATGCAGTCTTGAATGATCTCCATCGTTTAGCACTGCAAGGTAATTTCGATCGTCCCTATGCAAATGAAATAAAAGCGCAATTACTTTCTATACATAGGAAACGAAAATCTGCAGCAATAATAAAGAGCAAGATTCTTCCTATAGACCCAGACGAGCAAGCCACACTAAGTCACATTCTTCAAGAACATAAACACGCCAGGAGTCACGTCATTCATAAATTAACTTTAGATTCCGGTGAAGTTGTCACCAGCCCTCATAGTATACACGACAGGTTTTTGCAATACTATAAAAATCTTCTTGGTCAAGCCTTTAAACCAACAGAAACGCAATGTAATTTTTTGAACTACCTCCCTGCATCACTGACGGAAAATGAAAGAACTGAGCTCATACAACCGTTTAGTAAAAAGGAAGTAAATGATGCAGTATTCAAAGCTCCGAGGAATAAAACTACAGTCGAAGATGGATTACCATCAGAATTCTATCAATGTTTCTGGGATTTAATAGGAGACGAATTAACGAAATGGGTCAACGAAGTGTTGACAACAGGGACAATAGGGAAGACCAGTAGCACGGGAGTTATAGTGTTAGTTCCCAAAAAGGAAAATCCAAATTTCGTCACAGATTTTAGGCCAATTTCATCTTGAGTAGTGACATCAAACTTATGAGTAGGTGCATAAATCAGCGTTTAAAAAAATATATGGTTAAACTTATTGGCAATTTACAGTTCGCTTGTAATACGTCTCAAAGTATACATCACTTGCTGCAAACGATAAGAGACGTAATTATTACCAAACAAAATAAGAATGCATCAGAGGCAATTCTATCTTTAGACTTTTCCCAAGCATATGACAGAGTGAGCCACGAATATCTGTACAAAGTCTTAGAAGCATATGGCTTCGGAGACACTTTTCTTAATTGGATCAAAACATTATATAATCATATGCTGCTAAAACTCAAAATAAATGGTTTCTTGACAACAAGTTTTAAAATGCGACGAGGTGTACAACAAGGTAGTCCCTTGAGTAGCACATTGTACGTCCTCACAATAGCCCCCTTTTTGTTTAGTATCCAGCATAATTTACAGGGCATTTCTATGGCTTCCACCACAATACAAGTTGGCAGCTTCATGGATGACGTGACAATTTTTCTCAAGGATAAAAGAGATCTGTACAGTGTTCAAAGCCAAATACATACTTTTGAGCACACATTAGGAGCAAAACTAAACAATCGAAAGTCATTCCTGATGCCCCTTGGCAAGGCGAATCCTTTCACAAACAATACGGAGATCCCTGTAGACAAGAAAATAAAAGTTTTAGGTATAAACTTTTATGCAAATATCGATGAAACGATCGAAGCCAATAGTAAACTCACGTGCGAGAGGGCAATCTACGTCCTCAGAGTGAACAAGATGCGCTCTCTGAGTTTAAAAGCAAGAGTAAAATTTATCAATGTTTTTGCTCTCTCTAAACTTTGGTATATAGCAAAAATCCTGCCCTTCAAACCACAGCACTTAGCCAAGGTCAAAAAAGCTGTTGGCTGCTTTATGTTGCACGATACAATTTTCCGGATGGCAATAAATGAGGTCACGTTATCAGAGAAGACAGGTGGGTTGGGACTAATACACGTGAACACACAGGCAAGAGCATTGTTTGTACAGACTGGCCATCAAACAGCTTTCTCACTGCACGAGTCAACGACCCAAGCATGTATACAGACGATAATACGTAACATTCCATTAGAAGCTCCCATCGATATCCAAAGTATCCCCAAAAGGTTTTTGTTTTATAAGGACATCGCTTTACAGGTATGCTACCAGTTATTACGACATGAGACAATTACACCATCTGTTACAAAGTTATATAGTGACATCAATAGTTCAAAGAACACAGTACCACGAATAGTCAGGGATTTCAATACACATAATTGGCCACAAATATGGAAAAATGTCTCCGCCAAAAACCTTTCAAAAGCTGGCCAATCAATATGATACAAAGTGGTCCATCGTGTTATAGTGACAAGAGATAGGACATACCAATATGGAATCAGTGACTCTCCTAACTGTATATCATGCAACGTGCCAGACTCTTTAGCCCACAGGATAACGAAGTGTCGAAACTCCTCCAGGGCATGGAACAAATTGAGAACAATGCTCAGTCGTATATGCCGCACCTCATTAACACAGTTTACGGATACAGATAGTTTTTTTCTATTTCAATTTTTTTCCACCAACAAAACAACGAGCAGTACAATGGTTGATAACTGAATACTTATTATATATATTTCACAATGACGAGAGCAGTTTTCAGAAACAATTCAGTATCTTCTTGCAAGAACAATATGAAAAAATTCCTCTCCAAGCAAGGAAGAAATGGTATGCAAATTTCTTATTAGTGCTTTATACTTAATTTAGGTCAAACAAAAATGTAAAAGTTAACCAGATAGAAATACAAATTGTAATAGCAGTAATACACTCATGTCAACAACAATGTAATTCCATAAGTTGTATATCAGGATGAGACAATAAAAAAAAGTGGTTAGCTCATCGCGCTGCAACGCTAGGGGTCCCGGGTTCGAATCCCGCTCCGGCTTGGATGTTTGTATTCGTCCGAATAAAGAGAAACTATGTGAATAAAGTGGAAATTGACATGTGTGAAAGTGTACGAATGTGTGAATGGCGGCGGATACTGTCAAAAAGTTATTAGCACATCGCGCTGCGACGCCAAGGGTCCCGGGTTCGAATCCCGCTCGGTTTTGGTTGTTTGTGAATGTCCATTCCTCAATTTCATCATTTCATCACTCATCTCTATCTTCGCAAATTAGCCAAGAGGCACAAAACGCGAAGTAAAGTAAACTAAATCAATCAATCAACAAGAATTCCTACATTATTATAAATATTCGTGGTTGATATAGCAACAAATAATTTGAAATAACTGTAAAATGCGTCTGTAGGTAACATCGCCTCTCGCATTCGCGTGAAAATGATTCCAGGTATGCCCCGGAAATACAGAATTCCGTACGATTCATATTATACTTTCGACAAGAAAGAAAAGTTTTAGATCACATTATGCTTAAATAGTCTAGTTGGGACTGCATCTACAGTTTAATGCTGGATTTGAACCACTGTGTAAAGTGTTCCCAGCAGGAATTGAACCAGGAACCTTGTGATAACAAGGCGTGACTCTACTACTGCAGACGGTCAATATGATTCTCACTTCTCAGTTTTATATGTCTAGTGAGTTAGGCATAGTAGGCACATTCAAAACTGTGTACGGGTGATGAATAATGAAAACATATGCAATGGTATGATAAAAATTGAAAACTTTTCTAGCGAACATACTTTGAAGCTAAAGGTCAAGAGATCACTAGTTATGAGTTAGTCACAATATCGTACAGCATTATAATGATCTAAGGAGGAAGATGAAATTTATGTATCGCTAACAACAAAAACAGCAGGGCTTGACTTTCAAATATGATTCATAAACTTGGGCTGGAACAATTGAGGCATCCTAGCAATTTTCGACACTGTATGATAGGATGATCTCTCATAATTAATAAATACACGCACACAACGGCATAAACTGAACGAAAGAGGAACCTAATTTTTAAATTTTATTTTATCAGTGCTTCCAGAAATGTCATCGTGCATCGTTATGAGGTAATATGTTTTATTGTCTATTCCCATTTGTTTCGCTAGAAGCTTCACGTGGCTACCGGACCTCGCGTTTCTATGCTGCTGACGTCGAATTGAATACATCCCATCGGATGCAACCTCTTCCATAAACAACACAGGTAAAGAAGGGACTAATATACTTAGTGCAGTGCTCTTGTGGGAAGCCCTTTACAAAGCTTCGAGTGTAGAGTACTCGAATCACTAGAAGAGCTTCTCAAGTACTTCTCGCTTTGACATAAATGCCACTGGACATCGCTGGAAATCTCAAAGGCGCCATAACAAGTGGATGAGCCACAAGATCTGGAACGTCCTCTATGTAAGTAGGGCGGCCCAGAAACACACACAGACTATATATATATATATATGGAGGTGTGAAACATAATGTACATACTAAACCAATTGTAAAAGTGTGATTAAGTAGGAACAAAAATGGAGATGCTTCTATGAAGAAAGTAGAAATTACAGTGAAAATTGGAAATAAGATGTCGGCTAATTTAAAGGTTATATATAAAGAGACACCAACAAAAGCTATCTTTGCATCTAGATTTGATCCATCTGTAACAGTTAATGATATTCAGGAGTATCTTGAGAAACAAGTAACTATTAAAGTTGTAAGATGTGTTAAACTTAAAGACAAAATACGATACTCATCACAAATTTCTATGGTAAACTAAAAGAGGATCAGGTAATTACTGAATTTTAGCATAACAATGAAAGTGATCAGGTTAACCTAACTCTCCCAAAAAACTTATGATGGACAAATCAGTTATGAAACATGAACATATTGTTTGTTATTATCAAAATGTAAGAGGTCTAAATACCAAAATTGATGATTTACAAAATAATATACTGGCTGAATCCTATGATATATTATTTATTAATTGGCGAAACTTGGTTTCAATCAATCTTATTTTACTGATATTTTACCAGAATATCAAGTAATACGTAAAGATAGAAATTTGCAAAATCACTATACGTCTCGTGGATGTGGCTGTGTTATCCTCCTTAAACAAAGTATTAAGTACATATTGTTGGATATCAATTTTAATGACTTAGATATAATTTGGGTAGAGATCTTCTATACGAATACCAGTATTGTGTTAGGTTTGCATTATCTCCCTGATTATGTACCCACTAACATATTTGAAGCATACATAAATTTTATCATAGATAACTTTTATTGATTGCTCAAATAAAACCTTTTAATAATTAGGGACTGTAATATTCCTAGTATTAACTGGAGTGAATACAATAGTAGTAGTAATTTCCAACCTTATGAATTGAAAAGTAGCAAACTTCTTGAATTACTAGAGATGCTTAATTGCAAAAAAGTAAATTTAGCATTCTACTCTCAATTCACAAATAATGTGTTAGATTTAATGAATACTAATATCGAGTGCTTGAAATTGGATACTCCTTTGTCTACTCTAACAAATGTGAACCATTTTCATCCTCCTTTTGAATTTTTGCTGGAATATAGCTCTGATTTTAAGGAACACAAAGAAAATGCTAATGTTGGTACTGAACACTATGCATTTTATCAAGGTAATTTCCTACAATTATATTATGACTTACTATATGTTAGTAATAAGAATATTGAACATGATCACGTCAATATCTTTGCAGAAAATTTGTATAAATATCTGTCCAAAGTAATTGATAAAAACATTCCTAAAAGAAATACAAACTTCGATAATAATCAGGTTTCTTGGATTACCAAGGAAACGAAATAATTGCTAAACAAAAAAAGAAGGTATTATGATAAATGTAGGAAATCAGGGAAGTTCGTATTTTTGTTTAGGTATATGGAACTTAGAAAGGCATGTAAGAAAAAAATAACTGAGGACAGAAAATTACAATAATAAACTACTACTTAGCTACACCCTAGAAAATAAAGTCGTTCTGGAGTCAAGTCAAATAGAAAAATACACGAAATATATACAAGAATATTGTTACTGATGACGTTATTATTAATGATGACATAACTGCTGATAACACCTTTGCAAAATATTTCGAATCTAAGTACAAAAATAATGGCCAGAATTGGGAATATAAGATGAAAGACAGTCATATACATATACCCATACCAAGAATGTATGTAAGTGATGTAATAGCTGCGGTTAAGAAAACTAACCTAGGAGTTCTTTTACACCATCATTTCTCCCCAATGATGTAATATAAGTCAATATAGAAACATTGGCACCTGTATTAGTTAAACTATTTCATTTATCATTAAGAAAAGGAATTCTTTCCAAATAAATGTGTTAAAATTATACCTGTTCCCAAAACTCAAGTTCGCAAAGGTATTGAAAATTACAGGCCCATTGCCATAATTGACTCTTTTAGGAAAATATTTAAAAATATAATACAATAGTATTACAGATTTCAAACCAAACTTCTAATAAACGAACACCAACATGGTTTTATAGAGAACAGGTCCACAACAACCAATTTAAGTATGATCACAGATTTCATAACTCAATCATTTTTGAACAGGAGTCAGGTTGATGTCTTGTATTTGGATATTGGAAAGGCCTTCGACCCTGTACATCATGAGATGTTATTATGTAAACTTGATAAACTTGGGTTTTCTGATAATTATTGCAAATGGTTTAAAAACTACCTCTTGGACAGAACATTTAAAGTTAAAATTAACAATTGTTATTTACAAATAGCCAACATGAAGGGTGGTGTACCGCAAGGATTCATCCCTAAGACCACTATTGTTCTCGCTCTTCATAAATGATATGGAGCATTCTGTATCAAGTCACCCTACTTACAATTTAAGTTTTAACTTTTAGGACGCGGTAGTGCACATTGTTAGTTATGTTATTAATATTTTCACCGTATGTGAAATGTATCATGTTTTCATGAAGCCCTGTTCAAAACAATTTTCCCCAATAGAGGTCCGTTGCAGGTGGAGGTCAGAGGTTGTAACCCCACACATAAATCCTGGTCTGTATATACATACACATAGATTAACTGCCTTACCTGTCACAATGGACTTATAAATAAAAATAAGTAGGATGATCACGAGTACGTGCTCCAATTATAGTGGAGTACGCACACAAGAAATTAGCATGCGCTCAATTTTCGTATGAATAAAGTCTTACCTTGCTTACAAATTAAAATTTTTATGAGATGGTGACATACATACCAACGAGCTAGTACAACAAAACATCTGCTCAATTTCTGAGAATATGCTCTTTTGCATAAATGTCAAACTGTGAACACATGGTCACCATTGGTGCAGGCGTGCTCAAATTCTTTAGAATATAGACTCGCCTTAGAAGAAAGAAGGTATACTAAGCTGAAAACACTCCAGGATAGAGCACACTGCCACCAAGGTCACACCACGGCACCTGATCCCCTGCACGTGAATAGCTCTAATTTCGTCTCTACATCTATCCCGGGAATCTCTGGAGCAAGGAGCCGAAGTAGTACACGCTGCTGCAAAGGCTGGTAACTGCAGTCGGTTTCCCCCACCCCGCAATTCCGTCCCCTCTCACGTGTTTACTGGTCGAGCCGTCTCGCGTCACTACTTCGTCAGAGACTTGTTTTCCTTCGCTCGCTCCAGAGATTCCCGGGACAGAGTTTAAATTTCTGTTGTCACTTGACTGGAGATGGGAAAAAAATTAGTTTATTTGAAAGTAATGGACTTCGTGCCGAATATTTACTGGCTATTGTGCTTTCTGATTGCAGGAGGTTAAATATGTTGAAACTATCGCCGATATGTCCACTTTATGCACAGATAGGCTACTTGGGATTGGACCTACAGTAGGATACAAACGTATGTGCAATGTGTCTCCACCGAGTCGAACTCATGGCCCCTTGATTACAAGGCAACGATGTTGCCACTTCGCTATCGGGGAGGCCACGCCTAGGTCTATTGATAACGGCTTTCGCTAGGGCGCTCTTATGTCCATTCTTGTTTTCTTATCACATAGAATCATTTGCAATATCGCGTCTCTTACTACAAAAAATCTACGTACATTTAACGTGTCTATACTTACTGAGTGGTAAATGCTCACTATTTGGTATACGAAATGGAGTACCTGTTCCAAAAAGTTGAGAAAAGCGACCCCAATAACTCTCACAAGCACGTGGATTGCACACATTCAGTCAATATGCTATATACACATTGCATATTCTGATGGACTTTAATTTAAATTTTTATTTGTTGTGTAAACACTCTTCATTTAATCTATTAATTATAATAAATTCTACAAATATACAAGTATGATTATATCGACGACCATTTTCATTGTATGCTGAAATGATGGAAAGTTGAAACATTGCAAGCCTGTCGAAACAGAGAATCATTGTGCCAAATATTATGTATATGCTGAAAACTGCAGCTGCACTGATTGTAATCAAGATTAGTGAGCGGGCTATACAAAACAAAAATTAGATATTTTCCCCAGAAAGCTTATTTTGAAATTCTTTTATTTTACCAGTCGATCAGTAGAATTCTCATCTGTCTGAACCCGGAGCATTGAATTATCAAACCGTAACTTCCATTTTCTTCAATATCTGCTCACTTGAAATAGTCCTGTTTTTTCCACAAACTCTTAAAAAATAAATGATACTGTCAACAATTTATTGATTGATTGATTGCTTTGGTGTTTTAAGTCCACCACTTTATGCACAGTAAGGCTAATTGGGACTCGACCTACAGTTTAAAGTGGGATCCGAACCACTATGTGCCTCCACAAGGTATCTAACCCGGGACCCCTTGATTACAAGGTGACGACGTGTCAATATTTTAACTGAACCTGTTTTTCATTGTATCTCTTATCATAGTTAAGGTGAAGGATATCTGATATGTCTTCGAACACAAGACAAATATATATTGCTTAATCAACAAACAAAAATATAAACGATTCGTAAATTGTAATGTTAAAAAGTTATTTGAAAACTATTTGACCTTCGTAATGTTTGGAATATTAGACAAATGGTGCCTGGTAATGTGATACTAATTAAAGTAAGTTTTAAAAGTGCCGCACTTGTAGAAATACAATAAAGGAGGTGAAAATGTATGTATGTATGTTGACAAGTACGGCACCAAGTTGTCTATTTTTGTTTCTTATAACTTTTTCTAATGACTTACAATAAAAAAGAAAATAACTTCAAATGTTTATGGGAGTGATCTGTATTTGACAAATGTTTATTTTTGGTTCTACGGAATCAGAACCAGCTGCTACTTAGTTAAAAGACATGAGAAACACGAAAAAGACAACATGAAAATTTTCATTGGCTATAATATTCAAAACAAAGTAAAACTCTTGCAACACGTTGTCTGCAAAAGGAGTATGTAACCCAATATTATTTTGTAACAGTTATAGTCCCACGTTCTGAAATACAAGTGATAGCAAGCTGACCTCTGTGGCGGAGTTCTTACCACAGCACGCTACGGCGCCAGGGATCCTGGGTTCGAATCTCGGCATGGGCATTGTGAGTATCATCAATCAATTTGATCATATGATCACTCATCCTCATCTTCGAGATTAGCTGAAAGTGGCAGAACAGCGAAGTAAAATAAACGAAATAGATCAATCAACAAGTACCAGCGTTATGTACGTACCAATATAGAGATACTGTAGGTCTCGCGCCAGAACTTGAGCTCTGTGGAGAAAGTATTCGTGTTGACCGCGGAGGCAGTGACAACCCTCATAATGAGTTCTCCGCCTTTCAAAAGCAGTGTTTGCAACCGCACTAATTTCTTGCTATTCCCAATAAATTTTACCAGAATGCCCGATGACCAGGAGCATTTCCTAGCAAAGCTGTATACATAGGCCCGATTGTATAAAGCAGTTGATCCTCGATTAGCCAGTAAAATTGATCTGCAGTCAGGCTGAACTCTGATTTTGTGTTGTATAAAAGTTGAACTGAGATTAAGTCCCTGCGATCTGCGGTCAAAGTTGACCCGCGATTTTTCTCCGATCAGCATACATTGACCGTAGTTCAGCTGCTGTAACATGGCTGTACTAACGAATATTTGCTTGTAAGATGTGTTGCAAGTGAACGTATGGGGCAAGACGGGAGAATCAATTCATAAAATCCTGTTTCCATAATAATGAAGAAGAAGCATGCACAACGAGGTGAACAATGATAAATATTTCTTCCATTTTTCTTCCATTCCATACATCGTGTGTCGTTGTTATTTACTTTTTGAAATACCATGTATTTTTTTCTTGAAATTTGCCTTAAATGACTGCAAGATATTGTAACATTGTTAAATTTTACGATCAGAGAAAGGTAAGTTGAGAACAATACAAAGAGAAAATATGACCCGTTTACGTTTTCTTGTTGATATAATTGTAAAACTTGCGTTGGGATGAAGACTGAGTATAAAAATATTACCATTTCGCTTTACTGCATCCAGCAAAGAGTCATTGCAATTCAAATGGAACAGAGCATGTAACTTTGGCTGTAGTGTATATATCTACTGCTTTATGAAGCGAGCACGTTGCATTTTAGTTGGTAAAGCTTTCTCTCCTCCTGATATATAAATAACACATATCTTATTTTATTTCGAATATTATTTGTTTTGGGCATAATTTACATCCGAGAGGACAAACGCCATTGTTGTTTCAATATTTCTTTCCTTTCGGGAAAACGGAAACACATTTTACATTTCACATTTCACAACGTAGGTTATTCAATTAAGTGCAAGGAAAATTCTGTATACTACTTACAGGAACTAATGGTCCACCTGTAACACGTTAGCGTGTAATCACAAAATAAATATAATAAGCATCTCCTCACATGAACAATAGCTCCAAATCCGAGTATAAGAAAGTTGTTATATCTCTTTTTAGCATTAAAAAGAAATGCAGATTTTTTTTCTTAAAAAAATCTATTTATGCAAGCATATTTTCTCCCCTTTGCAACCGAGAACCGATAGTTGCTCTCGTTCGTTGTCAGTGACAAATCATCCACGCGAAGCTCGTACAAGCAATAAATGGCCGTTTAGTATCTAATTTACGTGATTTTACTAAATTTCCAACATGTTCGAATATTTACTACGTCCAGCACCTCAGATATATTCTTTATTCAAATATTAATTAAATATTTCCGTAACCGACTTTAAAATGTTTGCTGTTCAGTGTTGGACAATTGGCACATCACAGGCACACTAGCGACATGTCTAGATTTGCCACGTTGCCAAACGTATTTCTTTGACCCAAGATCAGGATTTGATCTAAGATCGACAAATCGACAGTTAGCTTTATACAACATGATAGAAGCTTGAACTTAGTTCATTCCCGGATCGTAGGTGAAATCTGATCTCCAGTTAGTGATGTTTATACAACAGGCCCATAGAGTATGTTGATTTAATTGACAAAGAAAGTATATCGACCTTCTAACCTTACCTACTACAGCCACGGTTGCTTTGTACGCAGTGCTGCGAGCTCCTCTTCCCCCATTTCCTTCCCTCTCCCTTTCGTAACGGAAGTCTTTAGGTTAAAACGTCTGTCAACTCCCCTCTGACATCATCAATACGTATATACGTTACGGTATTCTCGATACAGTGGCGTGCCCAGCATTTTCTAAAGGGAGGGGTTACGTATACTTTCTCGTAGAAGTCAGTCCTCCTTTTGCCATGCTTTCCTTCATTTCACGTTCTTCTTTTTTAGGAATACTGGGCCAAAGGAGGGGGGTTATGACCCCCATCAACCCCACAACCCCTTGGGCACGCCACTGTCTCGATATATGCATTTTTCGCTGTGGGCCAAAATATTTTACTTGCGCAAGTCCACAGGAAACTGCGCTACGTCAATAGATGCCATTATAAGCCTCCTACGTTTTCCATTTGATGGTAAAGGCCCTGAAGCATCTTTGTCACATTGCCACTGGCACCGTATGATGTTCGTTTTTGTGTGTTTCGTCTAAATAGTACGAGGCTCTTCCAGTCTTTCGGTAGTCATGAATATATCTCAAGAAATCCGCAGGCAATATAACAATATCTGGTTCTCCATCAAAACCTTCCTATTGGATTCAGTTCTTTTGTGAGAAAAACAATATATTTTTTTGTTTTTATTTTGATTTGCTTTATTTTACTCCGCTTTTTTGCCACTTTTGGCTAATTTGCGACATGTGGATGAGAGACGATGTGATGAAATTGATAAACGGACACTCATAAATGCACAAGTCCAGACCAGGATTTGACGATATAGTGAGGTCCTTCTGTTTATATGCCGCGGATACAGCCTTTGCCCTGTTTAAGAAAGCCAAACGGAAGGCATTGTGACCAATGGAGTAAGTGTAAAGACGGAAGACATGGACGTAACAATCATATGCAGCAGAACAACTTTTATTGCCATTACGCGAAATATCAAGAAGATGAACTTATGGTACTGAAGATAAAGCCACCGCGTAATGTGCCCATCAATCCATGCGGCAAGATACATACTTCGCATAAGGTAAAATTTCTATTTATAACTACTTTGGCATTTAATACATTTCGGTGATAGTTTTTGTATTTGGTAAAGGAAGTTATAGCGAGCCTTACAGTATCTTATTCACGTTGTATATTTGAGGGGATATGTCGGAAACTGTGCAAAACGTCTCCGGCCTCCCCTACATTGAATTATATAACACTACTTTTGCAGTAATATGATATAGATTTCGAAAATCAATGTTTAACTATGCCCGTTATATTTTTCCACATATTCATTAACCTTGTCTCTCTGTGTACATGCACTTTAATCTTCGCCATTTTCTCATTCCAAAATATGTTATCTGCTGGTGTTATGTAAAATACAACTAATAGTTTTCGTGTGGTCTTGTTACGCTGTATAATGATACAGAATCACATGCAAGATGCAACCGGGTTTCCATTGGTCCTGAAGTAATCGGTTTTGTCATCGAGATTGAGTTTCACATTAGTGGCACCGTGGATCAGCATGATGTCCAATACAGGTCAGGTGATAACCCACAATGGCAGTTGTAGCATATGTGCAAAATGATCGTCCCTCAATCGTTTGTATTGCGATATGCAGATATAGCTCTATTAGGTTATAATTTTTGTTTAGTGGGAACCCAAATAGAGACGCTGACTACACGAGACACGGATTGTAATTGAGCGTTGTTACACGATGGTACAACATCCGTAGCATATTTGTGTATTGATGTATATCGGACGAATACCTGAAACATTAAGGAGACTGATAAAAAAAAAGGGAATTGATTTCTCATTCTATTTGCTTCTGTCTTGTGCATCATTTTACCAACATATGCATATTTGAAATACTCTTGAAATATAAATATAGCGTTATTACAATGAATATCTGAAAACTTGTTCGTATAATGTATCTTTGCACAAATATTTGCTAACTATGCAGTAAGAAACACGAACAGTCTTATGTGTCTCACAATTACCTTAACAGTAACTAATCGCAGCACAGGATCAAGTTAATAACATATTCTAATAACAGTCTCTAATCAATGGTTACCTGGAGGCAAGGCTGGGAAGGAGGGTGGAGCGTGGTGCTGATGACACCATCTCCAGTATTGCTGAGAACGAGGATGTGTAAGGCCACATCACACTCTCAAAGTGACGTCATACAAAGTGTACTGCTCAGTGGATATAACTTTATATTCTCTTCCTTTTTTCCTTGGGAACACCTTTATACCATTGATCCTGCGAGTCTCTATGACGAAGCAACGAAGATGACATCCTACGTGAAGAGCAGAATCAAAAACCATTTTCATGCGGAAATCTTTTCCGCCATGAATTGGCTTATATCTGAAAATTAAACGTCAAATTTATTTCCTTTACGATGATACTGCCCCATCTAGGCAGAGTAAGAAAAAGTACTTTAGGACAGTATATTGAAAATAAAGATTAATAGTTCGGATTACCTTGTGAATGGAACTCACTTCAAGGCGACGTTTTAGGCACGAGAAAAGAATAAGCGACATCTGGATGACGTGTTTCACTGTTATTAATGGCCTGTGGCTAATTCGAACTCACACGGCGAGATTTGAATTGTACTTTGTGAAAGAAGCGTGTCTCGTGGGAGCATCAACAAAAAAGGGCGTGGTTTTTAGTCCCTTTTTTCCTGTTACGGAGACCCGCATCTTCAAAATACTTGATGTAAAGGACTTCGAGCAAAGGCTTCCTCAGAAAGCGCATACGCTACATTCTTAATCCCGAAGTTACCTGCCTCCATGCGTGTGTCGTGGAGTCTGGCGGAAGAGGAGAAGAGGAGGTGGAGAATTCTTGAACGAGAAAAGCTGCCTAATACGGCGTGTGAACCAGCATCTCTCTCTTCATGCATACACCTAAAAATCTTTCACTAGGATTCCCTCCTGCCCCTAAGCCTGCAGAAAGGAAATCCATTACCAGCCCCATACTGTAATCCGTTTAAAATACCCCTCCCAGAATTCTCATCCTACTTCTAGCCAATCTGAAACACTCCTGCGCCTACTTCCCTATTCCCTTAACTTACGCGTTTCGTCCCCATCCACAAGTTTCCGACCCGCCTTTCTTTCCGTCTTTTTTTCCCTTTCTTCTTTAGAGCGTTTGCTCCACTTTTGAACGAGTTTGTTCTACCATGTGTGGGACAAAGGTTGACTAAATTCTCGCAATTATTCGTCATGGCAACGGCATTCCGTTCGGAAATAATTAAACTGGCAAAAAATATTGATGTCAAATATGCGCTGCTATCGACACAGCTCTGCTTTAATCGTCCTTAATCCAAACGCCTTCCGTTCATATTAGACCCCTTCTTTCAGTTCGAGCTCTTGACGACTTGCAAAAAAGTTTCAGCCTGTCGCGCATGCAAGTGATCATCAGAAAGTAGGCAATTAGGTGCCACAAAAAATCTATTTCTGATGAAATATTCACTTATTGAAGCATTTACTAAAGAAAAAATAGCACAATTAATTCTTCCGTATGTGAACTCATTTTATTACCCGGAGCACAAAAAACTATATTCAGGTGAACAACGTTATATAATATAATTTTCCAAACCCCAATGACACAACAGTATATACATGAGTTCTTTATAAAATATTTTCTCAATGCAAGGACAAAAAAGTGTACGACTTTATCTTAATGGCAACTTCTTTCTAATGTGACCATTGTCACAAGGGCTCCTCCTACAACCCCGAATGCCAAAGATTTACATTACGTACTTTTTGACTAAAATGTATATCATCAATGAGAATATCATTTTAATTTTTCTACTATTTCCATAGTTTCATGGATTGAGAAGAAAGTGATAGACACTGCAAATTACTCCTACAGAAGTTACTGGGATTACTTTGGGAGGTCATATTTACAGCCGAAAGACGTAGGCCTACCAATCTACTTGCATCTTGCTTTATCACTTTTCGCCTACACTATTATTCTCATCTTCCTCTTGTTTCTCATTTATTTCACGCATTTGCACTTTGTTGCTTAACGTCCTTTTGAAATTATCAAGATCAACTGTGTAATGGGTAATGTTGAACTGCTAAAAGATAGAGCCGAACACAAAAGGACGCTCCCGACAGCATAGTGAAAAATGCTATTGCCTTGTGAATGAATATTGCGCAGCAGTTCGAATCTCACATTTTAAACTGTAGATACCGAACTGATTTGGCTGACTGAGAATAAGTGGACTTAAACTTTGCCAAAACATTTTTTCGAGCCCATAAAACTCTGGATCCGCAGAACTAGATCACTGAAGTAAT
Organism: Lepisma saccharinum; assembly: GCF_977018435.1. NCBI lineage: Eukaryota > Metazoa > Arthropoda > Insecta > Zygentoma > Lepismatidae > Lepisma > Lepisma saccharinum. The sequence goes on along the minus strand of NC_139230.1, from coordinate 60,785,334 downwards.
CCCATACTGCTCTTTCATTTCATGCATATTCTCAATTTAGTACAGAACTCTATGAACTTCTATGTTAAGCAAGGGTAACCATATCTTTGTTTAATATTTAGAGACAGATGATTTCATCAAACTGTGGCGACTATGATACTTGGAAGGAAATGGACCATTTTGTACAAGCCGTACATTGATGATTTGCTTTATTTTACTTCGTTTTTTTTTGCCACTTCTGGATAATTGCAAATATGAGGACGAATGGTGATAACATGAAATTGATGGAAGGGCATCACAAACACATATGGACAGTACAAATGCTTCTTGCTTTCTCAAACTGGCCAAGCTTGTAACAATATTTGCTCAAAATAATAAATTCTGATTGCTATTTGTAAACTTTTGCAGATAGTAACAGAGGGGTCCTGTATCACAAATAGTGCTGTGCCGATGATTTTTTATTTCATTCTACATCTGTTACTTCCGTCCGTTTTGAAACGTAGTGATTTTTTTTATGTGTATCGCTCATAAATACTACCATTACAACAAGAGTAATTTAATAACAATATTATATGTAACATTCTAATGATTTTAAATTAAAATTCTTAATTAATATGCTACAAAATTACTCTTTCAAATTATTCCGAAAATGTAAAATCAGTCACTAAAATATCACAAAAATCTACATTGCTATTTGTCGCAAAATTTCTATGTATTAGAATGTGAAATGTAATTTCTATACAATTTAAGAGATCATGTGTGAGTACTTTTAAACACATCTTTCAAGCAGTCGCTTAAAAAAAATCGTATAAATCATACATCATGGCAGATGATTACGCCCGAAACCTCGAATTAAACCCTCTGAATAGTTTCAGGAAGCAAGTCTCGTTAACAGACGTCTGTTCTACGAGTTCCAATTGCTGCAGGAAATTAAACCACGTGTTGGACAAGAATGCGTTTCCATTTCACACTGATTGAACGTATGACCAGATCCGATTGGAAGTTCGAGATTACTTGACGTAGCTGCTAACTAGAATTTGTGCCATATTTGCCCAAATCATCCGTCAAAAAATACTCCATTAGTGGAATGTTACTCGCATGAAATGTGCCTGATAGTTTCCGTATCATTGAGGTTTGTAACCACATTAACCGCATCAGATTGAAGAAACAACCTAGAATCATTTCCTGTGACTATTCTTCCGAACCCTGTGGCCGAGTGGCGCTGCGACGCCAAGGGTCCCGGGTTCGAATCCCGCTCGGGCTTGGTTGTTTGTGAATGTCCATTCATCAATTTCATCATTTCATCACTCCTTCCCATCTTCGCAAATTACCCAAGATGCACAAAACGCGAAGTAAAATAAACTAAATCAATAAATCAACCTGTGACTATTCTGAAGTTTGCCTGAATGAGTGGAAGATACAGTTGCTTCGCCCAAAATGTAACTCAGAGTTGCAGTTACTAATTTAAGGAAATAATCCAGTTACATTTACCGCTACTTAAAAAGTAACTCAGCTTAATTTACGTTAATTTAAAAGGAAACTAACTCACTTTTACTGTTACTTAATTCTGGATAGTATGTAAGAATTGCATGCTGCCTGTTCTCCTTATAACTGATGACTGATGACCATCCAAAAATTAATGTTAATGTAAATGTTAAACGTTCATGTTTAAATATAAAATATACAGAGGTAATTAAATTCAAACGGACTGCTGTACTCGAAAATAAAATTAATATTTTATTTCCTTTTCTTTTAGCAGCACATCCTTTTGTAAATTACTCGAGAATGTGTGGCTTCCTGCCTCCAAATAATATGCCTTCATGGTTCTGTGTATTGTATAGGGCAAAGCTGTATCCTTTTCTTTTACCAAGAAGCATTGACATCTACAGGATGATTTAAGAGATTATTACATAATTGTGCCGAGGGTGTTCTAATATAAAGATACTTGGAGCACATATGGTGGCTGAAGAAAACTTTATGAACTTCAATATGACAACATTAAAAAATAACACTTAATTTCGCTACCAGTTACTCGAAAGAGTCGCTAAGTTACGGCTACTAATATCAAAATGTAACTAGTCGCTAGTTACCTTTACTAGGAAAAAATAATTATTAATGCGTTACAAAGCAACTCGTTACTTCCAATGACTGGAAATATGCATATCGGCACGTGTGTGTGAATGAATACTTCAGCATACGACCATCATGCGTATCAATGTATTTTTTTCAATAACAACACTGGTCGACATGGGTTTCGATGTCTCGCAGATTACTATTGTCTCTGAATAATTTCAGCATGCTGATTCCAAAAATGAAATCAATTTTTTCCCATCAAGTCAGAATTTTTCACAATTTCAGAATCAAATTATGGTATTCGCCATTACAGTACATTTATTACATAACGCAACAAAAGATAAATTTCGGATGTTTCCTAATCAATAAGTGATTCTGGAATCGTATTTTCAATGCTGATCACGGAAATAACATCCATTTTTTTCCATCACGTCAGGATTTTTCACAATTTCAAAACCAAATTCTCATATTCGACATTACATCATATTTATTACACAGCGCAACAAAATAAATTTATTCAAGGAAAATTTCGGTTGTTTGCAAACCAATATGTGATTTTTGAAGTATTTTAAATGCTGACTACGCAAATGGCGTCCATTTTTTCCCCCATCACGTCAGGATTTTTCACAATTTCACAATAAAATGTGTAGTTCCTCATTTCCTCAATAGATGGCTCTGTTTTCATGGTGGTAACATATTGATTTCCTACAATACAAATCTTCTAATTTTGAACCATAAATTCATGTAAAATTGTGTGCATTTAATCCACCTTCACATAACACATTAACATGAAAATTATATTCACTTTAATTTCGTAGTTTTTTTTAAAAAAATTGCCATGAAAATTTTATTCACAAAATGTCCAACCCACAATGTTATGAAGTGTTGATTGAACATGGAGAAAAATCCTTACCTGGAGAGAAATGCTGACGTGATGGGTAGAAACTGATGCCATTTCTGTGATCAGCATTCAAAATACTTCCAGAATCACTTATTGGTTTTGATACAACCGAAATTTTTCTTGCATAATTTCTTTTTTTGTTGCGTTGTGTAATAAATGTGATGTAGTAATGGCGAATATGAGAATTTTGATCGTGAAATTGTGAACAATTCTGACGTGATGGGAAAAAATGGATGTTATTTCCGTGATCGCCATTGAAAATACTTCCAGAAACACCCATTGACTTTCAAACATCGGAAGTTTTTTCTCAAAGTGTCGACCAGTGTAATCGTAAACCTAAAATTGTACTTGAAAGAACAATTATATGCAGAATAAGAATAATACATATCATCTGTGGTAGTCTGAACTAATCGCAATTCATTACTAGTACCAAAAATTCCATTTCGTTACTGAATAACACGAAACCAAGTAAATATTGAACTACAACGTTGTAGTTTATATAGTGGGAGCAAAACTGAATGTCCTATCATCTTGTAATAAAATGTACCACCTAAGGAACTCATAAGTTTTGCCGGTAAGACGTTTATCATACAAGAGAGCCAAAAGAAATTTGAAAGTTTGACTTTGAATGTCACATAATTTAGTTTTGTCACTTAGCAGGTCAGCGCTCACCCCTTTGATGCGAGCGTCCCTGAGTTCAATCCCTGGTGGAAGCTCCAAAATTTCGGTCTTTACCCAAAATCGTGAAGACAATTGAAAAGAATGGTAGCGGACTTCGGTCTTGAAAGCCAACCAACAACTGTGATGGGACTCGATGTGCTGACTACGTGTCACCCACGAAAAGGAGCTGGACCTTGGCCCGCAGAGGACTGTTGCGTCACGAAGTCAGTTTAGTCTTTAACAATGTACGAAGTTATGGTCCGCCAGCTATATTAGCCAAACCTTTCTGTTTTAAAATATAGCGTTTTAATTATAATTCATATTGCGCTATTTCAAAGCAAAATCGTGCGACTTAGCTTACGGGTATGAGAACTGCAAATATGTGAATAATTTAGGGCAACGATTAGCTATAATGCAATAAATTAACAGATCCGTTAAGAATTTGTCAGTCATTTTAGGAGTAGCACATAACTAACATTTTCTTCGACGTAAACTATATGATCGAGATTAAAATTTCCAACGATCTTCCAGTTAAAATATATTCCAAGGTTTACGACGTATATTCTCGTAATTGTACGAAAACACAAGAGATCCCCAATGAAGTGTTTTCTGGAGAAACGTCTACGATATTGCAAGAGTGAATCACGTTTACGGGCCGTTTTATTTCGAGGAAGACGTGATCAATCGTATTGTTACACCTCCGCTTTTAGCAAGATTGCATGTACCGCAAAACGAATTCACAGAAGCAATGTTCCTGAGATGTGATACCATCACTGTTTTCATAGCGACGTTAAGGTTTGACGGAAAGTTCATTTGCTTTGCTTAGAAGGAAGGATGCGGCAATCTAGTTGAGCTTCTACAACCTCCTTTGTGCTCCACAAAGCTTCATCGACAATGTGCATCAATCAGTCGGCGACTTTAAAGGAAGACGCAGAATCACCAGAGTCGAAATTTATGGACAATCAATTAGAAATCGTATTGAGAATTCTTCAAGTTACGGTAGTTTAACGGCAGCTTTATGCATTCTTGCGGACTTCTGTAATATAAGGTTACTATGCTTTTACGAACAAGATTGTCATTAAAATGGACGTAGTGGTAATGTTTACAAGATAAAACATAATTAGACAACCAATAACACACGTATGCGGTTAGGTGTAATGTTTATCACGATTCTCTTCAAGATAATTTTTAAACAGTACATATTTGTATCAGATACAAGCCTAGGTTCCTGATGGGAAGGCATATATTTCAATGGTTGGGATCTCACTTAATATACATGTAGTCTCTGACCCGTACAGCTAATCCAATCATCATTTCATATCTTCCTAAGGTACACATTGACTACAACACTCATTTTATACATCATTATTATTATATTCCCAGATCAAATTAAGTGTTATAAACGTTACCTTTTCATCCTAAAAGAAACAATTCATCGTTTTAATAACCAAAATACTTCTCAAAAATCGTAATTTTGAGTCATTCCTGCGGTTTTTAGGATTCCACGAGCTCTGATAGTCCCGACATGTTAAGCATGAAATAGCTTCTGGGGCGCATATGTGTAAAGCATTTGAAATGAATCTAAGCCAGAGGTTCTCAACCTTCTTCAGTCTGGCACGCACCTTGAAGGATGTTACACTTCATTGGACCCATAAGCATGGGCCCCGGCAGAATTATTTGTAGGAAGTGTACATCCACTTTATAATCATATTTTTGCCAACATCGAGTATTTTAACAAACCCTATTTTAGGCGTGCTTAAACAAATTATACATACTTCCTTCTAGAAAGTAAATATGTAATTTAAAAGACTAATTTACTCTAGTCTAACATCTAACTAAACACACATGTTGAAATTGAAAAAGTGTTGTTTTTTTTTGTTTGTTTTTTTACTCACCGGGCTAATGTGACGGTTGGGGCTGCCTTTCCGCATAAGCTGCCGTATGTTGGGTTCAATGGTGATTAACTTAAGTCATAAATCTGAGTGCGTGGTCTATGTACTTGCTTTTGACTTGAATCGGAGATGAAAATCCCTTTTCACACAAATATGAGGTGGGTAGAGAACGGCATGAGCAACTTTAACGTCTCGTCTGAAAGTTCAGGATACTCACCTCTTAAAGATATTCAAAATTGTTAAGTTTGAATCTTAGTAATTTAAATGTAATAGGTTCTTATGACACATTAAATACATTTTCGAACCCGAATTCGCGACCAACCACCTCTCGGGACCCAGCAGTTAGTCGCGCCCCATAGGTTGAGTTGAATGAGTTGGTGTTTTAAGTCCACTTTATGCACAGTAAGGCTGCTAATCGGGACTGGACCTACAGTTTAAAGTGGTATGTGCTCCACCGGGTAACGAACCCGGGACCCTTTGATTATAAAGCGACGACGCTACCACTGCGCCATCGGGGAGGCCCTACCCATAGGTTGAGAAACGATTATATAAAAGATTAGATATTTCTTCTCAGTGCGAGAAAATTCTCATATCTCTAAGCTAATTAGATAGAAAGGGAGAGGGCTCGAAATCAAAGTTTACGCAGTGCCGACATTGCCCCAACTTATTGGGAAATCCTGACACTTTGTATAAGGAGTATCAACATCGTAGGATATTTAAAAATTAAAAGTAAATGCATCTATTCTACAACACTGAATGTAAGTAGTACGTACAAGTAATAAATGCAATTGCACGCAGTGGATAAACAAAGGGACGTAATGAGAAAGGGTACGTGAAGATTTATAATTGTATTTCATGAACAGTCCCTTTTCTGATCAAGGTTTTTTTGTAGGGCCGAGCAGATACCGATTCCGATGTATCGGTATCGGAAAGTATCGGTTGGAATTCATCTACCGATACCAACCGATACTTCCCCGTCATATTGGTCTTTCATGGGGTCCTCAAAAATGACACGCCAAACTTTCGCTGATTCTACTTGTACTTGAATAATGCAAAATTCAAAGTTTATTTTTATTTTGCACAAATATTGCACGAAAGACTGTATTTTGTAATTACATAATATCTATTTTGATATTCTGATGTAATTCTTGAATATTCTAAAGCAATTGTTTTGGTAAATGAATGCATATAATTGGAGATAAATATTTACACACCAATATTATTAAATATTTTGAACAAATTTCAATTATTGATTTTTTCAAGTATTGATATATGTGGGAATTGGTAACAGTATCGGCATCGGTATCGGTTCAAAGTGGTATCGGCTCAGCTCTAGTTTTTTCTGGAACTGTTTCCTAAGGTGCACTTTGATGTGGTCCTAGTCGAGTTAGACCACAACCAGAGACGACATTCTTCATTGCAAAATGGTTTTGGTGGTTTAAAGAAATGAAATGTTAAATGGTTGTATATTGTGCAAAGAAAAGGCTAAGAGTCGGAAATCGGTTATGGTGAGGACCACACACATCATCATCTAATTGTAGAGTAATTTCCTCTAGTTTATTTTCTTTTTCATCGAAGAAGTGCTTCTCCGATGGCGCAGTGGTATAGTCATCGCCTTGTAATCAAGGGGTCCCGGGTTCGATACCCGGTGCAGGCACATAGTGGTTCGGATCCCACTTTAAACTGTAGGTCCAGTCCTAATTAGCCTTACTGTGCATAAAGTGGACTTAAAACACCCATTCAATCCGTCAATTTTTTTTTTATCGTAGAACGTTGGACAACCTATGTGTTCCTGAGCGCATCAAACATTCGAGCTGCAGTTGCAAGAACCATTCCATCTCTTACATCTTCAAACGGAGACTTCATATTATAGATGGCTAGGGCGATTTAATATAGTTTCCGGCAGCCACTAGCATTTTGAAGTTTTTCTTTTATAATTTCTGACCATCTCCCTAAAAACAATGAATAAGACAGTTTTTAGCTCATTGTTAAGTATAATACTGCTTTCTGCGTTAGTATTATGTAGGATTGGCAATCGAAGAATAATAAGAGGACTGTAGAGATCGCCCCAAATTAAATGCCTGAAGTGCCTCAAAACAACAAAGGTATAGTTATTAATTAAACCCTTCGTTTGGAAACACCATAAGCAAAGGTTTAGTATGATGTTGATGTTATGATTATGATGTTGTAGCCGGACAAGGTACCAAGCAGACGCAATGATTCATTTACTCAACTTCGCTCGTTCTCTGAATCGAAAGCCTAGCAATTGCAATCCCGATTTTACATAGGGCTATGTTTTAAGTGTTACTAGACAACTTACCTGGCTTTTTACACACATATTTACGCAAACACATGGTCTATATAAAAGCTCTCCTGTGTGGAGGACATTGCTCAAACTTCCATCTTTCAACTTCAACTGAAGTGCTTCGTTCGCGTTTCTCACGTGAGTTGCAGCACTGAAAGCTTAGAAGTGTCGGAATTCCCCAAATGTCGGAACTACACCAAACCACCATGTACAAATTACACACAGTATTAGTCACAAAGCTTCGAATTATGTGGAAGTGATAGAATTTCAGAATTTTATGTACTATTTTGATATTTTAAAAATACTTCGTGCTACGACACGCTGGAGAGAAACTTGTGTACTTTATACATATAATATATAAACGATTGCAACGAAAAATGAGCAAGCAATTTTGATTTTCAGGATAATGACATTTTATATTTGGTACACCAATGAAACAATGTTTATACCACAATTAAGGGTACATACGTATGTATACTTCAGAAAAATATTAGCTTAGAATCTCGAGTAACAATATTGAAGGAGAGGGCTTATGGAAGTTCAAACTCAAAGTGGGAAAATGCGATATTGCGTTATTTTTGTAAACTAGCATCCGGTCCCACGCGTAGCTTCAACGCCTCATATGGAGTAAAACTGAGCCGGAATTTCCTCTCGGTAGGGAGGATCATGTTTAATTACTGCACCATCATTTCGAGTTGGTACGATAATCACATTTCCACAATCAGTGTCCCTTTACACACGCCGCACTTGAAGTGTGAGAGCTGGGCTGACTTACGTAATACCCTAATTGAAAGCGGGTGCGTTACCTGGCTCCCAAAATTGCAACTCCTCCGTTGCCTACTCTCTCGTTCACGCGGCAATCTTTCGCAGGATCTGAATTTGTAAATAAATTGAGACGCAGTTGCTTCCCTGACATTCTGAATTTCACCTCCTCCCTATCTCTGTCTCTTTATCTTACACACATTACGTGTTTAGAAGAAGTAAGCGTTACTTTCTCGAGTAATAGTAACTAGATGACTTTTTAAAATTAGTACTTAGTTACTTTTTCTGGTAACGAATAATGAACTAAACAGTTACTTTTTCCTAAGTTTCAACAGTAATGAAAAATTTATGGTATGCTAAAAAAATGTAAATAAAATATTTAATTTTCACTGCAATTAGTTTGTGTCACTTAATTTTTCAACATCAGAATTTACTTACCTCTACATTTTCATATTTTAACACATAAAGTTTATTATAAAATGAATGAAAATTAGTGTTTACTTTAGATGGTCTATGTTAAAGAAATAACAGCTCCATTGCAGATCATTCTCCAGAAAATGTAACTGTATAACTGACGGTAACTGCTGCTGAGTTATTTCCAAACAAGTAACTGGAGCTAAAGTACTCTTTAAGCAAAGCAACTGTTGCTCCCCTACTTTCAAATAGGAACTTTCCAAATATTTTCCATATTTTGCTAAATTGACTTTTTAATATCCGTTTACACAGGAGAGAAATTTCCTGATGGGGAATTTTTTCTTTGAGTTATGTTTATGCGAAACGGGAATTCCCACTGCGCCGAAAATTGCGAACAGTTGTTCTGATTATCTTGTACTGATAAACCATTATTACATAACAGGATTAGGTAAATCAGAATGTTCGGAAACAACTAGTAACCAATAATCAGTCATCCCTCAAGTTAGAAAACAACGAATTTTAACATTATCGACGAATATATAATATCACAAAGTAAGGTTTTACTCACTGGAAGTCAGAAACTCCGTAGAAGATTTATTAATTAAAACTATGTCCACGTAACATCCACTACATCATCTCAAGACTTCCACGTGAATTACAAGCTCCGCCAGCCATGAAAATACCGACTTGGTCCTCAGCGTCGCCAGCGAGTCAAGTGTGACCCCGCCAGTAATTGCCGAAAGCACTTAGTCCAGGGTCTGTGGATGAGCTGTGGATGTAATGAAGAGCAGGGAGTCACTCACGTCAAAGATCTGTTTACTCGGGCAACAGGAAATTGAAGCAAAGTTACACCAAAACCAGAAGAAACCTGTTACCATTTCCAATAATAGCATACTTGAATTCACCAATGTTAATGATTGAATACAGCCCAAAATAAAATATTAGGAATAAAATGAAGGATTAATATTAAGAAAAAGTAAATTAATATGTGCATATATTTAAGTGCATTTTTAAAAAGTTGAATTCGTCCTTAAGTCATAAACCTGGATCACGAAACTTGCGAAATTTTACATTTTTTGTATATTTTTGATACCTTCTGATAGAATATTGGCTTCTGTATTAATATTCAACGTTATCTACTTTATCCATATTCACTGTTAACTACTGTATCCATTTTTACTATTCACAGTTCAATTTTAACTTTGGCATTATATTCTGTTCTTATTGTTTGATTTTATGAAAAATTCGTGTTATTTATTGCGTGCAAATTACAGATATCCCTCTCTCTCTCAATATATATATATATATATATATATATATATATATATATTCACAGACACAGTAGTGTTAAAACCAGAAATTGGTGGTAAAGGTAAAAAAAAAAAAAGGTAAAGTGTTCCCCTGTGCTTAGCACCACGCCATGAAGGCGTATAGGGGGTGTGGGGGTAACGCCCCACACTTTCTTGATCCGGTCGTGAGTGGGGGTGATGTGATCAGCATCACGCCCCTGACCGCCTTTACCCCCCAGGGTTTCCCCCAGGTACCCATGTTATTCGACGCTGGGTGGGCGCCGGGGCCGCTTCCATCGTTAGAAAAGTTCCCGGATTTGAACCGGCCGGGGATCGAACCCGGGACCTTGAGCATGGTAGTCAGACGCGTTACCGACTGAGCCACCGCGGAAATTGGTGGTGCAGAAGATAAACTATGTGCAAAAACAGTGGTCATAAAACTAACAAACTCCCTAGCCTTCTTAAACCCGAAGGTTCATGGCTGCAGCAACACAGGCCTTCAATCTTTCCCTATCTTGAGCAAGTTCTACATACTCTTTTCCATCCCTACCGATTTCCCTTAGGTCCATCTCAACGTTGTCCCTCCATCTTCGTCTTGGCCTTCCTACAGGTCTCTTACCATCAGGTTTCCCAACAAGAATCCTATGGTCATATGGGTAAAAATCTCAGATGACGTGTAGATGTTTCACATTAATATTTCATCCGCTTCAAGTTTCTTATTCATCCTTAACATGGCAGTTAACCTAGCAGTTAAAATTAAGGAAATTGGCTTAATTCTTGGGGAAATAATGTAACTGAAAATATGGGAGGGTGCTTCTGCTCCAACGTCTTCATTAACATATAAACCTTAAATACCCATGCCTTACCCGGGACTCGAACCCGGAACCCCTGACATATGGTGCAGAAAAATGGGACTGAGAATTGATTGACTAAGTGATTGATTTGGTTTATCTGACTACTCTTTTCTGCCAATTTTGGCTACTCTCGAAGATGAGAATGAGTGGTGATACGATGAAATTGATGATGGGATACTCAGGAATACCCATGGCCAGCCAGATATTAGAACCCTGGACCCCTGGCGTGCGTCGTAGTGCGCTGTACTAACCATTCCGATACACAGGCCGGTTGAGACTGAGGAAAATATATTTTAATAAAAGTATTTAAATAAAAAAAAGAACGGAATTATTACATCTTTACATAAACAAAATATTGATAAGATAGTTTTAACCGAATACTAGAATTCACTGTAGAGACAAAACAATAAATTGAGGATTTCCTTAGTAAAGTGTAATTTGTTTTAGGGAACAATTTGATTGATTGATTGATTGATTTAGTTTATTTTACTTCGCGTCTTGTGCCTCTTGGCTAATTTGCGAAGATGGGGATGAGTGATGAAATGATGAAATTGATGAATGGACATTCACAAACAACCAAGCCCGAGCGGGATTCGAACCCGGGATCCTTGGCGGTAGTATACCTCGTCATTCACACTTTTTCAACTTTTACACTTTTCAATTTATACAGTATTCTCAGTTGATCACGTTTGGACAAACACAAATACCCATGCCTTACCCGGGACTCGAACCCGGAACCCCTGACGTTATAGCGCGCTATGCTAACTGACAGTAAGACTAATCGGGACTGGGCCTAAAGTTTAAAGTGGGATCCGAACCACTATGTGCCTCCACCGAGTATCGAACCCGGGACCCCTTCATTACAAGGCAACGACGCTACCACTGCTCTATCGGGGAGGACACCACTCGGCCACAGTGTCCGGCGGGAACAATTTGAATAATTCCATTATCACATTTGCACCACGCAAAGCACAGGGGAGCACATTATCACATTTTAAAAAACTATGATATATTCGAAGCCTGCTTGCAGCCACATACGTTTAAAAAAAACATAATTTTTATCATATAGTAAATGAAATAAAAAGTATATTTAGATATTTGCAATTAGATTAATGTTATCAAATCAAATACAACAAGACTTTCAGAATGTCATTTTTCATTTCAAGGCAAAGTTGATGTAGTGGGACCATAGGGAAAAGGACTGCTTGTCCTGTGCATCGCACTCGAGAGTGGAGGGTAGGGGAAAGTGGAACAAGCTTCCTTATGGGTCGAGTTGAATAGATGGAGGGAAAGATTTTTGGCCAAAGGTTCTTTTGTTTGTGGTCGCTCTTAAATAGTATTTTTTTCTTTAATTATTTTGTATTTTACATCGCAAATCTTCCACTTTTGGCTAATCTCGACGCTCGGGATGAGTTATGAATAGATGAAGGTACATTCACAAGGAACCCCCACTCCCAGGCCGGGACTTAAACCAGGGAACTTCGCTGTCGAGATCGCCAGTCCATCGTATGATTGCCTCGGGCACTGAGCCGGTTTCTTTTGCCTTCTATACAATGCACTCACTTCACAATCTTTGTTTCTTCAATACTAGATTGATCGCAGCTGCTCTCAAAATTTATGTCTGCTAATTAGCAGCTACTACTGCCCGTGTAACAATTATCCAGAGGATCCTGATGCACTATGTCATTGTGTTTCGACGCACACTGTGGTCACTATAGCGTAAGCTTCCATTTTGCGGTTCCCTGGCGCACATATTGAATATTGGAATTGTGGTTAAACAGTCGCCAACATGAGCTCAAGGGGATCATATAACACAAGTAATCTGATCCAAAACCTGTCAAGATCATCTTTCCAAGATGCACTCATTTGTATTTCAGATATTCCTACTCTTTCTTTGCTTTTTGCCATTCTGAAAATGTTTATTTTGTTGTCCCCACTCATAGATACATCACGATTTACGTCGTAGTTTTGTATATCCTATGAGTATTACTAGATAGCGTAGTGGTAACGTTATCGCCTTGTAATCAAGGGGTATCAGGTTCGATACCCAGTGGAGTCACTTAGTGGTTCGGATCCCACTTTAAACTCCAGGTAAAGTCCCGATCAGTCTCTTTGTGCTAGAAGTGGACTTTAAGCAAAAACTCAATCAAAACTCAAACATTTATCTTAGTTATTGCCTAGTTATTGGATAATGTAATAACTGTTAACTAACTGTTCTATTACCTTTAATATGCGTAAAATTATATAAATATAATACATTTTACTAATAATTTAAAAAATATGCCACATTTCTGATCTTAGAATGTAACGATGAAATGGTCTTTCAAAGCTTATCGCTCACTATAGCGCTCAGAAACGGCGTGTGGAACTTTCCATGCGTTTTTCGAAGCGTTTTTCACAGAGCTCGCCGCACCGAGCCACATCAGTATGTTGGGAAATTATAGCATTCCCTTTTTATTTACCTCTTCAAGGAATGTCAGAACTACATGAAGACGGCCGGAAGGACACGAATGCGCATTCAGAGCCGCTGCGATCGGGAAAAATGTCTTCTCTAGAAACCACCAGGTCTCTCCCATGGAAATTCCACACTTCACTTCCTCGCATTTCAGCGAGGCGTACTCTTCGCTAGGCCATTTGATTTCATGGAAAGCAGACGACGGAAAGTTTCCTTTCGTCGGTGCGGTTCGCGGCGTCCTGACGCGATATGCGTAAAGGTACGTTTTCCTAAAAATGTCGCCCGACCTAACAATACTGAAATACTGGCCGTTTCGGTCGGGGAAAAAGACGCAGCTAGGAAAACACGTGCGACTAAAACAATAGGACATGTATCAAGGCCATTCGGCAGCATGCGTTGCTGTAGACGCCTGCATCGGGTGACACATATAGGAAAACGTATCTAGAGATTTCTCATGCAGTCCAACGACGATACGTGTAAACTGAAACCCAGCGCTGATTTGAATTAAATTAGAGCACAAGTATGACATCACTTCGACAATTTTCACCTCACGCCATACCAACACAAAATCCTTGGAAATAACTTTTATACAGATAAATATGTCCTTTCTTTTTTAACTAATTGTTTCAACTGCCAGATAAGATTTCAATATAATTTTCTCCTGTTATCCATAAATTAGTGCATCCGAGCTGTCATATTTTTATAAGGTTATTTATTTGCATACATGCTGTAGAAATGAGTTACCGACGGAACACTGATATAGACCTGTGCAATACTTATTTAAACAGGGTGGGGCACCTACAAGTACCTCAGCGATTAGTTCTGAAACGCGAAGGTTTACGGCAGTTCTAACGTCACCGATGTAAATGTGGTCAATGGGCCCAGTGGACAGAGCATGTATGGTCTCTAGTCGTCATCTTGAAGTCCGCCATCTTCTATTCAGCTCATGTTCTTGAAATGGAAAGCGGGTCATGTGGTACACGATTTCAGGCTAGAATTGACTCAGAAACACGAAACAGAAGTTGTTTTCTACATAACTTCATTCTGAAGAAAGTTAGTATTGACCGAAGTAGGATTGTCAGCAAGGTAATGGCAGGTTGTTATCCTTGTTCCAGGTGAATCAGCATGTCACAAACTCGTCAAGATCGCATAGAAATGGTGCTGCTGAGTGGTGGCCTCAGGGTGAGTGTGGGCGTCCGCAATGCCCAGCATCCAGATTTGCCACAGAAATCACAAGAAGATGTGGACGAAATTCAGGGAGACCACCTCGAATAAGAAACGAGAAGTGCCATTGATACGCGGTTTTCGCACAAACGACAAGCAGAATGCGGCTCACAAAAGTATCATATGTATTCGGGGTGCCGACAATTATCTGGAAAGTCAAATGTTTCGAACGAAGGGACATGTTTTGAAGTGGAACGGGCCTGCGTTATATGATGCAAGTACAAATAAGGACGGAGATACGGATTGACATTGTAATAATGTTGAACAAAACAAAGTTCAGACTGCCCCACTCGACCGCCAGTACTGCTATGACGGATGCGGGCTCGCTGCCACGGCATTCTTGCTAACATACCACGTGGCCATTTCCGAAATAATCGTGGACCGTGGTAGTGCAGACAAGTGAGTCGTGCTACATAGGTACACCGGAGAAGATGGCGTTCACGATCGCAGAAAAGGCCGACATGATCCTAGTGTATAGAGAATGCAGGAAAAATTCCGTGCTATCATGTCGTGTGTATTCAGAGAGATATCCAGACAGACGTCGACCGTCTCGAACACTCTTTGACAAGCTATTCTCTCAACTGAGGGAAACCGGCAGTGTAACGCCTCGCAAACGTACTCGAAACAAGCGGTTACTGTAGAAGTGGGTGAAACCAACGTGCTAGCCGCTGTTGCTGTGGATCCACACATTAGCTCCCGTGCTATCGCTAGGGACAATGGGATAAGTAAACGAAGTGTGCTACGTATTCTTCGTCGCCACAAGTTCCACCCATACCATATTTCACTCCATCAAGAACTCCATGGAAATTATTTTCAGAATCGTGTGAATTTTTGTACATGGGCGTAAAGAAACGACACACCTGATTTGTCGTGTATCTTGTTTACTGACGAGGCAACTTTTACAAATGATGGTCACGTCAACCTTAGGTGCATGCACTATAGGTCCGTAGCACATCCACATTGGCTTCGACAGGTGGAACACCAACGTCCGTGAAGTGTGAATGTGTGGTGTGGTATCGTGGGTGATCACCTCATAGGGCGGTTTTTCATAGACGGTACACTGAATGCCGACAAGTATGTCAACTTTCTATCACATGAACTTCCACCAATGTTAGAGGACATTCAGTTGCAGACTAGGATAATCACGTGGTATCAACATGATGGGTGCCCAGCTCATAGTGCAAATCGTAGTAAGGATTGTGTGCAGAATATGTTTCCACATCGTTGGATTGGACGAGGACGACGTGTTCTGTGACCAGCTCGCTCCCCTGACTTGACACCTTTGGATTTCTTCCTCTGGAGAACACTGAAAGAGGTTGTCTACAGGGACATACCGACCACACCGGCAGACATGAAACACCGCATTGGCGCAGCGTGTGCAGGAATTACACGAGACTTGATACAGCGTGTGCAACGATCTCTGCGTGTTAGACTGCAAGAGTAGTATGAAAGTACCTATTATAAACTCACTTATAGCGTAGAAAAGAAGAGGTCATTTGATTAAACAGCCCGATTTGCCCACACTTAAAATTATGCCAAGATGCCCATATTCCCCAATTCTTCAAGTGTGATATGCTCTTAATTCTAAGAATTTTGAATCCTAGTGTAGAAAAGAAGAGTTCATATGCCCCGATTTGCCCACACTTAAAATTATGTCAAGAGGGGGCATATAGCCCAATCGGCCATGTGTGTACATATTTAAATCTAAAGAATTTTGAATTCTAGTGTAGAAAAGAAGAATCCCCCTCAGACAGATTTGCCCATGTGTGTAAAAGCTACATCTCTCAGTTTGTTGTCCATAAACTTGTCAAAAATATGCCCCCCCTTGATATTGTTTTGGCTACACTTAAAAACAGGGCAAAAAGCTTATATTCTCATGCTCTTCAACTTACAGATCAATACAATAGGACAAGGTCAGGCTGCAAATTGTTTCATGTTCTTTCTAATCTTTGATCAATTCCATGTCCCGGCGAGCAATAAATTATGCACGCCTGGGAGATTTAATATGCTTGCATGCATGAGATAAAATCTACACTGTGCCCTTTCAGGGAAAATTCTCAATACATGCTATCATGTTATTGACTCCAAGAGAAATTCTTAGTAAAAAGAACATTGGCCTCTTGCATGTAAGCCTGAATTAAATTCAAGTTTTGCCTTGTTCAGATAATATTTACCCGAGTGAGACTTACAGATATTCATTGCACATTTCAAAGTCCAAATTTGAATTGTATTTAGCTGATATATAGCTCTCCTGGGTTCTGATGCTCAATAGAATATGGACATAGTCCCATGCCTTATATGCCTTATAATCAAAGGCTTCTGGGTTTAAGACCTCTCTATGGAGAAGTGCTAGTCTTGTTGCCTTGTAATCAAGAGGCCCCCAGGTCTGAAACCTGGTAGAGTGTGTGGGCCTCCCCTGATGGCAAAGTGTTGGTATTATTGCCTTGTAATCAAGAGGCTCTGGGTTTGAGTCCTGATAAAATGTGTAAGATTGAAATACATGTGGCAAAATAATATCTCCACACGTGAGATTTTGAGAATAATCACTGCTAGCTGATTTACAGCTGAGGTTTGAAACCTGGTAAAGTGTGTTGTACAACAGCATAAAAGAGCAAAACTATTTTATATTGGGGATCACCAGAGCCTAGTTATCGCTGTTGTTTGGGTATAAAAGCACCAGCTCAGCCACTAGCTGCTGTTATAATTGTTTTGGCATATTGTCCATATATAAACAAACAACAAAAATGCCAAATCAAAAATATTGCAATCAGTGTAATAAAAATATATCTAGTTCTAATTGGGCTAGGCACCGGTTTATTTGTGACTGTAAGAAATGCAGAAAGGCCACAAAAATGTGTCCAAGATGCCATAAAATATTAAGCAAGGCTTATTACAAATGGCATAAGTGTAATTCTTATGTACAGTCATCAATATTGCCCCCTCAACCATCTACATCTGGTCTGAAAAGAAAGCATGAAACACCTGTTAATGCTGGACCAGCAAAGCAGCCACGCTATGCACCACTCATCCATAGCAGTTTTAACGGCCAATTAAGGGATCACCGTTTTGTATCAGAGCCAAGATGTGATATTAAGAATTTTTTGAACAGTGTAAATTCTCATGTGCAGGCAATTCTAAATGCAGAAAATGGCTCTTATAAGCTGTCCCTCAAATTGTTTACACAATATAAGAAGCCAAATGGCACAACATTTACACAGCCCCACATAACAGAAACTCTACCTGTATATTCAAATACAAATTCAGACAAAATAATAAGCAGTTTGATAGATCAATTGAATATTAAACACTCTGAATTTGCAGCAAAAGAGTCTGGATGGAGCCTATGCGGTTCTCCACACAAGTTATATATTAATATTTCTGAATTCAGCCCATTACAAGGATCTACATATCTGCCATTACCTGCCAATATTAAAAACAAAAGATCCGTGGTTAACATAGAAAATACCGACCAGAAATGCTTTTTGTGGTGTATTTTAGCTGCTTTGTTTCCAGTTTCAAGGAATCCTGAGAGAATAACTTTTTATAAACAACATGAAAATGATTTTGATGAGGCAATGGAGGGTTTAGAATATCCAATGTCTGTTCAAAATATTGATAAATTTGAAAAAAAGGCCAGGGATATTAAAGGTAAACAATTATCTATTAATGTATTTATTTGTTCTACTGGCCGTGGCAATTGCTTGATAGCACCTCTCAGAATCAGTACACTTGATGATGATTCTGATGTTCCGATTGATCTGCTCTTAATTGAAGAGGAAGACACATATCATTACACTCTGATACATACTCTTGAAGCTTTAGTCAGAAAACAATTAGGCAAACCCAATACAATATTCAAGTTGTGTAGAAGATGTTTAACTGTATTTGATGGTAAAAAAATAATAAATGGGGTTCGGGAAAAAAATGCAGAAATTGCTAAAAACAAGTTACTTGAGCATCTGAAATACTGTGGGAATCATAAACCTGTTCATATGGTGATGCCAATGCCAAGTGAAAATGCCAAATTCAAAAAATTTGAAGCCTTGTTGGAACACCCAGCATATATAGTCTGTGATTTTGAATCAAACCTCAAACCCCTTGCATTCTGTAGCCCAGATCCTGATGAATCTTCAAGTACATCATACCAGTTACATGAACCTTCTAGTTTTTGTTATGTGATTGTACAGGATGGTGTTGTTAGTAAAGAAAATTTATACATGGGAGCAGATGCCATCAAAAAATTTGCAGATGAAATAGAAAATGAGTGCCGTGACATAGCATCTAATGTCTTATTAAAATCAAAACCCATGTTGCCTTTAACAGAGAAACAGATTGAAGATTTCAACAATGCAGAAAAATGCCCGGTATGTGATTCTGAATTTTCAGATACAAATATCAAGGTACATCACCATTCTCATACACATGGTAAATTCTTAATGGCCCTGTGTAATAGCTGTAATATTAAGATCCAGAGACCAAAATGTATCCCTATATTTTGCCATGGTGCATCCAATTATGATTTTCATCATTTGATCAGGTACGAGGGGTTTGACAAGCAGAATTTAAATATTTTAGCTGAAAATAATGAAAAATATATTGCCATTAGCAAAATAATTAAAGTTAATGGTGTTCCTATTCACTTAAGATTTCTTGATTCATACAGAATTTTATCGGCTAGCCTGGCTACACTGGCCACTCAATTATCTGATGATCAATTCAAAATCACATGTACCATGTTTCCAAATCAGGACCTGAAATTAATTAGGCGGAAGGGTGTATATCCATTTGATTATGTTACAGATTTTTCTAAATTTGATGAGTGTTCTCTGCCACCACAACAAGAGTTTTACAGCAAAATCAGAGGATCTGGAATCACTGATGAAGATTATCACCATGCCCAGTTGATGTGGAACAATTTAAAATGCCAGACATTTGGTGATTATCACAAGGCATATTTAAAACTTGATGTGACCCTCTTAGCTGATATACTGCAGGCATTTAGAAAATCTTCCATGCAAAATTATAAGCTGGATCCAATGTATTTTTACAGTGCTCCGGGCCTAGCATGGTCTGCAATGTTTTTAAACACTAAAATGCAATTGGATCTGATCCAGGATCAAGATATGTACTTGTTTATGGAGCAATGTATAAGAGGGGGCATGGTGCAATGTTCTCAGAGATATGCCAGAGCAAATAACAAATATATTCCTGATTATGATCCAGCACTGCCATCAAATTATATACTGTATGTAGATGCCAATAGCCTCTATGGTTATGCTATGATGAAAAAACTGCCATATGCAGGGCTTGAGTGGGTTGAAGATTTCAATATTGAAGATCTTCAGGACTTTGATGACAGTAACTATGGCCTGTACTTAGAGGTTGATCTGACAATTCCTGATGATTTACACAACAAATTTTCTGATCTGCCCCCAATTCCCGAGGTTAAGTGTTCACCTGGTTCTAAACAGAAGAAATTGATGATGACTCTGGAGCCGAAACAGGATTATGTCATATATTGCAAAAACCTCCAGTTCCTGATGAATCATGGTGTTCAAGTGACCAAAGTTGGAAAAGTTTTGAGGTTCAGGCACTCAAGATGGTTGAAGCCATATATTGATACAAACACACAGCTTCGAACATCTGCAATGAGCCAATTTGATAAGACCTTGTTTAAATTGATGGTCAATTCAGTGTATGGCAAAACAATTGAAAATGTCAGAAAACATATTGATGTTAAAATAATTACTGACCCCAGCCGGAGCAAAAAATTGATTGCAAAGCCCAACTTCAATTACAGAAGAATTTATGATGAAAATATGGCACTTTTCAACATGAAAAAAACAAAGATTAAGTTTGATAAGCCTATTTATGTAGGGGCTGTGATATTGGAATTGGCCAAATTACACATGTTAAAATTGTTTTATAATGTGTTGAAGCCTTTTTATAAGGATCGTGTAAAACTGATGTACATGGATACAGATAGTTTTGTTCTTGATATTCAAACAGAAGATGTTTATCAAGATATAACACAGCCTGAACTGTTTAAATATTTTGATACCAGTGAACATATAGAGATTCAACACCACAACAAAAAGGTGCCTGGCAAGTTAAAAGATGAGACACTTGGTGATGTTATTGTGGCATTTGCTGGGTTAAGGGCCAAGATGGACAGTTTTGAAACATGTAGTGGCGCTGTTGCCAAAAAGGCCAAGGGCATTGGCAGAGTGACTGTAGACAAAGAGCTTGAATTTGAAGATTACAAAAATTGCCTCAAATCATGTAGCACAATCAGAACATCAGAAAATAGAATTCAGAGTGTGGATCACTTGTTGACTACAAATATTGTAAGAAAAGTGGCTCTGGACCCACATGATGATAAGAGATGCATTTTGTCATGTGGCATACATACTCTACCATGGGGTCATTGTGATTTGAAAAGTGGTAATCAATGCCCAATTACAGAGCATGATTTGAAATAAATAAACATGCCTATGAACTTATTTGGGTTCAAAAAACAGGCTATTATGGACCTGCCAACAGCACAACCCTCTTGTGATATAATATCTAAACTAAGTGCTTTGTTAATTATTCATCTGAACAGCATACTTACAGATGTTGATGATGAAACAGGTAAAACATTGTATATATTTAACAATAATTTAAATCATTACCAATTACCTGTAGGTGGGCAATTACAATTTATTACAACCCCTGAGGGTAATGTCAAGATTTCAATAGGGAGAAATATTTATAGAATTAAGCACTCAAACATGATTTCTGGCACTGTATATACTGTTTCTGCTGGTGACTGCTTATATATTGAGGTCCCTGGATCCTATGACAAGCTTATACCTTTTTTTATAGAATTAAGAATTAGATATTCAATAATAAATAACCACTAAAACAAAAATGCCTAATGATATATTTGGCCATACAAGGCATGAAGATCACAGTGATGAGATTCTGATGCTTGATGTCAGAGTCAAGAAATTAAGAAGTGATTTACAAGCTTTACAAACCACACTCAATGCCAGTCTTCAACTAGAAATTACAAATTTGCAATCACAATGCATGGACCCTCTTCTTAAAATTGATTCTGAACTCAAATTATTGCTTCAGAAATATACTGACCTGGCCACATTAGATAATTTTCAAAGTTTAGAAGAGGCTGTAGCAGCTCTTCAAGCCAAATTTAAGACCCAGGCCACCAACTCTGAGCAACTGAAACAACAATTGGAAGAGCAGATAAATAATGTCCAGACACAGCTCCAAACAATTTGTCAAAAGCATAAAATCACAAGAAGATTTTGATCTAGTGATTTCCACTCTAAAAGAACAGATTCAATCATTACAGATACCTAATCTGGACCCCTTGAACAATGCCATAGCCGAGGTTAAAGAAAAAATTGAGACACTTGAAAATTTTATGAACAACTTGCCATCTTCTGATGCTTTGAGTGCAATAACTCGGAGTGTTGCCAACATTAAGCTGCAACTTGAAACATATGAAGATTTTGGAAAAATTCAAAGTACCATAACCCATCTTGAGGGTACAATAGCAGCAGTGCAAAGTGATTTGACAAATGTACAAGAATACCTAGAGTCCCGATTGCCTGGTATTGTAGATACCCTTGCCAGTGTCCAGCAACAGATCACAAAGCTTGAAAACCTCAACACTGAATCTGAGCTATCTCATTTTCATCACTTGATCGATGATATCCAAACAAAGCTTGAAATTTTACAACAATCAACACCCACTCAGGCAGATATAGCCCTGCTCCAAAATGCTATGCAAAATGTGGCTGATGCTTCTGAATTAAATAATGTGAAATTGGCACTTGAATCTTTGCAAAATACTGTATCAAATCTGCCTACATCACAGGAACTTAAAAATATTAAGAGAGCAGTGAATCGCATATTGAAATCAGAAGATATCAAGAATATCCAGACAGAGATCAAACAACTTACTCAGACAGTGGCCACTCTACCAACCAATCAACATATTAATGAACTGCATGCCCTGTTTGAGGATATCAGAAGACAGGTCCATGATCTTACTGCTCAAAATTCAAAATTGGCAGTTATTGAAAATTTGCAACAAATTGTAGCTAATATCAAGCAGCAGCTAGGGACCATGGAATCCAATCAAGCAAATGCTCTGTCTGTTTTTGCCACCCAGCTTCAAGAGATTGTGCAACAATACAAGAAACTTATTGTGGACATAAAAATCAAGCCAGGCCATGATGATGTTGTTAGGATCATCAATGAGCACCTTGAATCTGTAACAAGCAGATTGCTTACAGCAGAAAAAGAAATAACCGGCATAATCGAGAATCCAAAACATACAGTAATTCTTGAATTGTACAGCATCCCCAACAAAGAATATGATTCACCATTTACACCAGGTGGCAAAATATATATGCTGTCCCCTGCACAATTTTATTACCAGTTTTTTGTTTGGGGGCACACTGAGACCAATCAAGATCAAATATTGGCTACAACCACAGGCACACCACTACCCCACCTTATCAATAACAAATGCTGACAACAAACCAAAAATCACCAGTGTAGAGTTAGAGGATTTTACAGATCCCAATACATTAGAAACATCTTATGCTGAAGATGATGGCTCTCTGGAATTTCATATACAAATAGGAGACAAATTATATTTAGAAAATCCTGTAGTATCAGCTGCTGAACACCCCATAGTTGCAATATTCTTGTTTTCATATTATGTCTAGACAAATTATTGTTGATGAATTACACAGACAAGCCAGACATAATTATAAGAGACTGCCAGTAGTTACAAAAGGCATAGATGATTTATGGCAGTGTGACTTGGTGGAAATGGCAAGTGGACAGCTGAAAAACTTAGACAAAATCAACAAGGGCTACAAGTATCTACTCACTGTAATAGACACATTTTCAAAATTTGCCTGGGCTGTGCCACTCAAATCCAAGACTGGAAAATGTGTTACAGAAGCCTTCAGGACAATCATCAATCAGAGTGGAAGATCCCCGCGCTATTTGCAAACAGATAATGGCAAAGAATTTTATAATTCTGTGTTCCAACAATTTATTAAAAGCCAGTCAATACAACATTATTCGAGTTACAGTGATCTCAAAGCCTCAATTGTAGAGAGATTCAACAAAACCCTAAAAAATCTTATGTATAAACAATTTACACTTCAAGGTAATTATAAATGGCTTAATATTCTTCCAGAACTTCTACATAAATATAACAACTCGGTTCATTCCACAATCAACATGAAACCCTCTGAAGTAACTTCATCTGATGAGCAAAAATTGATCAGGACTGTTTATTATCCTAGATACCAGCCAACAACAAGAAAGGCCAAATACAAGGTGGGTGATCAAGTAAGAATGAGCAAATATAAGCACATATTCAAAAGAGGCTTTACAAGAAACTTGAGCACTGAATTATTTACAGTGGTTCAAGTTAAACCTGGGACCCTTAACACATATAATAAAAGATCACCGAGGAGAAATTCTCAAAGGCAGATTCTATGAAGAAGAACTCAACAAAACTAAACAGCCTGACACATATCTCATAGAAAAAATCATCCGCAGAAAAGGCAACAAGTTATTTGTCAAATGGCTAGGACTTCCAGAACACAGCTGGATCGATGCAGACAAAGTGATAATATGAGCACCTGGGATGTTATAAAAAGGCTGCCAGAACCTGAACAGCAGATTAAGAGAAATGGCAAGTTGCTGCCTGAAAATATTAGATGTCTTATTGTTGGGCCATCAGCTTGTGGTAAAACTACACTAATGATTGATAATTTTTTATTGGCACCCAACTGGTTAGACTGGAAAAATAGGCACTTGTATGTTTTCTCTAAGAGCTTGGAACAATTAAAATATCAGCAGCTGATGAAGCTATATGATGGATTGGATATAGCCACTTTTGAACCAGATGTTAAGCCACTCTATGAATGTCTCGATAATTCTGTTGTTGTGTTTGATGACATTATACTGGATAATCAAAACAAGGTTAGAAATTTCTTTACACAGGGCCGACACAAAAACATTGATTGCTTCTACCTGGCACAGACTTTTTCAAAAATACCGAAGCAGCTGATCCGAGACAACAGCAATTTTATATGTGTGTTTCATCAAGATCATACCAACCTCAAACACATACATGATGAATATGTAGGTGGGGACTTGAGCTACAATGATTTTTCCAAGTTTTGCATTTTATGGCATGTACTTGATCCCTAATATTACACACCACAACAACAAAATTGCAGTAGGGGATCAAAAAATTGTCATCACTCCAGGGCAATATAATCTGTCCACTCTAAAGGCTCAATTACCCAGAGGTATAGTCTTAACTCAAAATTCTGTCACTCACAGAGTAGAGATTGTATCTGCTACAGAAACAGTGGATCTGGGTACTATAGGAGAGCTGTTAGGCTTTGAGAACAACACAAAACTTGAACCGGCCATCAAACACACTGCTATTAATATACCTAAATTCTTAGCCATAGAGACTCTGAATATTCACTGTAATGTGGCTGAGGGTATGATCACCAAATCAAATGGCATAGGCACTCACAAACAAACTTGCATCATTGCAACATTCAAACCTAATTCTGAATTTATGGAGCCCATCATCTACACTCCATCCCCAACATTATATTTTCCTGTGTGCCATAATAGAATAGATTACATTGAGTTGATGGTCACTAATGAAAAAGAAGAATTAGTTGATTTTGCTGGAGCCACAACAGCTGCAATCATAGAGATTAATATTTAAATAAAAATACATACAAAAAAAATGGAAAATATTGAGAGTTATGAGCAACAATCATTCCCCCCAAACAGGAGGACATTTGCAAATTTAAATCAACCCAACACAGAAATTGAGGTTGATCTTGATGTAGGGGATGGCTTTATACACCCCCACAGAGCAGATCTATACATCAAATTTGATGTTGTAAAGCTCGATGGAACAGATTATCCGGCAAATTCAAATATAAGATTGGTAGATAATTTTGTGCCGCATCTGTTCTCTGAAATTGAGATCAGAAAGCATGGTGTTGTTATAAACAGAGTGGATTATCCCGGCATTACCTCCACAGCTTTGGCCACACTAAAATTATCCAAAACCGAGGCTTCTTACTACAAAATAGGTGGATTTGAGGCTGGTGATAAAATTATATCTAAGAGCCACACAGTGCTGTTCCCTATGCGCCTGTTGCCAGGATTCTTCTCAGATTACAAAGATATTATGTGGAAGGGTGGTTTAAGAATAACATTTAGAAGAGCTGCCAATGATAATAATGCTTTGATGAGGTACAGTACATTAAACTCTACAGGGGAAGCTCTGCCCAATACCCTACCTGATGAGGGCAAGTGCATTATTCAGACTATGGAGCTAAGAATCCCGGTTGTTGAATATGAGGCCAGTTATGCTCTTAAATACAAAGCAGATATAATAAAAAATCCACAGATTCCTTTACAATTTTATACATATCAATGTGTACAGAAGCCTGCCACTGGTACTTATTATGAGTTTGATGCTACAAATTCATTCTCCAGTATACAATATGACATGCCGGATTTTGTGGTGGTACTGTTTCAGACTGGAAGACACAACAATCAGGAAAAAAATTCAAGTAGATTTGATAACTGCAACATCAAGAACATTTATCTTAAAAATGGCAGAAATGAGGTATTCCCTAGAGAAAATTATAATTTAGACATGTCCAAGAATGATTTCCTCAAATTATATGAAGCATTTACAGCATACAAAGGGTCACTACTGGCAATACTGACATGTATTACACACCAGATGAATTCAAAGCACAGAGACCCATGTTTGTCATCAACACTTCAAAAAGGAAACAAGTTGTGGTTAATGACAGGACAAACATTAAAATTATTTGTGAATTCCACGATACACTCCCCGATGACACCATATGTAGTGTTATTCTCATAGGTGAAAAATCATATGTTTATGATGTAAGAAATGAGAGAGTCACAGAGCAATTCTAGAAGATTTTTGCACAATGCATTGTCTTAGTACTAGATATGCAAGTTGAGGCTGGTGTCCAATTAAAATATTGAGCATATTCCAGGTAACATATTAACATAACAGCAACAAGTATTTAAGCATATATTACATTATATTATTGTGTAAGCAAAAGCTCTTATGAGCATTTTTGCCCTAGTTTTAAGTGTAGCCAAAACAATATCAAGGGGGGGGGCATATTTTTGACAAGTTTATGGACAACAAACTGAGAGATGTAGCTTTTACACACATGGGCAAATCTGTCTGAGGGGGATTCTTCTTTTCTACACTAGAATTCAAAATTCTTTAGATTTAAATATGTACACACATGGCCGATTGGGCTATATGCCCCCTCTTGACATAATTTTCAGTGTGGGCAAATCGGGGCATATGAACTCTTCTTTTCTACACTAGGATTCAAAATTCTTAGAATTAAGAGCATATCACACTTGAAGAATTGGGGAATATGGGCATCTTGGCATAATTTTAAGTGTGGGCAAATCGGGCTGTTTAATCAAATGACCTCTTCTTTTCTACGCTATAAGTGAGTTTATAATAGGTACTTTCATACTACTTGCAAGCCTGTATTACAGCTGATGGCCACCATTTTGAACATACCCTTTGAAAGAAGCAACTTGTCGTTCATAGCACAAGCATGCTTGTCGTGTAGAGTACCCGTATCTTGTGTCATGATTATTTGTACATTGCACATTACCATCTGCAATAAAGAATGCTGACAATCAAGGTATTACTTGTAGACGTCTATCACCTAGCACTGGTCTCTAAGGTTCCTGTTTCGGAAATGGCACGTGGTATGTTAGCAGGAATGCCGTGGCAGCGAGCCCGCATCCGTCATAGCAGTACTGGCGGTCGAGTGGGGCAGTCTGAACTTTGTTTTGTTCAACATTATTACAATGTCAATCCGTATCTCCGTCCTTATTTGTACTTGCATCATATAACGCAGGC
Organism: Lepisma saccharinum; assembly: GCF_977018435.1. Lineage (NCBI taxonomy): Eukaryota > Metazoa > Arthropoda > Insecta > Zygentoma > Lepismatidae > Lepisma > Lepisma saccharinum. The sequence continues at coordinate 60,757,514 of NC_139230.1, read as the reverse complement.
CCGTTCCACTTCAAAACATGTCCCTTCGTTCGAAACATTTGACTTTCCAGATAATTGTCGGCACCCCGAATACATATGATACTTTTGTGAGCCGCATTCTGCTTGTCGTTTGTGCGAAAACCGCGTATCAATGGCACTTCTCGTTTCTTATTCGAGGTGGTCTCCCTGAATTTCGTCCACATCTTCTTGTGATTTCTGTGGCAAATCTGGATGCTGGGCATTGCGGACGCCCACACTCACCCTGAGGCCACCACTCAGCAGCACCATTTCTATGCGATCTTGACGAGTTTGTGACATGCTGATTCACCTGGAACAAGGATAACAACCTGCCATTACCTTGCTGACAATCCTACTTCGGTCAATACTAACTTTCTTCAGAATGAAGTTATGTAGAAAACAACTTCTGTTTCGTGTTTCTGAGTCAATTCTAGCCTGAAATCGTGTATCACATGACCACCTTTCTATTCCAAGAACATGGACCTCATTTACATCGGTGACGTCAGAACTGCCGTAAACCTTCGCGTTTCAGAACTATTCGCTGTGGTACTTTTATGTGCCCTACCCTGTATATTTATCCGCTAATTTCACCAGTTTTCTGAGCGAGATTTCACCGACACTTCTTCATAACTTTTCCAGGCAATATTCGGGCAATTGTACTGCAAACTTAGATGTGGAAATTTCGTTGAAATCCGTCAGGGATCTTCTTACATTCACAGTTTTGAATATTAATATGAACACCGGTATGTTTGATCACAATTTGAATACATACATCGCATTTCGTATTTCTATTTGAGTTTGCATTCCATTATAAATTTTAAAGATACCGAGAAGGATATCTCCAGGTTTATTTGATCCGAAATTGTGTCCAATTTTATAAATACTCCTGAAACTGTCCATGGAATTTTGATCGACATTAACAATATTCAAAATTATTATCAGGAGAGTGTTGCTTTTCTTGAAGTACAAATGTCTCGAAATAAATGGATTTATTAGTTAATACAATGGTGTACTATTCAGTCACAGGTTATGACCAAATATCCCTATATACACGCACGTGCGCGCGGTGAGTGTTGGAATGTGAACTACATACGTACCCAATTAAGAAATATTCCTATGACAGTGGATCGCTAACCAAAAGAAAGTGTCTTAAAATATTATTTGATGAGAAGGAAGTACTATTATGGAGATAAACTTATCAAGAACGGAGAGAAATGTATACGAGGTTTTATACCTTCATAGTAATGTTGAACCTGAAAATCTACAGGGGGAACTCAGCATAAATAAAGTCAACACGGAAAAACGCATATTATGAATATAATTTAAGGAGAAATATAATTATCGAGGAAAGGCGCAGAATGTTCTAGAACCCTGAAGGATAACCCTGTTATTGATAATATTGTATGCAAACTTTTCTTCCTCTTTCGGTGTTGTCGCAACGAACTTGAGCATTATTTAAAGATTTGTCAGCATTTGGAAGTTGCACAACAAAGCACTGTTGAAGGTAGCGCCATGAGTCGGGCGATTGCATTACTACAAAAAAAAAGTGCGGAACATTCCAAAATATAATATGGATATAAATACGCGGATTCAATTTCACAGTTGGTCTGTACAACAGAATAATTCAATAAGACTTCTGGGAGTAAGTGTGACAGTCGATTAGTGATCAGTCAGTGTCCATTGACAGTTTTATTAGATGTAGAGATTGGGGGGAAGAGGACTAGTGACACATTTTCCTGGAAAGTGCTGAAGTCTACCACTATTAGTACAAGTTCGGGTCCAAAGCTGAAGACATTGCCGACAGTGTAGTGCTAGTTTCGGGTCATGAGCCGAAGAGATCGAAGGTCTTTAAAGTAAATATTTCAGGAGTAATGGGCATTGGAGCATTTTTTTTTTTTAAAAAAAGGAAATAAGCTGCATAATGGCATATACCGTGCCATTCTTTGTTCTACCAAGTGAGCTACCGAGTCACCCTTGGCTTCCCTTGATCTTTTGCTGTCGCTGTAGAGCAATTGCACGGTATGCCTGGTGGAGTCAGCATTTTCATTAAAATTTCTGCATAGCACATCTCTTGTGTATGCCCAACCGTAAGATGTTGCCTGTTTAATTAACAAGCCCAGAAAAAGGAGATAGAATAAAAGTAAGGGACATTCCTACCGGTTGACAAGATATTTTTCTTCTGTGATCAACACGAGCTGCCGTTTCAAGGTGACAATGAGATTGACCCACCAGGTTTCACACCCAAGCTATAAGCTATACACGTCGCTTGAGGATTTCACAAATCGAAAACAGGCCTGTGCAGCCTGTCGTGCTGCTACGGTGTGAAAAGTTTCTGTTGAGTGGGTCACTCATTGCAAACGACGTGTGTGTGCCTTCGGTCTGAATTCTTCCTAAATATTGAAGATCCAAGTCACAAGGATGGAAAATTAGGATTTTTGTTAAGGTTACATTTCGAAGGCAGGCGACAACACCATAAAGGATCAACACATTCGAATGGATTGTCCATTGCATAACAGCTTCGTGAAACGGACACACATACACATACTGAGATCGTTTCGGCACAAACACTACGTTCGTACATTGCAACAGAGGAGTCGAGTGATGAAAAATGTCCCGATATCACGTTCTGAAAGAAGAAAAAAGAAATGAAAAGAAGGGAAAAAAACAGCAGCTTAAACAGTGGCAGATTTAGGAGACAGTTGCTCTCCATTTTTAGCCCCGTACTATGGCTTTTTAATGCTAACCTTTGTCTACCAAGAGAAAGTAAACTTTTCTTGCCCCCCCCCCCGTTTTGGAACTGAATCGCCACCATCGACCTTAAACCTTGCGATGTTCTATCTAGACCCCTGTAAAAAAATGTGTAGCCCCCCCCCCCCCCGAAAAGAATTTCTGGATACGTGCCTGTCTTCAGGTTACAAAAGAAATACATGCACTAAAGCTTACCTGACAACCCCCAAATCTTATTTGCTGGCTAGCTTCTCACCACGTGACACATTCTGGAATTTGTAATTTGTGATGTATGCACCTACCTGTTAATTAAATATAAGAAAATATATCAGCCACTTAAAGTGCATCGTTAAGAATAAATAATGAAAATAAACGCCACGTTTATTCATTCTAATATTTTCGCCTTAACTAGGTAAGAGGAAAAAATAAAACAATATTGGAATACATGGATGCTACAATGATAGCCAACCTATGAATAAATATTCAATTCTTTAATTATAACAATGTAATATCATGAACGTGTACAGTCAACCGCAAAAGAAATGAGATTCGGAAATGCTTGCCTCCTTGCAAGGTATGTGTGCTTCCAAACTCTACGCGATGGCCGAACTTTCAACGGAAGGCTTGTTGTTGATGTTCGCTCATCGCCGTAGAGTTAGGCAACACACATAATGCCTTACAAGGAAGTGGGTATTTCCGGATATTGTGTTTCATTGTTATTGCGGATGGCTGTACTTGTGACAAACTGATATTAAAATACTTAAGATATTACTTCGGTTTACTAAAGAAACGTGGCCAGGTAATATGCTGGTGCAGCAGTTTTATGTAATTTGCAATGTTACATCAACTCGCAGACAGCCGTGTATACATAGAGACAGGGTCGATCTCGTGGCGGAGTGGTGAGTACAGCGCGCTACGACACCAGGAGTCCCGGTTTAGAATCCCGACCAAGGATGGGTGTTCTTTGTGAGCGTCCCTCACATGATTTCATCTCTCATCCAAATCCTTGCTATTAGCCAAAAGTGTCACAAAAGCGACTCTAAATAAGAAAAACGAAATCAAATTCGCACCCAATCTAACATAAATATTACAAAATAGGATACATCACTGATCTGTTAGGTTCAATGAGAATAGTTTGATTAGACGATCATCAAGAATTTATTAACTTTTTTTTATTAGCAATAGAACACATATGATTTCTGATTAGAAATATGTTTCGTCATACCAATTTTTGTTTCAAAAAATAATTTCAGCAATTGTAAGCATTATTTTATGTTTTAAAAAATGTGAAGTACTTTCTGGCATTCAAAATTATTTTTTTTCAATAAACATACATTACACGCATTCTCAAATGCCCTATTCCATATGAATGTAAATAAAAGGACGATACTACTGTGTATTTTCAAATCTAAATATGGTCATGGCTGTTAAGAGAATTAAACCATACTTCATGTTGTGCATAAACATGCACGCAAATTAATTAACGATTTGTTTGTTACCTGTTAGGTCTCTTGTTTTCAATAGTATAGCACTTGATCTCTTTCCTGTTTGCTATGTACGCTCAGTGCCCATTGCTGTTTTCCTTTAAAATCGAATTGTTTGTTTGCTTTACCCTGATTCATCTATGTGAAAACAGAACATGTCGTGAGAAAATCTTGTTATTTGCGGAGTAAACATAACACCATTTCACATACGTTTGCTTGCATATGCGAAGAACAACATGAGGCTGGTGCTTTTAGGAAGCGATAGAATTGTTGAAAACTCGTAGTGCGAATGGAAAATACTTAGCATCTACAGTTCCTACTACATTTTGTTTAAACATAATTTCAAATTATACGATATAATTTAACTGAATAGGAAGGATAAATAGAACGCAGAGAGCATGCCTTCTCTTCATGTTTAACAATGGAAAAGTTTACAGTGTATATTTTTCTTCAAGTAAGCATTTTGTAACAAGGTGAATTATACACAAAACTAAATGTACACTAAACTTGTATTTGTATTTGCATTTCTCATAAGTAACGAAAATTATCTGTCCCTTTAGGCTAACGGTACAATGAGGATGGATGAGAATGTAGATAAAATTTATGAGACATTCACAAAATAAGTCCTATTTTCAAGCCAGGACTCGAACCAAGTACTTTTCGAAGCTAGATCGTTGGTTTATCAGTCGACAAGCTCGGACCCCGCGATGTTTATACTAAAGTGCGCGTCAAATCTCCTGCATATGGCGATAGCGAATAGCAGCGCACTGCAGCGGTGCCATGGTTCCATCTCACACGGAAAAAAGACAGCGTGGTTGAACGAAACGCCTTGTCACGGAACTAGGCAACGCCGCACGTCTGTGATTCGCTGGTGCTGTTCAGCCGTTCAAGGTCATATGCAGGAAATTTGACGCGCACTCTAACTGTACATCATGTGTAATAGATTACATTATTCTTACTGTGCATACATACGGTAGAACAGATATACATGTTTTCTTATCATTAAACTTAATTGTGAGGAACAGCATTCTCTTAGTTTTCAAATACTTTAATAAAAACGAAATATTCACTCAAACTCATAAGTAACAATTTAGTTGTTGGTTTTAAGACCATTTTGTGCTTGGATAGGCTAATCGAAACTGAAAGTACCGTTTAAAGTGATATCCAAACAGCGCTGCAACGTATTTCCACTGGGAATCGAACTCGAAACCCTTTGAATACAAGACGACAACGTTGGTTACGAAGATATTGGGGGAATGTCTCAATTATCGATGTACTTATCGAGGAATTTTACGGAACAGGTATGCTTTTAGTTTGGCAATACAAACGCATCTATAATTCGTTTAGGGTTTAAATTAATTTGCTATTATTTATTATTATTATTATTATTATTATTATTATTATCTTGCTATAAGTTAATTAAGTAAGGAGGAAATGAAGGTCTATTAATCACTACAGATCATGCTAGCCTATCTCAGTTATTTTTCATGAACGAATATGGACTCAGTAGTTCTGTATCTACATGTTTAAGATTGACTGAATACGAAATGTCAAGATATAAGTTGCTCCTTATGGATCTAAAGATACCACAAGCACAAACAAGAGTGTTTCCATTTACCAATAGTTCCTACTTATCTGTACATCGTGTTACGATTCTGAGCACACACAATTTGCGGGGAAGCCCTTCAGGCATCTTGAATCGAAAAGGGCCGGTCTTTTGGCACATCTGGAAAGAAGCTGGTAATGAGCAAATGACATGTAAAGGGGGAAAAGAAAGTACAAATACTTTGATAAGCGTGGTGAAGAGGGTAGGTTCGTTCTTTCAGCAAATCGTCTAACGACTCGGAAAGAATGAGTTGCCATCATTGCGCGCCCTTCTTTCCCTTTATCTTTTGGTTGACCAAGTTTCTCGCCTTCTCTCCTGGTGTTTCGAATCCGATATGATCTTTTCAAGTAGGGAACGTTCTTCTTTTTCCTGTTCTCCTCGCTGAATGCCTGTTCTCTTTCTCTCCAAATGCAGAAGTTCGGAAACCCTTCCCCCGCTTACTGCGACTCTCGGTCTTGTGTGTGTGTGTGTATGTGTAGGTGTGGGTGAGAGGGAAAGTGTGCGTGTGTTTCAGAACAAGAGGAGGAGAAGGAGGTTACTTTTATCAATTTTTTTCACTCGTCCCTTCGACGTAGTCGTTAAGACAACAGTGCCCTATGCGGCGCCGATCATAAATCAATACCCTCAGTCAAGAAAACTGACATGTAAAATGAAGGGTCTCAGCGCAGCGTCTTTTATCTTTGGGAAGATTTCTGATGGGGCTGACGGGAGAGATGACCCAGGCGTCTTTCCAGCTTCCAGAAGGAAACCTAGAGGAGAGGATAGTGGGGAGGGGAACCTGAATACCAAATGTATGCCTGGAACTTTTCATTCTAACGTCTTAAGTTTCTCTTTAGCTTTTCCCCGCAGGCTGAAAACGTCCCCTTTCTCACAAAAAAGAGGGAAACACAAAAAACATTGTGCACCCCCTTCCCCTTCCCAACCTTTCAAAACTGTATCTCTTTGGTTCTCGGCAGCTTGCCACAGAAATAATTTTTAGAACTTTGGGAAAGCTACACAATAAATACCGAATCATTTAATTTTACAAACTATTGTTCCAAAGAAATTTAGAGCATACAATTCGTAAACACTTAAATTATGGTTACTGTATTGCATTAACATCTGATATTACATATTTATCATATGTGAGAAATTTCTACATGGCAACAGCACAAACACAATACTAAAGAATTGTTTGAATATTACTCTCCTCGAGTTACATTATCATGGACATCCGGATGGTGGGAGGGGAAGGGAGGATACCTGAAAAAAATAATTTCAACCTAAAATTATATATTTCACAGATATAATTTCATTTCAGTCACAGTAATTTATTTTAATTTTATAAGGGCGTTGCAGGAACATGATAACTTCGCACTTAAGGAGTGTTTTCTGAAGGTGCAACACAATGAAAAAAGTATGCCCCTTTTGCCCTGAAGAAAATTCCTCGCTTGCCTCTGACCAGATTGACATCTTTGGACTGAGCGAAACTAAATGGAAAGGAAGAGGAGAAATGAAATTGAGGAAATACTATAAATTGTACTGGGCAGGTACCGAAGAGGGCAGGAGAAGTGGGGTTGGATTTGCAGTCAGAAGTGGAATAAGTGAAGAAGTAGAAAGGGTAAATGACAGAATTATGAAACTAAAAATGAATGTAAGAGGGAAATTAATATAAATCATTCAAGTATATGCCCCACAAACAGGATGTACGAGGGAGGAGAAAGAAGAATTTGAAAAAGACTTGGAAGAATACGTAGGAAAGGAATGGCAAATTGTGATGGGTGATTTTAATGCACAAGTGGGACCAGACAGGAAAGGATATACGGAAGTACTTGAAGCAGATGGATGGGGACAGAGGAATGAGGAGGGAAGGAGGCTACTGGACTTTTGTAAGAGAAATGGACTGTTAGTAGGTAATAGCTGGTTTAAGAAGAAATATGAAAGCTATAAGATTACAAGATACAATTGGAATAATGAACGAAAGTCTGTAATAGATTATATATTGTTAAACAAGGAAGTAAAGAAGATAACGAACACCATTAAAGTAATACCCAGTGAGAACTTAGACAGTGAATGGAGGAACAAGAGAGAAGGATAAAAGTGTGGAAATTGAAGGATAAGATCATAAAAGAGAAATATCAAGAAATATTGCGAACAAAAGTGCCAAGAGATGAACCCAAAAAAGTAGAAACAAAATTAACAAGATTTAAAGCAGAATTATTAGAAGCAGCCGAAAAAGTATGTGGAAGGACAAGCAAGAAAAGAGAGAAGAAAGAAACACCACGGTGGAATGAAAGAACTAGAGAGGCAGTGAAAAACAAAAATGATGTATTTAGAAAATGGTTTAAAGTTAAATCACAAAATGCACGAAAAGAGTACGTGAAAAAGAAGAAAGAGGCAAGAACAATACTAAAGGAGGAAAGAAGAAAGAGGATGGAAGAATGGACCAAACTGCTAGAAGAAGATGTAAATGGGAACAAGAAAGTATTGTATGGATTATTGAGAGAAAGGAGAAGAGAAAGAGGAGACAGCTGTAAGCTAAGGGATGAAAGGGGAAACGTTGTAGAAGAGGATGAAGAAATAAGGAGAATGTGTAGAAATCATTTTGAGAAATTGCTGAACTTGAAAAAAAGGAAATGAAGATGAAAAAGTGAAAGAAAAAGAAAACAGGAAAGAAAAAGTGAATCTCACATGGAAAGAAGTGGAGGATGCTCTGAAGAGAATGAGGAGAGGTAGAGCACCTGGAGTAGATGAAATACCAGTGGAAATGATACTAGGAACAGGAGTGATTGGTGTGCAGTGGCTGTACAGAGTGTTGAAACCTGTGTGGCAAGAGAAAGAAGTGCCAAATGATTGGACAAACGGACTAATAGTTCCCATATTCAAGAAGGGTGACAGAAATGAATGTAAAACTACAGAGGAATAACACAAATGTGCCACTCAGCAAAGGTGTGTGACAAAATATTAGAGAAAAGAATAAGGGAAGTAAGAGAGCTGATCATGAGAGAGGAACAGTATGGATTTAGAAGAGGCAGATCAACAGTAGATCTGATATTCAACATAAGGCAAATGCAGGAAAAGCACTACGAGTATGGAAATGGTTTGACTATGGCATTCCTAGATATAGAAAAGGCATACAATAGCATGGACAGAACAAAGATATGGAAGGCTCTAAGAGAGAAAGAAGTTGAGGAAGATTTATTGTGTAGAGTGAAGCACATACAAGGCCAACCAGAGCTGTGGGAAGAACGGAGTGATTCAGAATAATTAATGGACTGAAACAGGGAAGTGCTCTTTCCTCACTGTTGTTCATAATTATATTGCATTGATTTATTGTTTTAAGTCCACTTTATGCACAGTAAGGCTAATCGGGACAGGACCTACAGTTTAAAGTGGGATCCAAACCACTATGTGCCCCCACCGGGTATCGAACCCGGGACCCCTTGATTACAATGCGAGGACGCTACCACTGCGCCATCGGGGAGGCCTTAATAATTATAATGGATGCAATTAACGAAGAGGTGGGGGCGAAGATAGGAGAAGAAGAGATGAAGGCCATGTTGTTTGTTGATGACTTAGTAATATGGGGAACAGAGAAGAAGAAGTACAGAGACAGGCTGATAGTTGGAATCAGGAAATCAGAGAGCAGGAATGAAATTCAGTGCAGAAAAGAGCGAGGTGGTAATAACAACAAGAAATAGAGCCAGAAATGAACCAAGAATATAGGTGGACACGGAAGAGTTGAGGATAGTGGAGAGCTTCAAATGTCTAGGAAGCATAATTGCGAGAATTGGAAGAATAGATGAGGAGGTAAAAAGAAGAGGACAAATGGGTGGTGGACTATATCAAAGTGTTCGAAAATTAATATGGAACAGCAATAAGATAATATACAACACATCCTATGTGCCAATAATTATGTATGGAGCAGAGACTTGGACAATGACAGAGAGAGACAAAAGAAAGTTGCAGGCAGTGTAGATGAAATTTTTAAGGAGTATATTGGGGAAGACTAGAAGGGACAGAATAAGGAATGAGGAGATCCGACAAACAGCCGGTGTGGTGAAGCTTCAGGACAGGACCGATCAGGCACAGATAAGGTGGTTCGGACACATGAAGAGGATGGATGCAGAAAGACTACCAGTGAGAGCTTACAATGCACAAGAAGTGGTAATAAGGTCAAGGGGGAGACTAAGATGTGGGTGGAAAGAGCAGATAGCGGAGAGTGTTAGGAGAAGAGGAAAATATTGGAGCACCGTGGAAATATGTACTAACATGGTTTTAAAAATATTTTTCATAATATGACTGCAACACCCCAAGTTTATAGATATTTGTTATAGTTTATATCTTCTTTGTCATCCTCTCCAGGGCCTCCCCGATGGTGCAGTGGTAGCGTCGTCGCCTTGTAATCAAGGGTTCCCGGGTTCGATACTCGGTGGAGGCACAAGTGGTTTGGATCTCACTTTAAACTGTAGGCCCAGTCCCGATTAGCCTTACTGTGCATAAAGTAGACTTAAAACAACAAATCAATCAAACAAATCAATCATACTCTTCAAACAAAACTGTGGACAGAATATTCATGTTCTCGTTACTGTACTGTACGAGTACTTCGAGAATATTATTAACAAAGCAAAATAATCTACTCTGTTGTGAAGCAAGGTATAGTTAGATTTTTGTTTTAGATTTACTGTATCAATCATTCACGTTGCCTCGATGGCTGAGTCCGATGAGTGTTAAACTTACGATCTCTCCACCTACGATAAATAAAAATATAACATACGAATCAATGTTTCATGAGAAAATAATTTGAGCCTCTACAAATATTTGTTTGCTTAAGTCCACTTTATGCAAATATAAAATAATCGGGATCATCTACAAAGAGACGAGAATGTCTTCATAAATTCAAATATGCGCCATTATGAGATCGTTGATCCTCTTACGTTGGAAGAACCCCCTTATGCCCAAAATAAGCCTACATAACAAATACGTACAGCTCATTGCAGATCATTCAACAACGAACATTAAAAAATGTCACCCATTAAAATAAAGACCAGTAGAAAGTTAGAGGCCCTTTTCGAAGATAACGATAGTTAAATCGACATATACGGGGAGTAGAATACTCGAATCTGCTAATTTTAAGAGAATAGCCAATTTCAAAGTGCCTCTCGATATCTGTTTCATGAAAAAACACTTTTGCAACATATCTTTAATAAAGCAGATTTTCGAGAGTATGAAATGGGAAGTGTAACGCAAATTGGGAAAGATAATTGCTGAAGAGTGCAATTTGTTATCGCAAAATGGATAACATTTGAATATGTAATTTACAAGGACAATGCGTGGGAAATGAATCAATTCCTGATTTTTTTTCAAGTCTAGTACTATCATATTCATGTATTTCTGATGAGATCTCTGTTATAATTTCTCGAATTTTCCTAAGCAATATTGGACGGAAAAAAACAAATGGGAAATGTGGATATCAAGATACACGTGAGGGTTTAGAAACTACAGGTCAGTAGAAAAACACTATATGAAACAAAGGCCAAAACTATAATATACACAACACACCATTATAAGGTAAATGTGGGGCAAATGGGCAACTTAAGGACATATTTTGAAATAATTTGCAATGTTTACCAAAATAGTTTTATTCTGAATTTCAAGATATACAAGATCAAAAAAAATTCAATTCGTCATTCTAGTTTCCTTAGAGGTTTCGACATACAGGGTGCGGCAATGAATCGGGGATTTTAAATGCTCCACATTTAAGACAAAATAATACATAACAGAACATACATAATTAAGACAAAATTAACTGCTTTATTCATTCAAGAAGAAATACGAAAATCAAAATCAAATACTATCCTAAAATTTTGATTTATTTGAAAATAACGTTACTACGATTACCTCCATTTCTAGGAATTTGAGCCGCCTCTTCCCGGATCCGATATTAAGTTCATTGAGGGTGCGTGGGGGTTGATTGGAAGACTATTACTTTCAAAAACTCCGAAAGAAAAGAATCACACGCGGACAGATCCGGTCATCTGGCGGGACAAGTGATATCCTCGTTGTTTTTGTAATACGCTTTTGCAGCGAATGCACGCTGTGCGCCGTTAAATTAAGTCCTCGCCCTTAGATTTAAACCAAACTTTAAATTTATTAATGCGTGGTACAGAAAACAAAAACACACTAACTATCTATGTATACTAGTTAGCCGTAAAAGTTTTTTTCTTTTTTTAGGGTCATGAAATGGTTCCTTTGTCCCCGGTAATGTTTATCTGATATATTTTTCTATATTAGATGACAGAATGTTATTTGTACTATTAAGCCTAGCAGCCGATAGGGAGAACAAAGGAAAGTATGGCATAGATTTCTTTGCAATCCTTATAAACTCTTTTTTCTAGTAACTTAGGGTGCAATTTCTTTTTCCAATTTGAGTTTCAAAGTTGAATTGTTGCTTTCCTTGTCGATATCAATGCATCAGATCCACACCACCTTCGCATTTGTAATAATATAATATGATCTGTAGTAAGCAGTGGTGTCAACGTTGGTAACAGAAATACAATAAATTTTCTTAGGAGGTGTTTGTCCCAAATTCACCCTTTATAAATAGGAGGAATGGGAAGAGAAGAGACATTATTAATTCAGATATAAGACGAAACAAAGAAAAGTGTTGTAATAAAGGAAGTATGCACTAAAGAAGATTATTATACTGAGAATTAGCAGTAATTCATGGACTGCCTACTTTTTACATCTGTATTGTTACTTTACTCCATGCTGTAATGACGAGTCTTACAACTCATTTTATAATTTTCTTGAAAGGCATTGTAGACCCGCAAATGACATTCTCCTCATAGGGGATTTCAATATCCCTTGGATAGCAAGCAACGAATACAACCTCGTTAACGGTTCTCCTGTATGTCGCGACTTATACAATCATATGTGCTTTTTCTAATTACGCAGCATAAATAACATTCAAAATAGTAACGGTAAAACTCTCGATCTTGTGCTAACTAGCGTTTTTGGCATGCGGTTGACACGAGAAACTCAGCCACTCGTGCCCGAGGATAAACACCATCCTTGTATCGTAATTGAAAATAAAACACGCAAAATAAAACACGCAAAAAGAACACAAAGTAACCTCCCACCGAACAACCTCTCATACAATTTAAAAAAAGCTGACTTTAACAAACTATCAGTCGTTAACTGGGATGCACTAAATCTATCTGATAACTTAAACGAAATGACAGATATGTTTTACAATATAATATACGAAGCTATTGACGCGTGCATCCCCTTAAGACGCCTAAGCCCTCCTAAATTGGCTGGTTTACCGCCAATATAATTTAAAAAAATAAAAGAAAAGGCTCTCCATCACCAAAGGTGGAAAGAAAACGTAGGTAACCTAATTCACCATGCCAACAAATTTAAGGAACTCAGAAAGGCAATCAAAAAAGAAATATCAGGCGCTCATAATAGTTACTTGTCTGACATCGAAAGCAATATTCAAAGTGACCCGTCACTTTTCTGGTCGTACATAAATCGCAACAGGCAAAATAATCAGTTTCCAGTTTCTTCAAACAATGAACCCATATCAAATTTTAATACCGTCGTTGATGAATTTGCGAAATACTTTCAATCTGTGTATGCAAACAATACGGCAAAGTACAACCTCGAAATCATGGCAGGGCACACAGACTGCAAGACGTTAGATTCACTCAACATTCAGATGATCAGTATGACTGAAATTGAAGCAGCTGTGAAAAAATTAAAGCCAAAGAAGTCGGCGGGGCCAGACAAAATCCCACCCTACATCTTTAAAGGATGTGCAGACTTTTTAAAAAATCCACTCTTTATTATCTACAATGCGATTTTACCTTCTATGCAGTTTCCCGAACGGTGGAAAGTTTCTCCTGTATGTCCAGTACCGAAATCCTCTGAGAACAGAAACATACAAAACTATCGTCCCATAGCTCTTTTATCTGCCCCTGCTAAAATATTTGAGCAAATCTTATATTGCCACATATATAACCACGTCAAGGAAACTTTATCTGAATTCCAGCATGGCTTTCTGCCAACTGCTCAATACAAACAAACCTTGGCGAGATACTGCATTATATAAGCACAGTGCTAGATGATGGGGGGCAGATGGATGTAATATACACTGATTTTTCCAAAGCCTTTGACACTTTGATGTACTACTAAGTAAATTGGGCACTTTCAACTTTTCCCTTCCTCTCAGGAAACTTATGCCGTCATATTTAATAAATAGAAAACAATATGTTTCGTATAAAGGCCACACATCCAGCGAATATTTTGTACGTTCCGGAGTACCTCAAGGGTCCAACATAGGACGTCTTCTATTTCTTCTATTAATCAACGACTTACCAGAACATTTGATTAATTCTAGGAAACTGTTATTTGCAGACGACCTGAAATTCTTTCAAATAATAAAAGATATTGAAGACTGTGTTTGTCTACAACAAGACATAAATAGATTGAGTGCGTGGTGCTTGCGCAACGGTCTATCTTTGAATGAAGCAAAATGCTATTCCGTTACTTATTCTAAACAAAGAACGATCTTAAATTTTCAATATAAACTTAATAATACCAATCTAAAAGAAATCTGAAACGGCAAATGACCTAGGAATATATTTTGACTCTAAGCTAACTTTCACTCACCATATTAACAAAGTAATAAGCGACGCTTACAAACTTATTGGGTTCATTATTAGAATGGGCAGAGGCTTCCGAGACATCCAAACACTTAAGGTATTATATTACTCATTAGTACGCTCAAAACTTGACTTCGGGTCTGTTGTATGGAACACTGACAGTATAGTACAGACTACAAAAATAGAGCGAGTACAATCGAAAATGTTACGTTACATGAAGTATAAACTTAAAGGTACTTATCCCAGATTTGATTCGTACAGTAATCTAATAGAACAGCTCCGAATACACAGGCTTAACGATCGAAGGACAGTCCGTGACCTGCTGCTGCTCTGGAAAATATATAATGGAAAACTTCGCTCTCCTCTTTGGATCTCACAATTTAAATTACGCGTTCCTAACAATAAAACGCGACCTAATCATCAAACCTTTTTTGTGAATAGAGCGCGAACAAACATTGTCAAGAAATCCCCTATCTGGAGAATGAGTGTTCTCTACAATGCCATAGAAAAGAGTAACAAAAATATTGATTTATTCTGTATGTCTTATATGCAATTTAAAAACGCTGTAATGAAAACACTGTCAAATAACGCTCACTGAAGCATGTATAAAAACCTGTATCTCTGATCCATTACGTAACATGAACTCTCTAACTGGGCGTCAGCTTGTTGAGTTCATTAATGTAAATAAATAAATAAATAAATAAATTATTGAGACGCAACGTGCATATCGTCGACATTATAGAGTAAGAGAAGCTCCTTTGGAATCAACAATTCGTCGCTTACTCCAACGTTTGAAGAGAGGATGTATGTTAACAAGCATCAGACCATCCACCAACTGAAGGAGAATATCCGTAGAGAAATTATCAACAATGTGCGTCATTTAAAGGATGTGATTATAAATACATAATGCAAACAAATTTTCCAGCTTTCAACTTTATTGTAACTAAAAATGGATAAAAATACTTAATAAACAAAAAAGTTATTAGCTGTTCAAACCCCATCGTGACTTATGGGCCACGCTGTATATGCACGAATAGAAAAAAATATGTTCAGGATTAGTCAAGGGAAGTCTTTGAAGGATAATTTTACAGATTTCTACATCTCTGGCGAAACTAATATTTCATAACAAATAACTGCAATACATTTGGTTTCGTAATGCAGCTACATACCTCCTGGCACAGTTCCCGCCACTGGGTGATATGTGTCGCCTGCTGCCAAACCTTTCCAGCTATCACGTTTCATATTTAACATATATTTTCTTCCACTTTTGGTTAATCACGACGATACCAGCTATCACGTGAGTGCTGCTATCCACTGACAAGGGCGCTGAAGTCAGCAAGTCCTTTATTCTCTGCTCGCCTTTCCCTCTGAGAGGGGTATTTGAACTCTCATTCGACATATTTACAGTGGAGAGGAGGGCAAAACAACCGGCACACACGGAGCATGTATTTCAAATGGCGAGCGAAAAGAATTTGCCCCTTAATTTGTCCCAGTTATCTCTGGAG
The DNA here is from genome assembly GCF_977018435.1 of Lepisma saccharinum. NCBI lineage: Eukaryota > Metazoa > Arthropoda > Insecta > Zygentoma > Lepismatidae > Lepisma > Lepisma saccharinum. The sequence continues at coordinate 60,741,547 of NC_139230.1, read as the reverse complement.
TAAGGCTGCGCGGGTTGGCCAGGGTTGGCCCAGCCCAGTTTTCCCCATGCGGGTTTTTTAAAGAAAAACCCACCTCGAAAATAAACACAAAAAAATCCAGTCAAAAATTGTTTTTTTACAGAAAATGTTGTAAATTATTGCTTTAAATACTTGTGACGTTCTATGATTGTCAATTTTTTAAAAAAAACTTGTAAAAAAAGGGCATAGCAAAGCTTATAATACTAAAACTAATGAATGTATACAAGTCATAGTGGTTTTTTTCAGGCTATTTTCCTCCAATCACGCTAGAAATGGACTTTTAACAGAAATAAAAATAATGTATATATACAAGAAACAAAGACGAAAAAGTATCAGAAATTTTTAGATAAAACATTTGCATTGATTGATGCAGCATAGTTGAACAAAGCTTATAATTTTGAAATGTAGTAGCACTTTGGTTATCAGTCACTCCCTTGTATGGGGAAAAACATAGTGGCACATCAGTTGAAGCCATAAATTGTTGCATGTTTATGCATTGAAAATTGAGTACATTTTATTAAAATGTCATTAATTATGGTATAATTAAACACTCTTCAAAGGATTTTTCTTATTTCCCATCATAATGGGTTGCTTGCCTATTCAATATAATGTTGTTTATGTCTGGTTAGGTGTTCTATACCCATGTAAGTCGTGAACCTTCATGATCTTCCACAATTTCAGTTCTTTTCTATTTTTTAAGGTTGTGGGGTACTCAAATAAATACAGTGTGCAAGTATACTTTCATATACAATTAATTTGTGAATGCAGTGTTGTGCCTGTTTCATATACATGCTTTATACACTTTGTTCATTTTTGACATTTTCAAACCTTTGAATAGACAGACTATAGTTTTGAGCATTGTGCATGAAACTTACAAGAGCATTATGTACTTTCACTATAATTTGACAATAAAATTATCAAAATATGATGTATGAGTTAGGGTGGATGGACAGAGAGGGATAAGTTATCTATTTAGTGGCCATGATAACTGCTGCAAATTTAGAATCATTTACGTAAAATTTTTTCTGCAGCTAGAAAATGTGTATCAACTGTCTAGAATACAATATTTCATTGGTCTGTAATTTTGCAGTAAAACTTTTAAAATAATGTTTTATGGATTAGGAGAGGAGTGGTGGTAAAATCACAAACGTTGTATTTATGATAACCACAATAAATGCAAAGCTTTTGAGTTGCAATTTATGTAATTGGAAGATATCTTGATGGATTGGTCTCACATTTGGGAAAAATTGGTCAACATGTTTAAAGATAGTAGATGACAGACCGGTTTAACATGTCATATTTGACTAGGTTACATTTTCGTAGATTAAGAAACACAGGTCTCAGCAATGTTATGGCATCACTTGAGTTTAAGTTTTTAATAAAAACTCTGGAATGTAGTGTGTTTTAGGAAGGGTGAGAGTAAATCACCAATTTTGAGACCATGATAACTGCAGCAAATTTACAGGTTTTTAGCTGAAATTAATCACAGAGTGATTTTTACATTTTGTTCAAAGCATTTCAAAGTTGTAGATGAAAAATGGATTTTTCATATTCTGAAGTAGATTCCAAATTCTGATGACACTTTCAAATACCTAAACTACATTTTTGGAGATTAAGGAAATAAACCTTTTAAGAATTTTAGGGCGTTACTTAAGCTATAGTTTGACAATAAACATAGTGCATGTTTAGGGTGCGTTGGGGACCAAATTGGGGGTAACAAATGTTTTGACCGTAGGAATTGCCATTTTCATATCAGCCAGATATTTTGAAGGATATATAACGACGAAATCAGCCAGACAATTAAATCTAGCAAACCTATAATTTGGCATGGTTAATATACGGAGGAGGTATTTATGCTTGCTTGAAACATCCAGAAAAATAATGGGAAAACACAACTGTGATAAACTGTGAACAAACAGTATTGAAGCAGATTTAAAACATTGTGTTGCATAGTATTTTTGGATTATTTAATGGTCTATGGCAGCTTGTAAATAAATTAAATAAATGAGGTAAAAAATGTCTTTATAGCTGTAGCATAATGCATTCCAACATAGGCACAACACTGCATTCACAAAATAATTTGTTTGATAAACCAAAACTTCAGAATGGTATATTCACAAATAGAATGCATCCAAGTACACACACACACATATGCATTTCTCTTGTTTCATTGATTTGGTATATTTTAATACTCTTCTATGCCACATTTGTCTAATCGGAAAGATGACAATAAGTGATGATATGATTAAATTCATGAAGTGACATACAACAAAGAATACTCATGCCCAGGCTAGGATTTGAACCCAGGACCTCTGGCATTGTAGGTAGTTCTCTTGTTAAAATAAAATGTTATTACGAGACGTATTTTTTAAGTAAGTACCGTTTTGATATGTACAAAAAACAAGTAAACTTTTTGTAACAATTTTATTGTTACATGAAAGACCACACTTTTATCTACTTTTCCACATAATTGCCACCAATATTAAGGCACTTATCATATCGAACAACAAGCATTTGTATTCCGTCGTCATAGAAGTTTGCCGCCTGAGTTGACAGCCACTGCAACACGGCCCTTTTGAGGCTATCGTCGTCATCGTGGCGCTGACCTCAGAGATTCTTCTTCAGTTGCAGAAACACGTGGTAGTCACTGGGCGCTAGATCGGGGTTGTATGGAGGATGATCAAATTGTTCCCAGCCAAATGATGCGATGGATCTTGACAAGAAAAGTTAAGGCGCTACCTAAACGTTTGCTTTTGTGCGCCTCAGTTAACATTTTTGGTACCCATCGTGAGCACAATTTTCGATAGTTTAAGCGTTCGGTAACAATTTCGTAGATGACACTTCTTGAAACTTCAGGGAACTCCTCTGATAACGAAGAAATCGTGAAGCGTCTGTTCTCTTTCACTTTTTCGTCGACTTTCTGCAACAAATCGACAATGATCACTGAGGGTCGCCCACTCCGTTCCTCGTCATGAACATTCTTTCGGCCATCTTTGAAAGCTCTTACCCATTTGCGTACCATTCCATCACTCATAATGTTTTGTCCGTACACTTCACAAATCTGACGACGAATTTCAACTGCTTTCACGCCTTTAGCACTAAGAAAACTAATAAAAGCGCGTATTTCACAGTCGGCGGGATTCTCAATCGGCGGAGGCATTTTAAATACGCAAAAGCAAATGTATACACGATCGATTGTTGCCGAAATGGCGTCTGTGGCTTGCCAGCAGATGTAGGTATACAGTGCGCATGCACGGGACACCGACCGCAGCGCTGCAGCGGCGGAATTTCAAAACGGTACTTACTTTAAAATTACGCCTCGTATATAGTCCTTACCTACAATAAGGTGTCAAATGGGCCTTCCCCAATGGTGCAATGGTAGCATCGCTGCCTTCTAATCAAGGGTTTTGATTTTTTGATTTTGAATTTAAAATTTTGGGAGCGTCAGCACTTAGGCTATTTTGCTCCCGTCACATTATACCGGGGCCAGCCCCTTATCATTACAAATAACAACTCTAGCGTTGCATAAATAAAAATGTTAAAATGTTCTGACTTCTGTTAAAAGCTGAGGCCGTAAACGGGCACTCACCACACACAAGGACAACAAACAGGACAACACACACAAAATTATACTGGCCATATTGCCAGTCGCCAGAGCCTCGTTAGTCTTTAGTCCAGGGTGCACTACGTGGAAGTGAGGTTGACTTTTGGGCGCCTACGTGGAATCAAGGGGTCTCAGGTTTGATACCTGGTGGAGGTACTTCGGATCCGCCCCTTAAACTGTAGGTCCAGTCCCGATTAGCCCTACTATTAGTTTCCTCGATGAAATTAGTAGTAATTATCTCGCCTTGTATTCAAGGTGTCTCAGGTTCGATCCCCGGTAGAACTACACAGTGGTCTGGATCCCACTGTATCCTGTAGCCCCAGTCCCGATTACCCTATTTGAGCATGTAATTGACTTAAAACAAATTTAATTTTGCTATAATTTATGTAAGATTCAATTGGGACAGTCTCTGTATTAATGTATTTATTCTTTTGGAAAATAGAAATAAGACAAATGAAACACAATGAAAAAACAGCCGGGTGAAGGAAATCAACTTTGGATTTTCCGAAATGGTCGGAGGACGGTCGGTCAAAAGCCGCCCCCAAGGGAAAAGACGATGCCAAGGGTAGAAGAAGAAGTAATCCAAGCCACGCCCACAGTAGTAAAACCTGGTCAGAGTCATCTATCGGCAGACGGCTGAACTTCTAGGACTTTAACATAACCCCGCCAGCCGATGGCCAGCCCTGCTACGGCCCGAATAAAGCCATTCTCAAAGGTGTTTGAAAATGCATATCAATGTTTGCAATGGCGTATTGTCACAATGGGCCTCTCAATTTGAAAAATAAAAAAATCAGTTTACTCAGGAAGGATGCAAGAAAGCCTTGCAAGGTTAAATTTTTACAGTAACTTAGAATCGGGCTCTATATGCCGATTAAAAAACTGAGATATTTGACAGCTAATATCTATTAAAATATGGAAGTGATAAAAAAATTTCGATAATCACTGTTAAGATTCATCCTTTCTGATCAATTCACCACAAAGCTCATTCAAATGCCTCAAATAGTTTTCGAGTAAAAGTGTTCTGAATGAAGGTCTGTTTTTCCGCTGCCCATGATATGGCCTCTTAAAACACCAAATCAATCATTCAATTCAATGAAGTGCCAGTATGGAGTACCGTTATTGACTGCCGGTAAAAAAAAAGTACTGGTTAGAACATAATTTTACCTCCACCACCATAGTCTGATTGTTGGATGCACCAAAGTATGTGCCTCATCAGGGAATGAAATCCTGAAAATTAATCACAAAGCAACAGTATTAACCAGTGGTGGCTGGCAGCTAGTATGATGGGTAGTGCCAACGTGATCAATAAATAGAAAAATTTTTGCTAGCAAATGTCACAGAAATCTAATGAAAGAGGTAATTTTAATGGAACTTTGTTTATTACAATTGCAGACAAAATTCAGAGTTACTAAGATTGGTTTATTTTACTTCGGATTTGAACTACTTTTGGCTAATCGCGAAGATAAGGATGAGTGAACACTCACAAAGAACACCGATGCCCAGGCCGAGATTCGAACCCGTGATCCCTGACGTAGCATGCTGTGCACGGAGGTCGACCAGAGTTTCTAAGAAATAAATGCGAGTATTAAACTTTCGACACCTGTCTGTCACCTTTACCACTTTTTTTTTAAAAAAAAAATAGAATCGATGTTTATATCTGGCGTGGGACGGCCAAGTTGTTTAACTTTTAATTTAATATCGTATAGTACCTTGGAAAACGGTGTACGTAATAATGCTCTAATCTGACTCATCTTCACTGACAACCCTTCCTTTCACACACCATCGGACACTTTCACTTCACTAAAAAGGAAAACACTGAACAATTAGACACACCGAGTCGAACACGGTATTCTCGCCTTGCTTTGTCTATAATTTGCAACCCCAGCACGGCAGACGGTACATCAACAATCTGTGTTACTAACAACTGAAATATGATTATCTGCTAAATGAACTGTGGATCTACAATTTTTAAAATTCAATGCAAGAAATTGAATTATATCTCCAAGGAAAATTCTTATACTGATAGATTTTCCGTGTGAATTTTTTTACAAATATTAAAGTAAAAAAATCCCCTGGTGATGCGAATTCCCTTTGATATTTAGACAATTCTTTTGTACAGAAAATTTCTTCAATATTGTAAACGTCAGCTGCAACACGTGAGTGGCTGTGTGCGTGATAGCAAGGGATATATATTCTCTTAAGGAAGAAATCGATAACAAAAAAAGTCTGGATGGCTCTTTAGACGCATCTATCTAAATGGTTATATAAATTTGGGAAGATATTAACTTTGTTGTTCCCAAGTAGGTAGGAAAGCATCTTTCTCGCGAATTACTTCTGCAACGAGTATTAAAATCGGTCAGGATTAGTCACTTCTCTATGAAGTTTGAAACTATCTCAACACAATACGAAAGCTCTCGCGTCGTGCCAGCCGAAAATGGGCACGGTTAATTGTCTTATGGCTACCATCTACTTGCTCGTTCCCTGCGGAGAAATTTTCATGCCTCCACGCACCCCTCTGCGCACAGGCGACACTGTGCTGGCCCAGAGCAAGTGAGAGAACAGCTGGGTAGTCTGTCAACCTGTAGTAGCACCATTTTGAATTCGAAAAATTCCTATGCCAGGATGATCTATGGGTTTTGTATAGTTTTGAACAACCTTTAAAAAGTTTTGAATCCGATTCAGTTTTTCGTAATAACGAATTCAAAAATGCTACTACAGGTTGACGCCTCAGTAGCACTTTCACCAAATTCAACGGAAACGATGCCATTTCGTAGTCTAGGTTATGTATCGTTTTGAACAACCTTCAGAGAGTTTTGAATCCGAAGGACAACTTCAAAAATTCAAATTCAAAAATGCTACTATAGCAGCACTTGTTTTGAATTCGAAAAATTCCTATGCCAGGATGATCTATGGGTTTTGTATAGTTTTGAACAACCTTTAAAAAGTTTTGAATCCGATTCAGTTTTTCGTAATAACGAATTCAAAAATGCTACTACAGGTTGACGCCTCAGTAGCACTTTCACCAAATTCAACGGAAACGATGCCATTTCGTAGTCTAGGTTATGTATCGTTTTGAACAACCTTCAGAAAGTTTTGAATCCGAAGGACAACTTCAAAAATTCAAATTCAAAAATGCTACTATAGCAGCACTTGTTTTGAATTCGAAAAATTCCTATGCCAGGATGATCTATGGGTTTTGTATAGTTTTGAACAACCTTTAAAAAGTTTTGAATCCGATTCAGTTTTTCGTAATAACGAATTCAAAAATGCTACTACAGGTTGACGCTTCAGTAGCACTTTCACCAAATTCAACGGAAACGATGCCATTTCGTAGTCTAGGTTATGTATCGTTTTGAACAACCTTCAGAAAGTTTTGAATCCGAAGGACAACTTCAAAAATTCAAATTCAAAAATGCTACTATAGCAGCACTTGTTTTGAATTCGAAAAATTCCTATGCCAGGATGATCTATGGGTTTTGTATAGTTTTGAACAACCTTTAAAAAGTTTTGAATCCGAAGGACAACTTCAAAAATTCAAATTCAAAAATGCTACTATAGCAGCACTTGTTTTGAATTCGAAAAATTCCTATGCCAGGATGATCTATGGGTTTTGTATAGTTTTGAACAACCTTTAAAAAGTTTTGAATCCGATTCAGTTTTTCGTAATAACGAATTCAAAAATGCTACTACAGGTTGACGCCTCAGTAGCACTTTCACCAAATTCAACGGAAACGATGCCATTTCGTAGTCTAGGTTATGTATCGTTCTGAACAACCTTCAGAGAGTTTTGAATCCGAAGGACAACTTCAAAAATTCAAATTCAAAAATGCTACTATAGCAGCACTTGTTTTGAATTCGAAAAATTCCTATGCCAGGATGATCTATGGGTTTTGTATAGTTTTGAACAACCTTTAAAAAGTTTTGAATCCGATTCAGTTTTTCGTAATAACGAATTCAAAAATGCTACTACAGGTTGACGCCTCAGTAGCACTTTCACCAAATTCAACGGAAACGATGCCATTTCGTAGTCTAGGTTATGTATCGTTTTGAACAACCTTCAGAGAGTTTTGAATCCGAAGGACAACTTCAAAAATTCAAATTCAAAAATGCTACTATAGCAGCACTTGTTTTGAATTCGAAAAATTCCTATGCCAGGATGATCTATGGGTTTTGTATAGTTTTGAACAACCTTTAAAAAGTTTTGAATCCGATTCAGTTTTTCGTAATAACGAATTCAAAAATGCTACTACAGGTTGACGCCTCAGTAGCACTTTCACCAAATTCAACGGAAACGATGCCATTTCGTAGTCTAGGTTATGTATCGTTTTGAACAACCTTCAGAAAGTTTTGAATCCGAAGGACAACTTCAAAAATTCAAATTCAAAAATGCTACTATAGCAGCACTTGTTTTGAATTCGAAAAATTCCTATGCCAGGATGATCTATGGTTTTGGATAGTTTTGAACAACCTTTAAAAAGTTTTGAATCCGATTCAGTTTTTCGTAATAACGAATTCAAAAATGCTACTACAGGTTGACGCTTCAGTAGCACTTTCACCAAATTCAACGGAAACGATGCCATTTCGTAGTCTAGGTTATGTATCGTTTTGAACAACCTTCAGAAAGTTTTGAATCCGAAGGACAACTTCAAAAATTCAAATTCAAAAATGCTACTATAGCAGCACTTGTTTTGAATTCGAAAAATTCCTATGCCAGGATGATCTATGGGTTTTGTATAGTTTTGAACAACCTTTAAAAAGTTTTGAATCCGAAGGACAACTTCAAAAATTCAAATTCAAAAATGCTACTATAGCAGCACTTGTTTTGAATTCGAAAAATTCCTATGCCAGGATGATCTATGGGTTTTGTATAGTTTTGAACAACCTTTAAAAAGTTTTGAATCCGATTCAGTTTTTCGTAATAACGAATTCAAAAATGCTACTACAGGTTGACGCCTCAGTAGCACTTTCACCAAATTCAACGGAAACGATGCCATTTCGTAGTCTAGGTTATGTATCGTTTTGAACAACCTTCAGAAAGTTTTGAATCCGAAGGACAACTTCAAAAATTCAAATTCAAAAATGCTACTATAGCAGCACTTGTTTTGAATTCGAAAAATTCCTATGCCAGGATGATCTATGGGTTTTGTATAGTTTTGAACAACCTTTAAAAAGTTTTGAATCCGATTCAGTTTTTCGTAATAACGAATTCAAAAATGCTACTACAGGTTGACGCCTCAGTAGCACTTTCACCAAATTCAACGGAAACGATGCCATTTCGTAGTCTAGGTTATGTATCGTTTTGAACAACCTTCAGAGAGTTTTGAATCCGAAGGACAACTTCAAAAATTCAAATTCAAAAATGCTACTATAGCAGCACTTGTTTTGAATTCGAAAAATTCCTATGCCAGGATGATCTATGGGTTTTGTATAGTTTTGAACAACCTTTAAAAAGTTTTGAATCCGATTCAGTTTTTCGTAATAACGAATTCAAAAATGCTACTACAGGTTGACGCTTCAGTAGCACTTTCACCAAATTCAACGGAAACGATGCCATTTCGTAGTCTAGTTTATGTATCGTTTTGAACAACCTTCAGAAAGTTTTGAATCCGAAGGACAACTTCAAAAATTCAAATTCAAAAATGCTACTATAGCAGCACTTGTTTTGAATTCGAAAAATTCCTATGCCAGGTTGATCTATGGGTTTTGTATAGTTTTGAACAACCTTTAAAAAGTTTTGAATCCGGACAACTTCAAAAATTCAAATTCAAAAATGCTACTATAGCAGCACTTGTTTTGAATTCGAAAAATTCCTATGCCAGGATGATCTATGGGTTTTGTATAGTTTTGAACAACCTTTAAAAAGTTTTGAATCCGATTCAGTTTTTCGTAATAACGAATTCAAAAATGCTACTACAGGTTGACGCCTCAGTAGCACTTTCACCAAATTCAACGGAAACGATGCCATTTCGTAGTCTAGGTTATGTTTCGTTTTGAACAACCTTCAGAAAGTTTTGAATCCGAAGGACAACTTCAAAAATTCAAATTCAAAAATGCTACTATAGCAGCACTTGTTTTGAATTCGAAAAATTCCTATGCCAGGATGATCTATGGGTTTTGTATAGTTTTGAACAACCTTTAAAAAGTTTTGAATCCGATTCAGTTTTTCGTAATAACGAATTCAAAAATGCTACTACAGGTTGACGCTTCAGTAGCACTTTCACCAAATTCAACGGAAACGATTCCATTTCGTAGTCTAGGTTATGTATCGTTTTGAACAACCTTCAGAAAGTTTTGAATCCGAAGGACAACTTCAAAAATTCAAATTCAAAAATGCTACTATAGCAGCACTTGTTTTGAATTCGAAAAATTCCTATGCCAGGATGATCTATGGGTTTTGTATAGTTTTGAACAACCTTTAAAAAGTTTTGAATCCGATTCAGTTTTTCGTAATAACGAATTCAAAAATGCTACTACAGGTTGACGCCTCAGTAGCACTTTCACCAAATTCAACGGAAACGATGCCATTTCGTAGTCTAGGTTATGTATCGTTTTGAACAACCTTCAGAAAGTTTTGAATCCGAAGGACAACTTCAAAAATTCAAATTCAAAAATGCTACTATAGCAGCACTTGTTTTGAATTCGAAAAATTCCTATGCCAGGATGATCTATGGGTTTTGAATAGTTTTGAACAACCTTTAAAAAGTTTTGAATCCGATTCAGTTTTTCGTAATAACGAATTCAAAAATGCTACTACAGGTTGACGCTTCAGTAGCACTTTCACCAAATTCAACGGAAACGATGCCATTTCGTAGTCTAGGTTATGTATCGTTTTGAACAACCTTCAGAAAGTTTTGAATCCGATGGACAACTTCAAAAATTCAAATTCAAAAATGCTACTATAGCAGCACTTGTTTTGAATTCGAAAAATTCCTATGCCAGGATGATCTATGGGTTTTGTATAGTTTTGAACAACCTTTAAAAAGTTTTGAATCCGAAGGACAACTTCAAAAATTCAAATTCAAAAATGCTACTATAGCAGCACTTGTTTTGAATTCGAAAAATTCCTATGCCAGGATGATCTATGGGTTTTGTATAGTTTTGAACAACCTTTAAAAAGTTTTGAATCCGATTCAGTTTTTCGTAATAACGAATTCAAAAATGCTACTACAGGTTGACGCCTCAGTAGCACTTTCACCAAATTCAACGGAAACGATGCCATTTCGTAGTCTAGGTTATGTATCGTTTTGAACAACCTTCAGAAAGTTTTGAATCCGAAGGACAACTTCAAAAATTCAAATTCAAAAATGCTACTATAGCAGCACTTGTTTTGAATTCGAAAAATTCCTATGCCAGGATGATCTATGGGTTTTGTATAGTTTTGAACAACCTTTAAAAAGTTTTGAATCCGATTCAGTTTTTCGTAATAACGAATTCAAAAATGCTACTACAGGTTGACGCCTCAGTAGCACTTTCACCAAATTCAACGGAAACGATGCCATTTCGTAGTCTAGGTTATTTATCGTTTTGAACAACCTTCAGAAAGTTTTGAATCCGAAGGACAACTTCAAAAATTCAAATTCAAAAATGCTACTATAGCAGCACTTGTTTTGAATTCGAAAAATTCCTATGCCAGGATGATCTATGGGATTTGTATAATTTTGAACAATCTTCAATCTGTGTTTCAAAATGGCGAGTTCAAAAACGCTTCTTCAAATTTGCAACTCAGGATAAGTTTCAACAAATTCTACCGTTGAATTTTCCTTTTCGTAATACACTCAGGACTGTGCACATTTCACTAGAAATTGTTTCATCTTAACACGTAATATTGATGTTGGAAGTTCCTTAGAAAAGGGGCCACGCCTTATAATTTTGTCCGGATTGCAGGAGCGAAATACTGATAAAATAGTGTGGTCAGATAAAATGTTTATGAGTAGAGCCGGGAAGTTTGGCAAAATGCCTCTTTTTATCTACTGCATATATTGATAAAATTTTTCCGGATATACGTTTCTCATGTTGTTTCGAATGTTTTAGAAGCCTTTTCATTTTGCCTATTTTGCCTATTTGGGACCCCACTGCCTATTTTTAATTATAATGCCTTTTTTCGCCTTTTTCAATTAAATTTGACCATTTTTTTTAAAAAAATGTGTATATAAATTATTTTTCTCCCAAAAAACGTTGTTGGCATTTATTTTTCTTTCGTTTATTATGTGAATAATTTTCGCCTTATTTAAGTAATATTGAACTCATGCATGTTTCAACATTGCTGAAGGAGAAAAGTGTGAGAAAAATGTATTTCATGCTGAGTTAGGATATTGCCTTTCGGTTAACATTTCCTTGTGCTGCTGAAGTGCTGAAGTGGACAGGTTGATTTCGAACACAAAGAAGATATTTCTGAAATCTCCCTCTCGAACCCGAAAATTTAAGGAAGTTGCATTTGAGCTTAGCTTACCTCCGCAACCAGTCTTAACCAGATGGGGAACCTGGATATCAGCAGTTACATATTATGCTAACAACCTTGAAAAAAACAGTGAGGTGATAGATGCTCTTCCAGAAAATGAAGCGGCTTCAATTCGTGAAGTGAAAAAACTCCTGTGCTATTCAAGTTTATTTTTGCACATTATGGCGCATTCCCAGAGACAATTACAATTACAGAACTTAAAAAAAATACCTTGTAGCATCCATGAAAATGTACGAGGAATCTATGCAGCAGATGATGGAAGTGCCAGGAGAAAAGGGGTCAGCTGTTGCGGAAAAGTGCAAGCGGGTAGTGAGTGCAAATGAGGACTTGAAACAATTGAAAACAATTTGTGATATTCTAAAAGGTGAAAATGCTGTTACCGAAATGCGTCCAGCTACATTAGCTTGTTTTATGTATGCTCCAATAACTTCTCTCGAAGTAGAAATATCATTTTCTATTATGAAAAACATTCTCTCTGACAGACTACTATCAATGAATGTTGAGTAATTAAAAAAACACCTTGAGTTATGTGCAATCAAGACGGAGAAAATTGAAATGCTCTTCCCAATGTAGATTTTAACATTTTGCCAGAAATTATAGATAAAAGTAAGCGACTTCCAAATGTGCCTTTTTTCGGTTTATTTTGCCTTTTTTCATTTTTAGTGCCTATTTTCCACATTATAAATGCCTTTTTGCCTGCCTATTTTAACGAAAATAAATGCCTGAACTTCCGGGCTCTGTTTATGAGTTTTACAAGCACGTATTCTCTGGCCCTCTTACTTTCATTCTCTCTTCTATTTTTTTGTTTTTCTTTCGCCTTTTCTCTTTGCTGCTGCATCACTTCTTATTTACCCTTTTCCACCATTGTCCTCTGCTTGTAATCCAACCACATCGCGCTAAGACGCCAGGTGTACCAGGTTCGAATCCTGGTCTGGGCATGCATGTTTGGAGTGTCCATTCATCAATTTCATCACATCATCACTCATCCCCATCTTCGCAAGTTAGCCAAAAGTGGCATAAATAGCGAAGCAAAATAAAGCAAATCAATCAATCAATCAATTGTATTACAGCCCTCTCTTCCGCTTTCGCCGTTTTTCTAATGTTCTTGTTAACTGTCTGTCTCATTTTTAGTATCTCTATCCATTCCAATCTAGAAAGAAGTAGGGAAGGGACTCGATGTTGTCACCTGTTGTTCCTATCTCTCCTGTTTCAATCTTCACATAATCTTCCTATTTCTCTCCCTCTTGAGTTTCCCTAGCTCCGGTCTCCGTGGCGGAATGAATAGCGCGTTTCTCGGTTTTGAATCCCGGCCTTGGAATAGGTGTCCCTTCAATCAATTTCATCTTAGCATCACTCATCTTCATCTTCGCGATTAGCCATAAGTGGCAGAAAAGCGAAACAAAATAAAATAAATCAAATGAAAGTTTCCTAGCCTTCATTGTATCCCTGTCTATGTATTTCAGTTGCTCGCAGTGGACTTTTCTCTTTAAGTTATACTAGTATATTAGGTGAACCAAGCAAATTACATTAATTGATATGAATGATTTGTATCATTTAGATTATTATACTGGCTTTGAGTCCAGATGTCAAAGGTTTGTTAGTCCGCAAAATGCAGTCTAGAGTGTACTAAGTTAGCATTTAGGGAACAGATTAGAGTATATTGTTTAATTCATGCGACAATTATGAAAAATATGGAAAATTTTCTTTACAAGTGCAAGTGACACCCAAGTTATACTATAGCCGTCCGTAGGAGAGGAGCAAGGTTTCACACTTCATGGATGGAAGCAAACGAGCAGCAAAACTTTTTGAAATGTAATTTTTGCGTTTAGAATCTATTTTGTATGTATGCAACCCACCACAGGAAACGACCGTTCTGACTTAACTTCCAGGGGAGCGCGGCAGGGTTGCCACTAGCTTCACTTGGCCGTCTTACTTGAGTTAAATACAAAAGAGTAATGATATTTGCGATCTTGTAAGAATTACATATTTACAGTACTTATTAGAATCAACACTCTTGAATTTCAGTCCTCATTTATTTGAAATCCTTTGCATTGGTATGTTTGTAAGTACTCTAAATACTACTTACAACATCACAAATAACATTATTCTTTTGAATTTAGCTCAGGTAAGACCGCCAAGTGACACTAGTGGCAACCCTGCCGCGTTCCCCTGGGAGTTATGTCAGAGCGGTTGTTACCTGTGTTGGGTTGCATACACACAGGATAGATTTTAAGCGCTTGTAGCGCAGAAACTAAGCGCTTTCGAGGAAAAGTATATTAGGAAAAGTTACTTGTTTTTATGATATCTACCAGCACCCAAGCGTTGTTGAAGTTGTTTTGCGACACCCTGTAAATTAAATATAAAATTGATTTAACTTCTGATTTTCCTGTGTTCAGTACTGTCCTTCACTTCTCAAAGTTCTCTCGATCCATCCAAATAGGAGTAGCTACGTCTGTCCATCTTGAAGTGCTTCTGAGTTCTAATTTGAAGAAATCCTGCTTTCAAGAAGAATTACAAAACAACCCTTTTTCTAGCTCCACCTTTTAGTCTACAAGGAACGGACATGTTTCCATTTTCATACTGGTGCTAATGCAGGCCCAGACTGGCCCACCGGGACACCCGCCAATATCCTGGTAAGCCCTCTCAATGCCTTTCCGAAAACACATTTTTGTCCCCACGTTTTTGTCAACTCCTGGCAATCGGCGCCCTGTTGAGAAAAATTGCCTCCGACCTCTTGGCAGCCCCAGTCCCGGCGCAGTGCTAATGCACGTGTTTCTGGAGAACAATTAACAACACCTTGCAGTCACGGTAGCACGTAACACATTAACAGAATAACGACTTACCTTCTTCCGTTTGGAAACTGTTTTTGGGGAAATGTTTACTGGAATGTTTTCGATTCTGTATGATTGTATTGTCTGTCTCAAAACTATAAGTAACTATCGATCTAACAATACATCGCTGTTAACAATTGGGTCGTAATTTGAGACGGAGTGGTGGACTATTGCGGTAGTGGTTTAGATTTGTCATCATTGGATATACTATATGCGTCAATAAGTTGAATTGTTCTACAACTCACACCTAGTATCAAAATATAAAAGATAAGTTTAACGCGGCAGAGTTGAAACCTTTCAACGCCTTTACATAAATGGCAATCACACTGTATTTTTGTCTCCAGGTCTGAAACTTCTATTTTAGGAATTTCTTTGTATTGCTATGTGCGCCCGCTCGTGTTCGTATTTTACCGTATATCTTCCTGCACTCTATGGATATACAAAAATATCGTCCTGTTAATATTTACTACAATTGGTCCACTTTGCATGTCAAATGTACGCCTAAAAGTATATCTGACTGTACTAAAGGAACGTGGAAAAATTCTATAGGCTGAATTGAATTAAGTAAATGTATCGAACAGAATGCAGTGGTCATTATTCAGCTGATTAGAAAGTACTTTCGTTTTTTGTTTTTCAAATTGCCTCGATACACTTATCGCCTTTAAAGAATGGTATCGAAGGTGTCGTTATTGAGATTGAACCCAAGATAAATATGTTCTTAGTCTTAGGAATGTTAGGAATGTTTCTGTTAAGTTTTCTTTAAAACGTATTGTTGAATTCAAAGAACATCCTCTGTGAGATTTTAAAAACATTATTTTAGAAATTTCAGATTCTTGCAGAATAAAAAGTTCGGTAGGGGAGACTGTTGTCCTATGGAACACATCTAATTTACATTTAAAGTGTATATTGTTTACAAACATTACCTTCTTCTTTAAAATAATTCAAACCACTGTGAACATATTCTACAATATAGTGGTAGTTAGTTCACTTTATCTGTGCTCTTGTAAACATTTTTTAAAGAGATGAAAATTGTTTAAAATGGGTGTGTAATGGTGTAATATGAAGAAGTGTAGTTACAGGATATTACGTCGATTCAGTGCCGGATCTACAAGCCGCAAAAACCCGCAGTGCAAGGGGGGGGGCGGAGACAAGCAAGCCTTTAGGGGCCCTCAGCCATTGTCATAGTGGAGGGTTAATATATGCATAGGCTATGGAAAAAATACAAAGTTAGTTACTCAGGGATACAGAAACGAATACAATATATACAGATAAAAGAAAAGTTATATTCCCTGTGTATATAGCACCGTGCTATGAAGGCACATTTAGGGAATGTGGCCTCACAGATTTTTTATATCAGCCATCTTGGAGATGATGTGATCAGCACCACGTTGCGGTTGCCTTTACCCCCCGGCCAGATTCCATTTGATTTGAGGTTGGGTGGTCGCTAGAGTCGCTTTATACGGGGACAAAGCCGGAAAAATTACGACCTTAGATCACCCACCCTGGGTCTCCCGCGTGCCAGTCAGACTAGAATCAAATCAGGCTAGAATTTTACGAGAAATGCAGAGGTGAAGGTTTCTTCAACCTATCTTTAATCAGGAAAAAAATATGACTGCATGATTGTAACAAATGCATCATTTTCCAGGTGTGAGAAAACAGTGTACTATATATATATATATATCACATAACCCCCTTCCCATTTAAAAAAAATTGAGTTGGGTGGGTGTGTGTAGGTGGGTGGAGGTAGGGGTGTAACCTTTGGTAATATTTTGCGGGAGGGGGGCAAGACTTGCAGATACCGCACTGCGTCTATTGCTTGATAAGATGTAAATTTGTTTCAGAAGACTATGCTGCACGCCTTCTTTCTATCAGATTTTTTTAAAAATAATTTTCCGATACCGTACTTACACAATTCACACAAAAGATATTGTAGGAATTTTTACTACCTATGAAATTATATATATTGTAACTTTTTGTATTCCATCACTAAGAAGAATTGATATTTTCCTCATTGTAAGCATATATAAATGAATTAAAAAGGTCACATACTTTTATCAGATAAATTATTTACAGATAGGTATTTCTATTTCAATTTAATCGCCTGGTTCAGTCCCGATTAGATTGTTTTAACAAACTTCTGAGTATAGACTCAGACGAGAACAAACACAAACAAGGAGAAGGGCCTCACCATACACAAGACGAAACGAGATTGTGACAAATCTCGACTCGTCTCATCTCGATAATATTTCGAATAGGTTGTGAGTTTACTATCTGAGTAAGCTTGTAGGTGTGTGCCAGTAGTTTCCAAGACACACAGGTTTCTATTAATTGAAACCTCGCATGCACTATCTCTTTTATCTATAAATTAAGTGTGCTATTAATTCCATGTTAATTGCTTAAAATCTAGTTTTGTTATCACATGGAACACAAATTAACTTAATTTATAGTTAAATTCTAAAATCAAACTATAAACATTCAAAGTTAAATTCTAAAATCAAACTATAGGAAAAATCATATAAATCTGCTGATTAGACAAATGAATGGGACTGTTCCTGCAGGTCTGATGGTTTACCAGTTGCTGTGTGAAGGGCACTGAGATCCTTGGACTTGATAAAAAGAAACGGTTCTATTGATTTCTCTCATCTGATAAAGCTAGATTCATAGCATTGACCCCGCTTTCACATTCAGCTGTAGATATTGTTACAATTTCGATTGGATTCACAAAGTCTTTGAGTGTGTTGGCAGTGTGATTTAGATTTTCTTTGTAAATGCGATAATATATAACATGCTTTCGCTTACATTAAACTTCACATTTTCACATAAACGAGGTACTAACATGTCGCTATAAACACACACGTTGACGCTCATCTGAATGTTATGTATCTGCATTCAACACAAATATATCCACAATATTATATATATTTATTTTGTTCAGTGTCTTCAGGACATATATTACATAGTTTGTTACATATTTGCTGTTATTTATGTCACAAACCAACTTTTACTGTAGTCGGCCCCCTTGGGGGAGTAGTTAGCAAATTGCACTACGACGTCTGAGGTCCAGGGGTCCCGGGTTCGAATCCTGGACTGGGCATGGATGTTTATGAATGTCCATTCATCAATTTCATCATATCATCTTTCATCTTCGCAATTAGCCAAAAACTGCCATAAAATGAAGTAAAATAAATCAAATAAAGAAATCAACTTTTACTCTAATTCCCAAATTAAAGTAAATAATTGGAGCTTTCTAATTCAATTAAGATATAAGATAACTTTATCAAACAAAAACCATAAGTTATCAAATGGTCTGCTCTTTAATTTTGGTTATCTTCAGTTTTAGTGCACAATTCACCGTTTTCGAGATATTCTTTTTTTTTTAAATTTTCAACGTTAAATCTTGGCGCCCTTTTTCAAGATGTCGTCGAAGTTACAGATTAGAGAGTTGTAAACTCTTCAAAATCGGATTCGTCACATTTTTTTTTACTATGGAGGCAGTTAGTTTCATTTCTGTTGCAATTAGTTGCCCAGACGACATTACTAGACTAAGTTCTAAGGTGTTTCACTCAATGTAGCATATACTACTGTCAGATTTGTTTTATACCTGTTCTCAAATCAACCCCTAAATGAAACGTACACCAAACAGACATTACACTTAACTGCATAACATACCTTATTCCCACCAAAATTGAAGATCCGCTTTGCTAGGTATTCGAAGTCAAAGGTCACATCATGTGAGCTTGTAAAGAAACTTAATTTTTTTTATGTAAGACTATTTTTTACGAAACTTATGCTCCCTTAGTTCCAAAACAAGCCCAAGATGAAAGTTACACCATAATTAGAAGAAAAGTCATGATATCTTTTGTTGGCCTTGTAAGAATAAATTTGACATTTTTTATGAAGTTGGCATCCCTGCTGCAGGAACACCGTGTATCATTGAGGGCTAAAATTTTACACATGTAAGATATTTCATGTCCTCTACCATTCTACCAAATTTTATGAAAATCTTAGATGCTAGGGTAGGGAGCTGTGATGATTTCACACGCAAGAACCCTATTGTCAATATCTGTCTCTTTGTCATCATCCTTGAAAATATACGGCACACACAACATTGTTTTGTATAGCAAGAAAAAAACAAGGCATTTCATTTTGAAAAGTGCGTTAGTAGTAGTAACTAAGGGTGCAACTGTAAACTTCGAATTTTGGCATAAGTTGCTTTCAGAATATAAAACGCTAAAATTACATTTCAAAAAGTTTTGCTGCTCGTTTGCTTCCATCCATGAAGTGTGAAACCTTGCTCCTCTCCTACGGACGGCTATAGTATAACTTGGGTGTCACTTGCACTTGTAAAGAAAATTTTCCATATTTTTCATAATTGTCGCATGAATTAAACAATATACTCTAATCTGTTCCCTAAATGCTAACTTAGTACACTCTAGACTGCATTTTGCGGACTAACAAACCTTTGACATCTGGACTCAAAGCCAGTATAATAATCTAAATGATACAAATCATTCATATCAATTAATGTAATTTGCTTGGTTCACCTAATATACTAGTATAACTTAAAGAGAAAAGTCCACTGCGAGCAACTGAAATACATAGACAGGGATACAATGAAGGCTAGGAAACTTTCATTTGATTTATTTTATTTTGTTTCGCTTTTCTGCCACTTATGGCTAATCGCGAAGATGAAGATGAGTGATGCTAAGATGAAATTGATTGAAGGGACACCTATTCCAAGGCCGGGATTCAAAACCGAGAAACGCGCTATTCATTCCGCCACGGAGACCGGAGCTAGGGAAACTCAAGAGGGAGAGAAATAGGAAGATTATGTGAAGATTGAAACAGGAGAGATAGGAACAACAGGTGACAACATCGAGTCCCTTCCCTACTTCTTTCTAGATTGGAATGGATAGAGATACTAAAAATGAGACAGACAGTTAACAAGAACATTAGAAAAACGGCGAAAGCGGAAGAGAGGGCTGTAATACAATTGATTGATTGATTGATTTGCTTTATTTTGCTTCGCTATTTATGCCACTTTTGGCTAACTTGCGAAGATGGGGATGAGTGATGATGTGATGAAATTGATGAATGGACACTCCAAACATGCATGCCCAGACCAGGATTCGAACCTGGTACACCTGGCGTCTTAGCGCGATGTGGTTGGATTACAAGCAGAGGACAATGGTGGAAAAGGGTAAATAAGAAGTGATGCAGCAGCAAAGAGAAAAGGCGAAAGAAAAACAAAGAAATAGAAGAGAGAATGAAAGTAAGAGGGCCAGAGAATACGTGCTTGTAAAACTCATAAACAGAGCCCGGAAGTTCAGGCATTTATTTTCGTTAAAATAGGCAGGCAAAAAGGCATTTATAATGTGGAAAATAGGCACTAAAAATGAAAAAAGGCAAAATAAACCGAAAAAAGGCACATTTGGAAGTCGCTTACTTTTATCTATAATTTCTGGCAAAATGTTAAAATCTACATTGGGAAGAGCATTTCAATTTTCTCCGTCTTGATTGCACATAACTCAAGGTGTTTTTTTAATTACTCAACATTCATTGATAGTAGTCTGTCAGAGAGAATGTTTTTCATAATAGAAAATGATATTTCTACTTCGAGAGAAGTTATTGGAGCATACATAAAACAAGCTAATGTAGCTGGACGCATTTCGGTAACAGCATTTTCACCTTTTAGAATATCACAAATTGTTTTCAATTGTTTCAAGTCCTCATTTGCACTCACTACCCGCTTGCACTTTTCCGCAACAGCTGACCCCTTTTCTCCTGGCACTTCCATCATCTGCTGCATAGATTCCTCGTACATTTTCATGGATGCTACAAGGTATTTTTTTTAAGTTCTGTAATTGTAATTGTCTCTGGGAATGCGCCATAATGTGCAAAAATAAACTTGAATAGCACAGGAGTTTTTTCACTTCACGAATTGAAGCCGCTTCATTTTCTGGAAGAGCATCTATCACCTCACTGTTTTTTTCAAGGTTGTTAGCATAATATGTAACTGCTGATATCCAGGTTCCCCATCTGGTTAAGACTGGTTGCGGAGGTAAGCTAAGCTCAAATGCAACTTCCTTAAATTTTCGGGTTCGAGAGGGAGATTTCAGAAATATCTTCTTTGTGTTCGAAATCAACCTGTCCACTTCAGCACTTCAGCAGCACAAGGAAATGTTAACCGAAAGGCAATATCCTAACTCAGCATGAAATACATTTTTCTCACACTTTTCTCCTTCAGCAATGTTGAAACATGCATGAGTTCAATATTACTTAAATAAGGCGAAAATTATTCACATAATAAACGAAAGAAAAATAAATGCCAACAACGTTTTTTGGGAGAAAAATAATTTATATACACATTTTTTTAAAAAAAATGGTCAAATTTAATTGAAAAAGGCGAAAAAAGGCATTATAATTAAAAATAGGCAGTGGGGTCCCAAATAGGCAAAATAGGCAAAATGAAAAGGCTTCTAAAACATTCGAAACAACATGAGAAACGTATATCCGGAAAAATTTTATCAATATATGCAGTAGATAAAAAGAGGCATTTTGCCAAACTTCCCGGCTCTACTCATAAACATTTTATCTGACCACACTATTTTATCAGTATTTCGCTCCTGCAATCCGGACAAAATTATAAGGCGTGGCCCCTTTTCTAAGGAACTTCCAACATCAATATTACGTGTTAAGATGAAACAATTTCTAGTGAAATGTGCACAGTCCTGAGTGTATTAAGAAAAGGAAAATTCAACGGTAGAATTTGTTGAAACTTATCCTGAGTTGCAAATTTGAAGAAGCGTTTTTGAACTCGCCATTTTGAAACACCGATTGAAGGTTGTTCAAAACTATACAAAACCCATAGATCATCCTGGCATAGGAATTTTTCGAATTCAAAACAAGTGCTGCTATAGTAGCATTTTTGAATTTGAATTTTTGAAGTTGTCCTTCGGATTCAAAACTTTCTGAAGGTTGTTCAAAACGATAAATAACCTAGACTACGAAATGGCATCGTTTCCGTTGAATTTGGTGAAAGTGCTACTGAGGCGTCAACCTGTAGTAGCATTTTTGAATTCGTTATTACGAAATACTGAATCGGATTCAAAACTTTTTAAAGGTTGTTCAAAACTATACAAAACCCATAGATCATCCTGGCATAGGAATTTTTCGAATTCAAAACAAGTGCTGCTATAGTAGCATTTTTGAATTTGAATTTTTGAAGTTGTCCTTCGGATTCAAAACTTTCTGAAGGTTGTTCAAAACGATACATAACCTAGACTACGAAATGGCATCGTTTCCGTTGAATTTGGTGAAAGTGCTACTGAGGCGTCAACCTGTAGTAGCATTTTTGAATTCGTTATTACGAAAAACTGAATCGGATTCAAAACTTTTTAAAGGTTGTTCAAAACTATACAAAACCCATAGATCATCCTGGCATAGGAATTTTTCGAATTCAAAACAAGTGCTGCTATAGTAGCATTTTTGAATTTGAATTTTTGAAGTTGTCCTTCGGATTCAAAACTTTCTGAAGGTTGTTCAAAACGATACATAACCTAGACTACGAAATGGAATCGTTTCCGTTGAATTTGGTGAAAGTGCTACTGAGGCGTCAACCTGTAGTAGCATTTTTGAATTCGTTATTACGAAAAACTGAATCGGATTCAAAACTTTTTAAAGGTTGTTCAAAACTATACAAAACCCATAGATCATCCTGGCATAGGAATTTTTCGAATTCAAAACAAGTGCTGCTATATTAGTATTTTTGAATTTGAATTTTTGAAGTTGTCCTTCGGATTCAAAACTTTCTGAAGGTTGTTCAAAACGATACATAACCTAGACTACGAAATGGCATCGTTTCCGTTGAATTTGGTGAAAGTGCTACTGAGGCGTCAACCTGTAGTAGCATTTTTGAATTCGTTATTACGAAAAACTGAATCGGATTCAAAACTTTTTAAAGGTTGTTCAAAACTATACAAAACCCATAGATCATCCTGGCATAGGAATTTTTCGAATTCAAAACAAGTGCTGCTATAGTAGCATTTTTGAATTTGAATTTTTGAAGTTGTCCTTCGGATTCAAAACTTTCTGAAGGTTCTTCAAAACGATACATAACCTAGACTACGAAATGGCATCGTTTCCGTTGAATTTGGTGAAAGTGCTACTGAGGCGTCAACCTGTAGTAGCATTTTTGAATTCGTTATTACGAAAAACTGAATCGGATTCAAAACTTTTTAAAGGTTGTTCAAAACTATACAAAACCCATAGATCATCCTGGCATAGGAATTTTTCGAATTCAAAACAAGTGCTGCTATAGTAGCATTTTTGAATTTGAATTTTTGAAGTTGTCCTTCGGATTCAAAACTTTCTGAAGGTTGTTCAAAACGATACATAACCTAGACTACGAAATGGCATCGTTTCCGTTGAATTTGGTGAAAGTGCTACTGAGGCGTCAACCTGTAGTAGCATTTTTGAATTCGTTATTACGAAAAACTGAATCGGATTCAAAACTTTTTAAAGGTTGTTCAAAACTATACAAAACCCATAGATCATCCTGGCATAGGAATTTTTCGAATTCAAAACAAGTGCTGCTATAGTAGCATTTTTGAATTTGAATTTTTGAAGTTGTCCTTCGGATTCAAAACTCTCTGAAGGTTGTTCAAAACGATACATAACCTAGACTACGAAATGGCATCGTTTCCGTTGAATTTGGTGAAAGTGCTACTGAGGCGTCAACCTGTAGTAGCATTTTTGAATTCGTTATTACGAAAAACTGAATCGGATTCAAAACTTTTTAAAGGTTGTTCAAAACTATACAAAACCCATAGATCATCCTGGCATAGGAATTTTTCGAATTCAAAACAAGTGCTGCTATAGTAGCATTTTTGAATTTGAATTTTTGAAGTTGTCCTTCGGATTCAAAACTTTCTGAAGGTTGTTCAAAACGATACATAACCTAGACTACGAAATGGCATCGTTTCCGTTGAATTTGGTGAAAGTGCTACTGAGGCGTCAACCTGTAGTAGCATTTTTGAATTCGTTATTACGAAAAACTGAATCGGATTCAAAACTTTTTAAAGGTTGTTCAAAACTATACAAAACCCATAGATCATCCTGGCATAGGAATTTTTCGAATTCAAAACAAGTGCTGCTATAGTAGCATTTTTGAATTTGAATTTTTGAAGTTGTCCTTCGGATTCAAAACTTTCTGAAGGTTGTTCAAAACGATACATAACCTAGACTACGAAATGGCATCGTTTCCGTTGAATTTGGTGAAAGTGCTACTGAGGCGTCAACCTGTAGTAGCATTTTTGAATTCGTTATTACGAAAAACTGAATCGGATTCAAAACTTTTTAAAGGTTGTTCAAAACTATACAAAACCCATAGATCATCCTGGCATAGGAATTTTTCGAATTCAAAACAAGTGCTGCTATAGTAGCATTTTTGAATTTGAATTTTTGAAGTTGTCCTTCGGATTCAAAACTTTCTGAAGGTTGTTCAAAACGATACATAACCTAGACTACGAAATGGCATCGTTTCCGTTGAATTTGGTGAAAGTGCTACTGAGGCGTCAACCTGTAGTAGCATTTTTGAATTCGTTATTACGAAAAACTGAATCGGATTCAAAACTTTTTAAAGGTTGTTCAAAACTATACAAAACCCATAGATCATCCTGGCATAGGAATTTTTCGAATTCAAAACAAGTGCTGCTATAGTAGCATTATTGAATTTGAATTTTTGAAGTTGTCCTTCGGATTCAAAACTTTCTGAAGGTTGTTCAAAACGATACATAACCTAGACTACGAAATGGCATCGTTTCCGTTGAATTTGGTGAAAGTGCTACTGAGGCGTCAACCTGTAGTAGCATTTTTGAATTCGTTATTACGAAAAACTGAATCGGATTCAAAACCTTTTAAAGGTTGTTCAAAACTATACAAAACCCATAGATCATCCTGGCATAGGAATTTTTCGAATTCAATACAAGTGCTGCTATATTAGCAATTTTGAATTTGAATTTTTGAAGTTGTCCTTCGGATTCAAAACTTTCTGAAGGTTGTTCAAAACGATACATAACCTAGACTACGAAATGGCATCGTTTCCGTTGAATTTGGTGAAAGTGCTACTGAGGCGTCAACCTGTAGTAGCATTTTTGAATTCGTTATTACGAAAAACTGAATCGGATTCAAAACTTTTTAAAGGTTGTTCAAAACTATACAAAACCCATAGATCATCCTGGCATAGGAATTTTTCGAATTCAAAACAAGTGCTGCTATAGTAGCATTTTTGAATTTGAATTTTTGAAGTTGTCCTTCGGATTCAAAACTTTCTGAAGGTTGTTCAAAACGATACATAACCTAGACTACGAAATGGCATCGTTTCCGTTGAATTTGGTGAAAGTGCTACTGAGGCGTCAACCTGTAGTAGCATTTTTGAATTCGTTATTACGAAAAACTGAATCGGATTCAAAACTTTTTAAAGGTTGTTCAAAACTATACAAAACCCATAGATCATCCTGGCATAGGAATTTTTCGAATTCAAAACAAGTGCTGCTATAGTAGCATTTTTGAATTTGAATTTTTGAAGTTGTCCTTCGGATTCAAAACTTTCTGAAGGTTGTTCAAAACGATACATAACCTAGACTACGAAATGGCATCGTTTCCGTTGAATTTGGTGAAAGTGCTACTGAGGCGTCAACCTGTAGTAGCATTTTTGAATTCGTTATTACGAAAAACTGAATCGGATTCAAAACTTTTTAAAGGTTGTTCAAAACTATACAAAACCCATAGATCATCCTGGCATAGGAATTTTTCGAATTCAATACAAGTGCTGCTATATTAGCAATTTTGAATTTGAATTTTTGAAGTTGTCCTTCGGATTCAAAACTTTCTGAAGGTTGTTCAAAACGATACATAACCTAGACTACGAAATGGCATCGTTTCCGTTGAATTTGGTGAAAGTGCTACTGAGGCGTCAACCTGTAGTAGCATTTTTGAATTCGTTATTACGAAAAACTGAATCGGATTCAAAACTTTTTAAAGGTTGTTCAAAACTATACAAAACCCATAGATCATCCTGGCATAGGAATTTTTCGAATTCAAAACAAGTGCTGCTATAGTAGCATTTTTGAATTTGAATTTTTGAAGTTGTCCTTCGGATTCAAAACTTTCTGAAGGTTGTTCAAAACGATACATAACCTAGACTACGAAATGGCATCGTTTCCGTTGAATTTGGTGAAAGTGCTACTGAGGCGTCAACCTGTAGTAGCATTTTTGAATTCGTTATTACGAAAAACTGAATCGGATTCAAAACTTTTTAAAGGTTGTTCAAAACTATACAAAAAACCATAGATCATCCTGGCATAGGAATTTTTCGAATTCAAAACAAGTGCTGCTATAGTAGCATTTTTGAATTTGAATTTTTGAAGTTGTCCTTCGGATTCAAGACTTTCTGAAGGTTGTTCAAAACGATACATAACCTAGACTACGAAATGGCATCGTTTCCGTTGAATTTGGTGAAAGTGCTACTGAGGCGTCAACCTGTAGTAGCATTTTTGAATTCGTTATTTCGAAAAACTGAATCGGATTCAAAACTTTTTAAAGGTTGTTCAAAACTATACAAAACCCATAGATCATCCTGGCATAGGAATTTTTCGAATTCAAAACAAGTGCTGCTATAGTAGCATTTTTGAATTTGAATTTTTGAAGTTGTCCTTCGGATTCAAAACTTTCTGAAGGTTGTTCAAAACGATACATAACCTAGACTACGAAATGGCATCGTTTCCGTTGAATTTGGTGAAAGTGGTACTGAGGCGTCAACCTGTAGTAGCATTTTTGAATTCGTTATTACGAAAAACTGAATCGGATTCAAAACTTTTTAAAGGTTGTTCAAAACTATACAAAACCCATAGATCATCCTGGCATAGGAATTTTTCGAATTCAAAACAAGTGCTGCTATAGTAGCATTTTTGAATTTGAATTTTTGAAGTTGTCCTTCGGATTCAAAACTTTCTGAAGGTTGTTCAAAACGATACATAACCTAGACTACGAAATGGCATCGTTTCCGTTGAATTTGGTGAAAGTGCTACTGAGGCGTCAACCTGTAGTAGCATTTTTGAATTCGTTATTACGAAAAACTGAATCGGATTCAAAACTTTTTAAAGGTTGTTCAAAACTATACAAAACCCATAGATCATCCTGGCATAGGAATTTTTCGAATTCAAAACAAGTGCTGCTATAGTAGCATTTTTGAATTTGAATTTTTGAAGTTGTCCTTCGGATTCAAAACTTTCTGAAGGTTGTTCAAAACGATACATAACCTAGACTACGAAATGGCATCGTTTCCGTTGAATTTGGTGAAAGTGCTACTGAGGCGTCAACCTGTAGTAGCATTTTTGAATTCGTTATTACGAAAAACTGAATCGGATTCAAAACTTTTTAAAGGTTGTTCAAAACTATACAAAACCCATAGATCATCCTGGCATAGGAATTTTTCGAATTCAAAACAAGTGCTGCTATAGTAGCATTTTTGAATTTGAATTTTTGAAGTTGTCCTTCGGATTCAAAACTTTCTGAAGGTTGTTCAAAACGATACATAACCTAGACTACGAAATGGCATCGTTTCCGTTGAATTTGGTGAAAGTGCTACTGAGGCGTCAACCTGTAGTAGCATTTTTGAATTCGTTATTACGAAAAACTGAATCGGATTCAAAACTTTTTAAAGGTTGTTCAAAACTATACAAAACCCATAGATCATCCTGGCATAGGAATTTTTCGAATTCAAAACAAGTGCTGCTATAGTAGCATTTTTGAATTTGAATTTTTGAAGTTGTCCTTCGGATTCAAAACTTTCTGAAGGTTGTTCAAAACGATACATAACCTAGACTACGAAATGGCATCGTTTCCGTTGAATTTGGTGAAAGTGCTACTGAGGCGTCAACCTGTAGTAGCATTTTTGAATTCGTTATTACGAAAAACTGAATCGGATTCAAAACTTTTTAAAGGTTGTTCAAAACTATACAAAACCCATAGATCATCCTGGCATAGGAATTTTTCGAATTCAAAACAAGTGCTGCTATAGTAGCATTATTGAATTTGAATTTTTGAAGTTGTCCTTCGGATTCAAAACTTTCTGAAGGTTGTTCAAAACGATACATAACCTAGACTACGAAATGGCATCGTTTCCGTTGAATTTGGTGAAAGTGCTACTGAGGCGTCAACCTGTAGTAGCATTTTTGAATTCGTTATTACGAAAAACTGAATCGGATTCAAAACCTTTTAAAGGTTGTTCAAAACTATACAAAACCCATAGATCATCCTGGCATAGGAATTTTTCGAATTCAATACAAGTGCTGCTATATTAGCAATTTTGAATTTGAATTTTTGAAGTTGTCCTTCGGATTCAAAACTTTCTGAAGGTTGTTCAAAACGATACATAACCTAGACTACGAAATGGCATCGTTTCCGTTGAATTTGGTGAAAGTGCTACTGAGGCGTCAACCTGTAGTAGCATTTTTGAATTCGTTATTACGAAAAACTGAATCGGATTCAAAACTTTTTAAAGGTTGTTCAAAACTATACAAAACCCATAGATCATCCTGGCATAGGAATTTTTCGAATTCAAAACAAGTGCTGCTATAGTAGCATTTTTGAATTTGAATTTTTGAAGTTGTCCTTCGGATTCAAAACTTTCTGAAGGTTGTTCAAAACGATACATAACCTAGACTACGAAATGGCATCGTTTCCGTTGAATTTGGTGAAAGTGCTACTGAGGCGTCAACCTGTAGTAGCATTTTTGAATTCGTTATTACGAAAAACTGAATCGGATTCAAAACTTTTTAAAGGTTGTTCAAAACTATACAAACCCATAGATCATCCTGGCATAGGAATTTTTCGAATTCAAAACAAGTGCTGCTATAGTAGCATTTTTGAATTTGAATTTTTGAAGTTGTCCTTCGGATTCAAAACTTTCTGAAGGTTGTTCAAAACGATACATAACCTAGACTACGAAATGGCATCGTTTCCGTTGAATTTGGTGAAAGTGCTACTGAGGCGTCAACCTGTAGTAGCATTTTTGAATTCGTTATTACGAAAAACTGAATCGGATTCAAAACTTTTTAAAGGTTGTTCAAAACTATACAAAACCCATAGATCATCCTGGCATAGGAATTTTTCGAATTCAATACAAGTGCTGCTATATTAGCAATTTTGAATTTGAATTTTTGAAGTTGTCCTTCGGATTCAAAACTTTCTGAAGGTTGTTCAAAACGATACATAACCTAGACTACGAAATGGCATCGTTTCCGTTGAATTTGGTGAAAGTGCTACTGAGGCGTCAACCTGTAGTAGCATTTTTGAATTCGTTATTACGAAAAACTGAATCGGATTCAAAACTTTTTAAAGGTTGTTCAAAACTATACAAAACCCATAGATCATCCTGGCATAGGAATTTTTCGAATTCAAAACAAGTGCTGCTATAGTAGCATTTTTGAATTTGAATTTTTGAAGTTGTCCTTCGGATTCAAAACTTTCTGAAGGTTGTTCAAAACGATACATAACCTAGACTACGAAATGGCATCGTTTCCGTTGAATTTGGTGAAAGTGCTACTGAGGCGTCAACCTGTAGTAGCATTTTTGAATTCGTTATTACGAAAAACTGAATCGGATTCAAAACTTTTTAAAGGTTGTTCAAAACTATACAAAAAACCATAGATCATCCTGGCATAGGAATTTTTCGAATTCAAAACAAGTGCTGCTATAGTAGCATTTTTGAATTTGAATTTTTGAAGTTGTCCTTCGGATTCAAGACTTTCTGAAGGTTGTTCAAAACGATACATAACCTAGACTACGAAATGGCATCGTTTCCGTTGAATTTGGTGAAAGTGCTACTGAGGCGTCAACCTGTAGTAGCATTTTTGAATTCGTTATTTCGAAAAACTGAATCGGATTCAAAACTTTTTAAAGGTTGTTCAAAACTATACAAAACCCATAGATCATCCTGGCATAGGAATTTTTCGAATTCAAAACAAGTGCTGCTATAGTAGCATTTTTGAATTTGAATTTTTGAAGTTGTCCTTCGGATTCAAAACTTTCTGAAGGTTGTTCAAAACGATACATAACCTAGACTACGAAATGGCATCGTTTCCGTTGAATTTGGTGAAAGTGCTACTGAGGCGTCAACCTGTAGTAGCATTTTTGAATTCGTTATTACGAAAAACTGAATCGGATTCAAAACTTTTTAAAGGTTGTTCAAAACTATACAAAACCAATAGATCATCCTGGCATAGGAATTTTTCGAATTCAAAAGAAGTGCTGCTATAGTAGCATTTTTGAATTTGAATTTTTGAAGTTGTCCTTCGGATTCAAAACTTTCTGAAGGTTGTTCAAAACGATACATAACCTAGACTACGAAATGGCATCGTTTCCGTTGAATTTGGTGAAAGTGCTACTGAGGCGTCAACCTGTAGTAGCATTTTTGAATTCGTTATTACGAAAAACTGAATCGGATTCAAAACTTTTTAAAGGTTGTTCAAAACTATACAAAACCCATAGATCATCCTGGCATAGGAATTTTTCGAATTCAAAACAAGTGCTGCTATAGTAGCATTTTTGAATTTGAATTTTTGAAGTTGTCCTTCGGATTCAAAACTTTCTGAAGGTTGTTCAAAACGATACATAACCTAGACTACGAAATGGCATCGTTTCCGTTGAATTTGGTGAAAGTGCTACTGAGGCGTCAACCTGTAGTAGCATTTTTGAATTCGTTATTACGAAAAACTGAATCGGATTCAAAACTTTTTAAAGGTTGTTCAAAACTATACAAAACCCATAGATCATCCTGGCATAGGAATTTTTCGAATTCAAAACAAGTGCTGCTATAGTAGCATTTTTGAATTTGAATTTTTGAAGTTGTCCTTCGGATTCAAAACTTTCTGAAAGTTGTTCAAAACGATACATAACCTAGACTACGAAATGGCATCGTTTCCGTTGAATTTGGTGAAAGTGCTACTGAGGCGTCAACCTGTAGTAGCATTTTTGAATTCGTTATTACGAAAAACTGAATCGGATTCAAAACTTTTTAAAGGTTGTTCAAAACTATACAAAACCCATAGATCATCCTGGCATAGGAATTTTTCGAATTCAAAACAAGTGCTGCTATAGTAGCATTTTTGAATTTGAATTTTTGAAGTTGTCCTTCGGATTCAAAACTTTCTGAAAGTTGTTCAAAACGATACATAACCTAGACTACGAAATGGCATCGTTTCCGTTGAATTTGGTGAAAGTGCTACTGAGGCGTCAACCTGTAGTAGCATTTTTGAATTCGTTATTACGAAAAACTGAATCGGATTCAAAACTTTTTAAAGGTTGTTCAAAACTATACAAAACCAATAGATCATCCTGGCATAGGAATTTTTCGAATTCAAAACAAGTGCTGCTATAGTAGCATTTTTGAATTTGAATTTTTGAAGTTGTCCTTCGGATTCAAAACTTTCTGAAGGTTGTTCAAAACGATACATAACCTAGACTACGAAATGGCATCGTTTCCGTTGAATTTGGTGAAAGTGCTACTGAGGCGTCAACCTGTAGTAGCATTTTTGAATTCGTTATTACGAAAAACTGAATCGGATTCAAAACTTTTTAAAGGTTGTTCAAAACTATACAAATCCCATAGATCATCCTGGCATAGGAATTTTTCGAATTCAAAACAAGTGCTGCTATAGTAGCATTTTTGAATTTGAATTTTTGAAGTTGTCCTTCGGATTCAAAACTTTCTGAAGGTTGTTCAAAACGATACATAACCTAGACTACGAAATGGCATCGTTTCCGTTGAATTTGGTGAAAGTGCTACTGAGGCGTCAACCTGTAGTAGCATTTTTGAATTCGTTATTACGAAAAACTGAATCGGATTCAAAACTTTTTAAAGGTTGTTCAAAACTATACAAAACCCATAGATCATCCTGGCATAGGAATTTTTCGAATTCAAAACAAGTGCTGCTATAGTAGCATTTTTGAATTTGAATTTTTGAAGTTGTCCTTCGGATTCAAAACTTTCTGAAGGTTGTTCAAAACGATACATAACCTAGACTACGAAATGGCATCGTTTCCGTTGAATTTGGTGAAAGTGCTACTGAGGCGTCAACCTGTAGTAGCATTTTTGAATTCGTTATTACGAAAAACTGAATCGGATTCAAAACTTTTTAAAGGTTGTTCAAAACTATACAAAACCCATAGATCATCCTGGCATAGGAATTTTTCGAATTCAATACAAGTGCTGCTATATTAGCAATTTTGAATTTGAATTTTTGAAGTTGTCCTTCGGATTCAAAACTTTCTGAAGGTTGTTCAAAACGATACATAACCTAGACTACGAAATGGCATCGTTTCCTTTGAATTTGGTGAAAGTGCTACTGAGGCGTCAACCTGTAGTAGCATTTTTGAATTCGTTATTACGAAAAACTGAATCGGATTCAAAACTTTTTAAAGGTTGTTCAAAACTATACAAAACCCATAGATCATCCTGGCATAGGAATTTTTCGAATTCAAAACAAGTGCTGCAATAGTAGCATTTTTGAATTTGAATTTTTGAAGTTGTCCTTCGGATTCAAGACTTTCTGAAGGTTGTTCAAAACGATACATAACCTAGACTACGAAATGGCATCGTTTCCGTTGAATTTGGTGAAAGTGCTACTGAGGCGTCAACCTGTAGTAGCATTTTTGAATTCGTTATTTCGAAAAACTGAATCGGATTCAAAACTTTTTAAAGGTTGTTCAAAACTATACAAAACCCATAGATCATCCTGGCATAGGAATTTTTCGAATTCAAAACAAGTGCTGCTATAGTAGCATTTTTGAATTTGAATTTTTGAAGTTGTCCTTCGGATTCAAAACTTTCTGAAGGTTGTTCAAAACGATACATAACCTAGACTACGAAATGGCATCGTTTCCGTTGAATTTGGTGAAAGTGCTACTGAGGCGTCAACCTGTAGTAGCATTTTTGAATTCGTTATTACGAAAAACTGAATCGGATTCAAAACTTTTTAAAGGTTGTTCAAAACTATACAAAACCAATAGATCATCCTGGCATAGGAATTTTTCGAATTCAAAAGAAGTGCTGCTATAGTAGCATTTTTGAATTTGAATTTTTGAAGTTGTCCTTCGGATTCAAAACTTTCTGAAGGTTGTTCAAAACGATACATAACCTAGACTACGAAATGGCATCGTTTCCGTTGAATTTGGTGAAAGTGCTACTGAGGCGTCAACCTGTAGTAGCATTTTTGAATTCGTTATTACGAAAAACTGAATCGGATTCAAAACTTTTTAAAGGTTGTTCAAAACTATACAAAACCCATAGATCATCCTGGCATAGGAATTTTTCGAATTCAAAACAAGTGCTGCTATAGTAGCATTTTTGAATTTGAATTTTTGAAGTTGTCCTTCGGATTCAAAACTTTCTGAAGGTTGTTCAAAACGATACATAACCTAGACTACGAAATGGCATCGTTTCCGTTGAATTTGGTGAAAGTGCTACTGAGGCGTCAACCTGTAGTAGCATTTTTGAATTCGTTATTACGAAAAACTGAATCGGATTCAAAACTTTTTAAAGGTTGTTCAAAACTATACAAAAAACCATAGATCATCCTGGCATAGGAATTTTTCGAATTCAAAACAAGTGCTGCTATAGTAGCATTTTTGAATTTGAATTTTTGAAGTTGTCCTTCGGATTCAAAACTTTCTGAAAGTTGTTCAAAACGATACATAACCTAGACTACGAAATGGCATCGTTTCCGTTGAATTTGGTGAAAGTGCTACTGAGGCGTCAACCTGTAGTAGCATTTTTGAATTCGTTATTACGAAAAACTGAATCGGATTCAAAACTTTTTAAAGGTTGTTCAAAACTATACAAAACCCATAGATCATCCTGGCATAGGAATTTTTCGAATTCAAAACAAGTGCTGCTATAGTAGCATTTTTGAATTTGAATTTTTGAAGTTGTCCTTCGGATTCAAAACTTTCTGAAGGTTGTTCAAAACGATACATAACCTAGACTACGAAATGGCATCGTTTCCGTTGAATTTGGTGAAAGTGCTACTGAGGCGTCAACCTGTAGTAGCATTTTTGAATTCGTTATTACGAAAAACTGAATCGGATTCAAAACTTTTTAAAGGTTGTTCAAAACTATACAAAACCCATAGATCATCCTGGCATAGGAATTTTTCGAATTCAAAACAAGTGCTGCTATATTAGCATTTTTGAATTTGAATTTTTGAAGTTGTCCTTCGGATTCAAAACTTTCTGAAGGTTGTTCAAAACGATACATAACCTAGACTACGAAATGGCATCGTTTCCGTTGAATTTGGTGAAAGTGCTACTGAGGCGTCAACCTGTAGTAGCATTTTTGAATTCGTTATTACGAAAAACTGAATCGGATTCAAAACTTTTTAAAGGTTGTTCAAAACTATACAAAACACATAGATCATCCTGGCATAGGAATTTTTCGAATTCAAAACAAGTGCTGCTATAGTAGCATTTTTGAATTTGAATTTTTGAAGTTGTCCTTCGGATTCAAAACTTTCTGAAGGTTGTTCAAAACGATACATAACCTAGACTACGAAATGGCATCGTTTCCGTTGAATTTGGTGAAAGTGCTACTGAGGCGTCAACCTGTAGTAGCATTTTTGAATTCGTTATTACGAAAAACTGAATCGGATTCAAAACTTTTTAAAGGTTGTTCAAAACTATACAAAACCCATAGATCATCCTGGCATAGGAATTTTTCGAATTCAAAACAAGTGCTGCTATAGTAGCATTTTTGAATTTGAATTTTTGAAGTTGTCCTTCGGATTCAAAACTTTCTGAAGGTTGTTCAAAACGATACATAACCTAGACTACGAAATGGCATCGTTTCCGTTGAATTTGGTGAAAGTGCTACTGAGGCGTCAACCTGTAGTAGCATTTTTGAATTCGTTATTACGAAAAACTGAATCGGATTCAAAACTTTTTAAAGGTTGTTCAAAACTATACAAAACCCATAGATCATCCTGGCATAGGAATTTTTCGAATTCAAAACAAGTGCTGCTATATTAGCATTTTTGAATTTGAATTTTTGAAGTTGTCCTTCGGATTCAAAACTTTCTGAAGGTTGTTCAAAACGATACATAACCTAGACTACGAAATGGCATCGTTTTTGTTGAATTTGGTGAAAGTGCTACTGAGGCGTCAACCTGTAGTAGCATTTTTGAATTCGTTATTACGAAAAACTGAATCGGATTCAAAACTTTTTAAAGGTTGTTCAAAACTATACAAAACCCATAGATCATCCTGGCATAGGAATTTTTCGAATTCAAAACAAGTGCTGCTATAGTAGCATTTTTGAATTTGAATTTTTGAAGTTGTCCTTCGGATTCAAAACTTTCTGAAGGTTGTTCAAAACGATACATAACCTAGACTACGAAATGGCATCGTTTCCGTTGAATTTGGTGAAAGTGCTACTGAGGCGTCAACCTGTAGTAGCATTTTTGAATTCGTTATTACGAAAAACTGAATCGGATTCAAAACTTTTTAAAGGTTGTTCAAAACTATACAAAACCCATAGATCATCCTGGCATAGGAATTTTTCGAATTCAAAACAAGTGCTGCTATAGTAGCATTTTTGAATTTGAATTTTTGAAGTTGTCCTTCGGATTCAAAACTTTCTGAAGGTTGTTCAAAACGATACATAACCTAGACTACGAAATGGCATCGTTTCCGTTGAATTTGGTGAAAGTGCTACTGAGGCGTCAACCTGTAGTAGCATTTTTGAATTCGTTATTACGAAAAACTGAATCGGATTCAAAACTTTTTAAAGGTTGTTCAAAACTATACAAAACCCATAGATCATCCTGGCATAGGAATTTTTCGAATTCAATACAAGTGCTGCTATATTAGCAATTTTGAATTTGAATTTTTGAAGTTGTCCTTCGGATTCAAAACTCTCTGAAGGTTGTTCAAAACGATACATAACCTAGACTACGAAATGGCATCGTTTCCGTTGAATTTGGTGAAAGTGCTACTGAGGCGTCAACCTGTAGTAGCATTTTTGAATTCGTTATTACGAAAAACTGAATCAGATTCAAAACTTTTTAAAGGTTGTTCAAAACTATACAAAACCCATAGATCATCCTGGCATAGGAATTTTTCGAATTCAAAACAAGTGCTGCTATAGTAGCATTTTTGAATTTGAATTTTTGAAGTTGTCCTTCGGATTCAAAACTTTCTGAAGGTTGTTCAAAACGATACATAACCTAGACTACGAAATGGCATCGTTTCCGTTGAATTTGGTGAAAGTGCTACTGAGGCGTCAACCTGTAGTAGCATTTTTGAATTCGTTATTACGAAAAACTGAATCGGATTCAAAACTTTTTAAAGGTTGTTCAAAACTATACAAAACCCATAGATCATCCTGGCATAGGAATTTTTCGAATTCAAAACAAGTGCTGCTATAGTAGCATTTTTGAATTTGAATTTTTGAAGTTGTCCTTCGGATTCAAAACTTTCTGAAGGTTGTTCAAAACGATACATAACCTAGACTACGAAATGGCATCGTTTCCGTTGAATTTGGTGAAAGTGCTACTGAGGCGTCAACCTGTAGTAGCATTTTTGAATTCGTTATTACGAAAAACTGAATCGGATTCAAAACTTTTTAAAGGTTGTTCAAAACTATACAAAACCCATAGATCATCCTGGCATAGGAATTTTTCGAATTCAAAACAAGTGCTGCTATAGTAGCATTTTTGAATTTGAATTTTTGAAGTTGTCCTTCGGATTCAAAACTCTCTGAAGGTTGTTCAAAACGATACATAACCTAGACTACGAAATGGCATCGTTTCCGTTGAATTTGGTGAAAGTGCTACTGAGGCGTCAACCTGTAGTAGCATTTTTGAATTCGTTATTACGAAAAACTGAATCAGATTCAAAACTTTTTAAAGGTTGTTCAAAACTATACAAAACCCATAGATCATCCTGGCATAGGAATTTTTCGAATTCAAAACAAGTGCTGCTATAGTAGCATTTTTGAATTTGAATTTTTGAAGTTGTCCTTCGGATTCAAAACTTTCTGAAGGTTGTTCAAAACGATACATAACCTAGACTACGAAATGGCATCGTTTCCGTTGAATTTGGTGAAAGTGCTACTGAGGCGTCAACCTGCAGTAGCATTTTTGAATTCGTTATTACGAAAAACTGAATCGGATTCAAAACTTTTTAAAGGTTGTTCAAAACTATACAAAACCCATAGATCATCCTGGCATAGGAATTTTTCGAATTCAAAACAAGTGCTGCTATAGTAGCATTTTTGAATTTGAATTTTTGAAGTTGTCCTTCGGATTCAAAACTTTCTGAAGGTTGTTCAAAACGATACATAACCTAGACTACGAAATGGCATCGTTTCCGTTGAATTTGGTGAAAGTGCTACTGAGGCGTCAACCTGTAGTAGCATTTTTGAATTCGTTATTACGAAAAACTGAATCGGATTCAAAACTTTTTAAAGGTTGTTCAAAACTATACAAAACCCATAGATCATCCTGGCATAGGAATTTTTCGAATTCAAAACAAGTGCTGCTATATTAGCATTTTTGAATTTGAATTTTTGAAGTTGTCCTTCGGATTCAAAACTTTCTGAAGGTTGTTCAAAACGATACATAACCTAGACTACGAAATGGCATCGTTTCCGTTGAATTTGGTGAAAGTGCTACTGAGGCGTCAACCTGTAGTAGCATTTTTGAATTCGTTATTACGAAAAACTGAATCGGATTCAAAACTTTTTAAAGGTTGTTCAAAACTATACAAAACCCATAGATCATCCTGGCATAGGAATTTTTCGAATTCAAAACAAGTGCTGCTATAGTAGCATTTTTGAATTTGAATTTTTGAAGTTGTCCTTCGGATTCAAAACTTTCTGAAGGTTGTTCAAAACGATACATAACCTAGACTACGAAATGGCATCGTTTCCGTTGAATTTGGTGAAAGTGCTACTGAGGCGTCAACCTGTAGTAGCATTTTTGAATTCGTTATTACGAAAAACTGAATCGGATTCAAAACTTTTTAAAGGTTGTTCAAAACTATACAAAACCCATAGATCATCCTGGCATAGGAATTTTTCGAATTCAAAACAAGTGCTGCTATAGTAGCATTTTTGAATTTGAATTTTTGAAGTTGTCCTTCGGATTCAAAACTTTCTGAAGGTTGTTCAAAACGATACATAACCTAGACTACGAAATGGCATCGTTTCCGTTGAATTTGGTGAAAGTGCTACTGAGGCGTCAACCTGTAGTAGCATTTTTGAATTCGTTATTACGAAAAACTGAATCGGATTCAAAACTTTTTAAAGGTTGTTCAAAACTATACAAAACCCATAGATCATCCTGGCATAGGAATTTTTCGAATTCAAAACAAGTGCTGCTATAGTAGCATTTTTGAATTTGAATTTTTGAAGTTGTCCTTCGGATTCAAAACTTTCTGAAGGTTGTTCAAAACGATACATAACCTAGACTACGAAATGGCATCGTTTCCGTTGAATTTGGTGAAAGTGCTACTGAGGCGTCAACCTGTAGTAGCATTTTTGAATTCGTTATTACGAAAAACTGAATCGGATTCAAAACTTTTTAAAGGTTGTTCAAAACTATACAAAACCCATAGATCATCCTGGCATAGGAATTTTTCGAATTCAAAACAAGTGCTGCTATAGTAGCATTTTTGAATTTGAATTTTTGAAGTTGTCCTTCGGATTCAAAACTCTCTGAAGGTTGTTCAAAACGATACATAACCTAGACTACGAAATGGCATCGTTTCCGTTGAATTTGGTGAAAGTGCTACTGAGGCGTCAACCTGTAGTAGCATTTTTGAATTCGTTATTACGAAAAACTGAATCAGATTCAAAACTTTTTAAAGGTTGTTCAAAACTATACAAAACCCATAGATCATCCTGGCATAGGAATTTTTCGAATTCAAAACAAGTGCTGCTATAGTAGCATTTTTGAATTTGAATTTTTGAAGTTGTCCTTCGGATTCAAAACTTTCTGAAGGTTGTTCAAAACGATACATAACCTAGACTACGAAATGGCATCGTTTCCGTTGAATTTGGTGAAAGTGCTACTGAGGCGTCAACCTGTAGTAGCATTTTTGAATTCGTTATTACGAAAAACTGAATCGGATTCAAAACTTTTTAAAGGTTGTTCAAAACTATACAAAACCCATAGATCATCCTGGCATAGGAATTTTTCGAATTCAAAACAAGTGCTGCTATATTAGCATTTTTGAATTTGAATTTTTGAAGTTGTCCTTCGGATTCAAAACTTTCTGAAGGTTGTTCAAAACGATACATAACCTAGACTACGAAATGGCATCGTTTCCGTTGAATTTGGTGAAAGTGCTACTGAGGCGTCAACCTGTAGTAGCATTTTTGAATTCGTTATTACGAAAAACTGAATCGGATTCAAAACTTTTTAAAGGTTGTTCAAAACTATACAAAACACATAGATCATCCTGGCATAGGAATTTTTCGAATTCAAAACAAGTGCTGCTATAGTAGCATTTTTGAATTTGAATTTTTGAAGTTGTCCTTCGGATTCAAAACTTTCTGAAGGTTGTTCAAAACGATACATAACCTAGACTACGAAATGGCATCGTTTCCGTTGAATTTGGTGAAAGTGCTACTGAGGCGTCAACCTGTAGTAGCATTTTTGAATTCGTTATTACGAAAAACTGAATCGGATTCAAAACTTTTTAAAGGTTGTTCAAAACTATACAAAACCCATAGATCATCCTGGCATAGGAATTTTTCGAATTCAAAACAAGTGCTGCTATAGTAGCATTTTTGAATTTGAATTTTTGAAGTTGTCCTTCGGATTCAAAACTTTCTGAAGGTTGTTCAAAACGATACATAACCTAGACTACGAAATGGCATCGTTTCCGTTGAATTTGGTGAAAGTGCTACTGAGGCGTC
This sequence comes from Lepisma saccharinum, assembly GCF_977018435.1. Taxonomy (NCBI): domain Eukaryota; kingdom Metazoa; phylum Arthropoda; class Insecta; order Zygentoma; family Lepismatidae; genus Lepisma; species Lepisma saccharinum. The sequence goes on along the minus strand of NC_139230.1, from coordinate 60,701,657 downwards.
AACCTGTAGTAGCATTTTTGAATTCGTTATTACGAAAAACTGAATCGGATTCAAAACTTTTTAAAGGTTGTTCAAAACTATACAAAACCCATAGATCATCCTGGCATAGGAATTTTTCGAATTCAAAACAAGTGCTGCTATATTAGCATTTTTGAATTTGAATTTTTGAAGTTGTCCTTCGGATTCAAAACTTTCTGAAGGTTGTTCAAAACGATACATAACCTAGACTACGAAATGGCATCGTTTTTGTTGAATTTGGTGAAAGTGCTACTGAGGCGTCAACCTGTAGTAGCATTTTTGAATTCGTTATTACGAAAAACTGAATCGGATTCAAAACTTTTTAAAGGTTGTTCAAAACTATACAAAACCCATAGATCATCCTGGCATAGGAATTTTTCGAATTCAAAACAAGTGCTGCTATAGTAGCATTTTTGAATTTGAATTTTTGAAGTTGTCCTTCGGATTCAAAACTTTCTGAAGGTTGTTCAAAACGATACATAACCTAGACTACGAAATGGCATCGTTTCCGTTGAATTTGGTGAAAGTGCTACTGAGGCGTCAACCTGTAGTAGCATTTTTGAATTCGTTATTACGAAAAACTGAATCGGATTCAAAACTTTTTAAAGGTTGTTCAAAACTATACAAAACCCATAGATCATCCTGGCATAGGAATTTTTCGAATTCAAAACAAGTGCTGCTATAGTAGCATTTTTGAATTTGAATTTTTGAAGTTGTCCTTCGGATTCAAAACTTTCTGAAGGTTGTTCAAAACGATACATAACCTAGACTACGAAATGGCATCGTTTCCGTTGAATTTGGTGAAAGTGCTACTGAGGCGTCAACCTGTAGTAGCATTTTTGAATTCGTTATTACGAAAAACTGAATCGGATTCAAAACTTTTTAAAGGTTGTTCAAAACTATACAAAACCCATAGATCATCCTGGCATAGGAATTTTTCGAATTCAATACAAGTGCTGCTATATTAGCAATTTTGAATTTGAATTTTTGAAGTTGTCCTTCGGATTCAAAACTCTCTGAAGGTTGTTCAAAACGATACATAACCTAGACTACGAAATGGCATCGTTTCCGTTGAATTTGGTGAAAGTGCTACTGAGGCGTCAACCTGTAGTAGCATTTTTGAATTCGTTATTACGAAAAACTGAATCAGATTCAAAACTTTTTAAAGGTTGTTCAAAACTATACAAAACCCATAGATCATCCTGGCATAGGAATTTTTCGAATTCAAAACAAGTGCTGCTATAGTAGCATTTTTGAATTTGAATTTTTGAAGTTGTCCTTCGGATTCAAAACTTTCTGAAGGTTGTTCAAAACGATACATAACCTAGACTACGAAATGGCATCGTTTCCGTTGAATTTGGTGAAAGTGCTACTGAGGCGTCAACCTGTAGTAGCATTTTTGAATTCGTTATTACGAAAAACTGAATCGGATTCAAAACTTTTTAAAGGTTGTTCAAAACTATACAAAACCCATAGATCATCCTGGCATAGGAATTTTTCGAATTCAAAACAAGTGCTGCTATAGTAGCATTTTTGAATTTGAATTTTTGAAGTTGTCCTTCGGATTCAAAACTTTCTGAAGGTTGTTCAAAACGATACATAACCTAGACTACGAAATGGCATCGTTTCCGTTGAATTTGGTGAAAGTGCTACTGAGGCGTCAACCTGTAGTAGCATTTTTGAATTCGTTATTACGAAAAACTGAATCGGATTCAAAACTTTTTAAAGGTTGTTCAAAACTATACAAAACCCATAGATCATCCTGGCATAGGAATTTTTCGAATTCAAAACAAGTGCTGCTATAGTAGCATTTTTGAATTTGAATTTTTGAAGTTGTCCTTCGGATTCAAAACTCTCTGAAGGTTGTTCAAAACGATACATAACCTAGACTACGAAATGGCATCGTTTCCGTTGAATTTGGTGAAAGTGCTACTGAGGCGTCAACCTGTAGTAGCATTTTTGAATTCGTTATTACGAAAAACTGAATCAGATTCAAAACTTTTTAAAGGTTGTTCAAAACTATACAAAACCCATAGATCATCCTGGCATAGGAATTTTTCGAATTCAAAACAAGTGCTGCTATAGTAGCATTTTTGAATTTGAATTTTTGAAGTTGTCCTTCGGATTCAAAACTTTCTGAAGGTTGTTCAAAACGATACATAACCTAGACTACGAAATGGCATCGTTTCCGTTGAATTTGGTGAAAGTGCTACTGAGGCGTCAACCTGCAGTAGCATTTTTGAATTCGTTATTACGAAAAACTGAATCGGATTCAAAACTTTTTAAAGGTTGTTCAAAACTATACAAAACCCATAGATCATCCTGGCATAGGAATTTTTCGAATTCAAAACAAGTGCTGCTATAGTAGCATTTTTGAATTTGAATTTTTGAAGTTGTCCTTCGGATTCAAAACTTTCTGAAGGTTGTTCAAAACGATACATAACCTAGACTACGAAATGGCATCGTTTCCGTTGAATTTGGTGAAAGTGCTACTGAGGCGTCAACCTGTAGTAGCATTTTTGAATTCGTTATTACGAAAAACTGAATCGGATTCAAAACTTTTTAAAGGTTGTTCAAAACTATACAAAACCCATAGATCATCCTGGCATAGGAATTTTTCGAATTCAAAACAAGTGCTGCTATATTAGCATTTTTGAATTTGAATTTTTGAAGTTGTCCTTCGGATTCAAAACTTTCTGAAGGTTGTTCAAAACGATACATAACCTAGACTACGAAATGGCATCGTTTCCGTTGAATTTGGTGAAAGTGCTACTGAGGCGTCAACCTGTAGTAGCATTTTTGAATTCGTTATTACGAAAAACTGAATCGGATTCAAAACTTTTTAAAGGTTGTTCAAAACTATACAAAACCCATAGATCATCCTGGCATAGGAATTTTTCGAATTCAAAACAAGTGCTGCTATAGTAGCATTTTTGAATTTGAATTTTTGAAGTTGTCCTTCGGATTCAAAACTTTCTGAAGGTTGTTCAAAACGATACATAACCTAGACTACGAAATGGCATCGTTTCCGTTGAATTTGGTGAAAGTGCTACTGAGGCGTCAACCTGTAGTAGCATTTTTGAATTCGTTATTACGAAAAACTGAATCGGATTCAAAACTTTTTAAAGGTTGTTCAAAACTATACAAAACCCATAGATCATCCTGGCATAGGAATTTTTCGAATTCAAAACAAGTGCTGCTATAGTAGCATTTTTGAATTTGAATTTTTGAAGTTGTCCTTCGGATTCAAAACTTTCTGAAGGTTGTTCAAAACGATACATAACCTAGACTACGAAATGGCATCGTTTCCGTTGAATTTGGTGAAAGTGCTACTGAGGCGTCAACCTGTAGTAGCATTTTTGAATTCGTTATTACGAAAAACTGAATCGGATTCAAAACTTTTTAAAGGTTGTTCAAAACTATACAAAACCCATAGATCATCCTGGCATAGGAATTTTTCGAATTCAAAACAAGTGCTGCTATAGTAGCATTTTTGAATTTGAATTTTTGAAGTTGTCCTTCGGATTCAAAACTCTCTGAAGGTTGTTCAAAACGATACATAACCTAGACTACGAAATGGCATCGTTTCCGTTGAATTTGGTGAAAGTGCTACTGAGGCGTCAACCTGTAGTAGCATTTTTGAATTCGTTATTACGAAAAACTGAATCGGATTGAAAACTTTTTAAAGGTTGTTCAAAACTATACAAAACCCATAGATCATCCTGGCATAGGAATTTTTCGAATTCAAAATGGTGCTACTACAGGTTGACAGACATGGGTATGCGGCGCAGGAATTGAGGCGGCCGTAAGCTCGAACGCTTATGAGATTCGAATCTCTTCGTTGGTAAATGTATTATTTTAACTATAGTTTGGCGAAGCAAATGCTTCTTCTTTTTCTGAGGGTAGAGCCATGGCACGGCCGCCGCTGGTATTAACTATTACACCATCCAGGAAGAGTAGAATCAAACTGTTGGACAAATATTTTAGAACAGAAATGTTAAATAATTTTTGATTCAGTCAACTATACCCTGTCCCAACTATCTCTGGAGCAAGGCTGTGCATAGCATCAGAGAAAGGGAGGAAATCGAGTTGGCAGTGAAGCAGTAAACGCTGCTGTGAAGGCTGGTAACGGCAGTTGCTTAACCCCCTCCACGCAATCCAGTTCCCTGCCACGACTTCATTGGTGGCATCACTACTTGCTCAGGCTTATTTTCGTTGCCTGCTCCAGAGATAACTGGGAAGGATACAAAGCAATACAAATTGAATGTCATCATGCATTTCTACCAGGGGGAAAGTGTATTTCATTTTTAAAATATATATTTTTAAACATAACTTGAAAAAATCCAATAAAACCCAGTTTTGCCGGGGTTTTATTGGGTTATATCTGAAAAAAAAAACCACAAAACCCACCTGGGTTGGGTTTTTCGAAAAAAACGGGCAAAATTCCAACCCCGCATAGCGGCAGAGAAGGGGCGAAATCGAGTGGGCAGAGCGAAGCAGTACGCGATGCTGAGAAGGCTGGTAACTGCAGTCGCCCCCCTCCTACACGCAATCCCTTTTCGCCCGTGTGTTTATTGGTGGATCCGTGTTGCGTCACTACATGCACAGAGACTTGTTTTCGTTCGCCTGCTCCAGAGACATATGGGACAGAGTGTAGGGTTTATTTTTTTCATCTCTTTCGAAGGACTCGTGCAACACAGAGAGTTGCCATATTTGCACCAAGCACTTGTACTCTGTCCCAGGAATATGTGGAGCAAGACCCTGCAGTACGCTACAGAAGGGAGAAAGCGGAGCAATTCAGTACGCGTTACTGCTAAGCGCTGGTAGATGCAGTTCATGCACTCACTTCCCCTGTAACGCGTTCATTGGTCGAGCCCTCTCGTGTCACTACATGCGCAAAGACTTGTTTCCGTTCGCTTGGTCCAGAGATTCCCGGGATAGGGTATAGCAACAACAGCTCGCAGACGACAGTCTATTCAGTGGCGGAATTGTATACCTTCATTCACTTCATGAAAACGCCGATCACATAGTTCCCGTAATTAGGTGTAATATAATGTAATATTTGGTACTATCACTCATTAGCTCACCACCCACCCCCTAGACAGGCTATTCCTAAGTATATGGAGTGTTCGTCACTGGGAATTAGATGTCAAAAGATAAAATAGGGGCATTCCATTGTCACGTGTGGGACACGCTGAGTACGTTTTTTATATTAAAGTAACTATTCTACTGATCGTTAAGCAACATTTTTCTTACAGTTTCAGTGCAATGAAATATGAAACTTAAACTGTTGATTAAACATAACTACCCTTAAAACACTTTCCCATATTTGTAGGTAGATGTGAACAATTTTGTGTCACGAGTAGGATAGACGAATCACTGCCTCTTCACTTAAGAAATGTAGCTTTATTTCTGTGAATTGTCAAATGATGGAAAATAAATTATTTAAGACAAAGAGAGAAGGTAATTGACCTTTGAATATTCTAGTAGATTGAGGGGAAAATGTAACACTTAAAGGAGAAATTAATTGTTTTTTGGTGTCACGGGTGGGACGCAACAGAAAACAAAGATAAATCAAAAAGTTAAAATAAACGAACAATATGTAAAATACATATTACCTTCTAACTTAATTATGTATAATGCTTCAATTTCTATGCAAATGACAATTTTAGATTGCCCACTCACAAAATAGGATAAAGTTACAACATTGCATTTAATTATAAAAATTGAGGTTCAGGGGCACTTGCATGTGGAATGCTCCAATAGTTTACTCCATTTAGATAATAAACAGGCAAAATGAAAGAAACAATTAAATAAACACTTCATAATGTAAAATAGGGCAAAATCCATCCATTAGTCATATAAGTAGCGTAGTATGAAAATATGTATGTTTTGACTGATTCGACATTTAAGAAAGAAGTGTTTCCATTTCATCAGTAAAGATGTTCTAATAATTATTTTTATTTTTTCAGAAAAAAATGTGCGAATTATTTCGGTATATTTCTTTAAGGTGTCCGTTTGTTCCACATTTACCCTAAGGATGCATGATATACGGACTAGAAAAATCTCAGCATTCGGCGACCCTTTTATGAAAGAAACTAACTACCTATACATTTATTCTGAATAAGACTGGACGCAAACAAAACCAACTGGTTTATTACCGAAGAAATGGAAACCGTATTGTCACAGAAAATGAGACTTAACTGTCAATCAATAAACATCAAGGATGTATTTCCGGAAATAAGCAATATGAAAATATAATCATCGTGTAGAAAAATCCAATCATCTCAAAACATTACTTTTTTCACTTGGAACACAAACTGAAATATGATTTTGAAGAATAAACAATTTAAGGAAAAAATGTCATTGCTGCAGTTTTTTTTTTACTTTTTTCCTTCTTTATAGAAAGATGGAATTCCAAACGTATTGCGTGAATAATGATTAAGTGCGGAAGGTTTTGTGAACAGTTACTAAAAGCGATGTGGCATTCATGATCGGTAATATTATATTTAGTACCGATTCGTACAGGTTCAATTTCCGTCCGTGAGACAACATAGGGATCATTCGCTGCCTCAGAGGCAATGTAACAAATCCACGCGGATAGATAGTGGGCATTTTAATGGCGTCGGTAACAGTAATGCCCTTTGATACATGACACGAGTAGAAATACGGCATCTGGTTTTTGGTAATTTGGTATCTGCTCCATTTTCGTTCCACTGGAGAGAGGCAAAAGTATGGATAAAGTTGGATTAATAAGCGAGTAGAGATTAATATCTAATTTTACAGCACATGTTGGATGACGATTTTGTGTCCTGTAAGGACACGTATCAGCCCATTTAACATTGTTTTTGCATGAAGCAATTTGGAAGTACAATAACTGCAGTCCTAATTTCGGTAAGTGACATGCTGGTTTACAGGTTCCGAGAAAATATCACGATTTTATGTGGCCGGACTTTGAATTAGAGTAAATTAATTTTAACACGCATGAATGTAAATGCATGTTACGAGATGTGTCAAGTATTTTATGTAATAATGTTAAGGTATGCAAAAGCTTTAAAAAAATGTTACTATAACTTGTGTTCGGTGATCAGACGAAAATAGGTATCCTCCATCCACTGCAAGAACGAAGTTAATGTAAACAAAACCACGTGACTTCTAAGAAATAGTTCCTATGTACCTTGTGGTGTTATTTTGTTCATTAATATATTTGTCGTAGCCGAATAGTTCATGATACACGGTCTCACAATTTCAATATAGCAGACACAATGAGCGGTACGTCTTCATCACACGCACTATATTCCAACGCGCAAGATTCCTGCAAGGCTGTCATTGTAATAACCAATTGGGTTTCTCAGAAACCACGTTTATTTGTTTATATTGGTTCTTACAGAAGAGACAGGATAGTGGAGTTGGATTATCCAGAATATGTACAATTGCTATTTCTTGTATTTTGCTTATTCAGTGATGTTGTATACATCTCTAGTTTAATAGAGATGAATGATGAATTGAGCTGGGTTTTCTGGTGGTGTGGTTAGTAGTGCACTATTGCTCCAAGGGTCTTAAATTTGAATTCTGAGCCAGGCATGAATGTGTGTCCCATCACCACCATCCATCATCACTTTCGCAATTAGCTTATACAGGTAGAAAAGCACTGTAAACAACCAAAATAGAAACAGATATGGAATGATGAAATGATGAAATAGACATAACAAACAAACAAAAAAATATACATCACGTACTCATTATTCGAGTGCAGGATCACCCGATTTACGGCACACTAACAAATTCACCATGGAGTTCAAGGTCATATTTTCTTAATGACCCTTAATAGAACCCTCCTATTAGAAGATCGAATATCTCATGCAATACTGAAAAGTTCCAATGTTTGATTCACGAGTACGCACTGTTGAAGTACAACAGTTTTGAAGTTACCGGCAGTTTTGCTCTAAAAATACAGTTTATTCACGCTACAGCTAAAAAAAGTCGAAGACATGAAATGTAGGAATTAACAGTTATTTTATGTTCTCTTTTAATTAAAATATGATTATTCTTCGAAGTAAAGTTATTTGGAAGCTGATATATTCATATTATATGTGCATCAAATAGCCTATAAGCCAGTTTCCAGCACGATTTCAATGTTTCTAACTAAAGCATCATTCAGCCTCTGGCATTTGCAGCCCCTCCGTTATGAAGGCTCCAGAACCTAGAAGTTGAGCGCCAAGTGGTATAATGGCACAAGAAAAGGTGGAACAAAACTGAAAATTGTTCATAGTCCAGACCATTCCTCGAGGCCATTAACTCATTGGCTTTAATCTCCTTTGGCGCGCAGTTGCAGTTCGTAGAGCGAAAGCACCAAAGATCAATCGTAGGAGTTTGTTGCAGACAGTCAGTAGTACAATTCAACTACACAAAAGCAACTTTACATTGTTTTGCCCCAGAGGTTTCCCACTCATTCACCGTACAACGCAGCTGAGATTATGGAGATGCAGTTTTGTTTCAGATCTCGGTTCCACAGAAAGGTTTGGTCCAGTGGCTACTGGACTTAAAAGCTTCCGTCCCTCTCTCTCTCTCCCTCTTGCTCTCTTCGTCCCTCCCCTCTATCTCCGTATAGCTATGCTTGGTGAACTGGGACCGCCATGTGTCAGTGGCAGGCAACGGCTGGCTCGTAAAGAACGAAAGGAAGAGAGCTAGTAGAAGCAGTCCATTTGGTGCAGACGGGTAGAGCTTCGTTATTCTTCCCAGTACTTGCCTCTATCTCTCCGCCTCTGAGCATACCACCGCTTCACGCTGAGAAACTCACATACAATCTCGGGAGGTAGTCAAATGACCACGATTCACGTGGAAAAGGGAACTCTTCTAGAGAGGTCACGTAAGGAAACGGGCGCTGTTCTACACGTCATTCCTATTCTTTGATAGTAATCTAGAAGCCTTAGTCTAATTGTGCAAAAAAAAATATTAACATTTCGAATTTTAATTTACATGTATATAATAAAAATATACATAGTTTTAAAATTTGTTAAGTTCACTTTATGCGCAAATTGGGTAATCGGGACCAAACGTGCAGTTTAAATTGGGATGTGAACAACTGTCGCTTAACCGTAAATCAAATCCGGGACCTTTTGGTTACAAGGCGACAGCGATACAACTACACCATGGGAGGACCTACATACAGTATATGTTGGAAAGTTATAATGTAACACTTTTTTCGTGCGAATATCCTAAGGTTTTAGAATCTACTATTACAAAGTAGGAATAAGATTGTTTATAAGCAAGTTTCGTCTAGCAATGTTACTCGCTGAGGTGCAGTAGTTTTAATTCCATTACAAAAGTTCAAATATAAAATGTTGGATTTGCCACACAAATTGCATCTTTTGAAGCTGCTCTCTTAGATATTTACAATAAAAAATTGAGTAATCCAACTCACCAACTCGGTCACTTTCTATATCTTTCTTTCTTCTGCGATTACCCTACGTGTCACATATGAATTTATTGCTATGAATATTCTACATACGTATCTGTAACAAACACGGAGACTTGTGTGCGTTTTGTTTAATTTTCTTCAGTATAATAGAGCGGCTTGGGAGTAAAAATTGACAACCCACGAAAGTATGAAACAGAAAAACACAGGTGAAAGTTCGTCAATTACATGTTAGCATATGGATTTTGAACGGAGTGTGGGTTATCAAGTTTTACTCTAGTGTCGCTCAATTACACACAGGCCTAATACTCTAAAAAAGGAAACGATTCCATAGACACCTAAACAGCAATTGTAATCACTATAGTATATCAAAGTTATAATTTGAAGGTTTGAAGGTTCATGATGCAGTATTCAAAGCTCCGAGGAATAAAACTACAGCCGAAGATGGATTACCATCAGAATTCTATCAATGTTTCTGGGATCTAATAGGAGACGAATTAACGGAATGGGTCAACGAAGTGTTGACAACAGGGACCATAGGGAAGACCAGTAGCACGGGAGTTATAGTGTTAGTTCCCAAAAAGGAAAATCCAAAGTTCGTCACAGATTTTAGGCCAATTTCCATATTGAGCAGTGACATCAAACTTATAAGTAGGTGCATAAATCAGCGTTTAAAAAAATATATGGTTAAACTTATTGGCAATTTACAGTTCGCTTGTAATACGTCCCAAAGTATACATCACTTGCTACAAACGATAAGAGACGTAATTATTACCAAACAAAATAAGAATGCATCAGAGGCAATTCTATCTTTAGATTTTTCTCAAGCATATGACAGAGTGAGCCACGAATATCTGTACAAAGTCTTAGAAGCATATGGCTTCGGAGACACTTTTCTTAATTGGATAAAAACATTATATAATCATATGCTGCTAAAACTCAAAATAAATGGTTTCTTGACAACAGGTTTTAAAATGCGACGAGGTGTACTACAAGGTAGTCCCTTGAGTAGCACATTGTACGTCCTCACAATAGCCCCCTTTTTGTTTAGTATCCAGCATCATTTACAGGGCATTTCTATGGCTTCCACCACAATACAAGTTGGCAGTTTCATGGACGACGTCACGATTTTTCTCAAGGATGAAAGAGATCTGTACAGTGTTAAAAGCCAAATACATACTTTTGAGCTCACATCAGGAGCAAAACTAAACAATCGAAAGTCATTCCTAATGCCCCTTGGCAAGGAGAATCCTTTCACAAACAATACGGAGATCCCTGTGGACAAGAAAATAAAAGTTTTAGGTATCAACTTCTATGCAAATATCGATGAAACGATCGAAGCCAATAGTAATCTCACGTGCGAGAGGGCAATCTACGTCCTCAGAGTGAACAAGATGCGCTCTCTGAGTTTAAAAACACGAGTAAGATTTATCAACGTTTTTGCTCTCTCTAAACTTTGGTATGTAGCAAAAATCCTGCCCTTCAAAACACAGCACTTAGCCAAGGTCAACAAAGCTGTTGGCTGCTTTTTGTGGCACGATACAATTTTCCGGGTGGCAATGAATGAGGTCACGTTATCAGAGAAGACAGGTGGTTTGGCACTAATACACGTGAACACACAGGCAAGAGCATTGTTTGTACAGACTGGCCTTAAAACAGCTTTCTCACTGCACGAGTCAACGACCCAAGCATGTATACAAACGATAATACAGGACATTCCATTAGAAGCTCCCATCGATATCCAAAGTATCCCCAAAAGATTTTCGTTTTATAAGGACATCGCTTTACAGGTATGCTACCAGTTATTACGACATGAGACAATTACACCATCTGTTAAAAAGTTATATAGTGAAATCAATAGTTTCAAGCACACAGTACCACGAATAGTCAGGGATTTCAATACACATAATTGGCCACAAATATGGGAAAATGTCTCCGCCAATCACCTTTCAAAAGCTGCCCAATCAATATGGTACAAAGTGGTTCATCGTGTTATAGTGACAAGAGATAGGACATACCAATATGGAATCAGTGACTCTCCTAACTGTATATCATGCAACGTGCCTGACTCTATAGCCCACAGGCTAACGAAGTGTCGAAACTCCTCCACGGCGTGGAACAAATTGCGAACAATGCTCAGTCGTATATGCCGCACCTCATTAACAAAGTTTACGGATACTGATATAGTTTTTCCTGCTTTCAATTTTTATCCACCAACGAAACAACGAGCAGTACAATGGTTGATAACAGAATACTTATTATATATATTTCACAATGACGAGAGCAGTTTTAAGAAACAATTCAGTATCTTCTTGCAAGAACAATATGAAAAAATTCCTCTCCAAGCAAGGAAGGAATGGTATGCAAATTTCTTATCAGTGCTTTATACTTAATTTAGGTCAAACAAAAATGTAAAGGTTAACCAGATAGAAATACGAATTGTAATAGCAGTACTACACTTATGTCAAAAACAATGTAATTCCATAACTTGTAGATCAGAATGAGACAATAAAAAAAAAAAAAAAGTGGTTAGCACATCGCGCTGCGACGCCAAGGGTCCCGGGTTCGAATCCCGGTCGGGCTTGGTTGTTTGTGAATGTCCATTCATCAATTTCATCATGTCATCACTCATCCCCATCTTCGCAAATTAGCCAAGAGGCACAAAACGCGAAGTAAAATAAACTAAATCAAATAAAAAAAAATCAAATCTTGGATTCGTTAACCATTTCAGATACTGATGATTGCATAAAGGTCTACATTGATTTGTTGTTTTAAGTCCACTTTATGCACAGTAAGGCTAATTGGGACTGGACCTTCAGTTTAAAGTGGGATCCGAACCACTTGTGCCTCCACCGGGTATCGAACCCGGGACCCCTTGATTACAAGGCGACGACGCTACCACTGCGCCATCGGGGAGGCCCTATATAAATTTCTACAGTCGCAAAATTCACTACAAGTGATGATGGAAAAATTACAGTGATTTTTAGATCTGACGCAATAAAAATAAAATATGACCAGTTTTGAACTACTAATACATATGAAGGTGAAATCATCCACAAGAAATAAAAAAATATATTTAAAAAAAAATGGTTGAGCAACCAGTCCGTTCCACTTCACATGGATTGGGTCAAATATTCAACAGAAAATTCATCAGTTTGGCTCAAGTGTAAAAAGAGTCGCAGACAACGACAGACTCAACACGGCAGGCAACTGAAAAAAAAAAATTGTTATTGTTTTCCCAATATATTCAGTTGTTTAACCACGAAACTATCCGGTTCCGTCGAATTATTCCAGTACATTCACACATTCTCAATTAAGAAAAATCCAAACTTAAATTTTAATATCAAAAAATAACTTTATGGATCATCTTTCAAAAATTTTAGGAGATTTAATTGTAATTTCATGGTCATTTTACAGGTATTTTGATAATTTTATGCCATCAACTTCCCCAACTTCTCTACTACAGTTCATGCAGGAAGCAGAAAATATCAACATAAATCGCACAGTAGGAAATGAAATACTCCTCTCCTAGCCGCTTTTTCAATAATTCTGATTAAACTGTTGCTGTGGTAGATTAGAGAGAATATTTTCCTCGGCATCTAAGAAAGGAAAGCGTGGCTTTACCCAACTACGAGCACGCCCATTCTTTTCAGGCTGCGACTTTCATTTGTTTTACCTTTGTTAAAGACAAAATCAAATCGGAACTGGGAACCTCGTTATCGTTAATCAATAGCTTCGATTAAATTTCCGGCCATGATTTACGTGAAGAGACTTATTGGAGATTTGGACGAAGAGAGAGTGGGAGGGGAAAAAGAGACGAAACACAAGCGAGGAGGGGAAGACAGGGAAGAAAACGGAATTTCAGTATAGGAAACTTGGTCAAGGATTTTGGGATTCTTACTTTATTGAATGTTTATGCAGGCGCCTACGCAGCGATGGAAGAGGAGATGCGAGAAAAAGGTGTTTTGAAAGGTGCCTATGAAAAGCAGAAGCCAACGTGGATCACATAGAAAAAAAACGTGAAAAGGGAGAAGAAATCGTCGAAAATCGGAGTTGAATCCAATTTAAAAAACTATCGGGAATTTCTAGGTCGACAACGACTTATCAAATCCAGAGAAAGAACCTCAGATTACATCCTTCAATTCACGAGACTCTACTCTTTTAAGCAAGCACTTACCTTTATCAGCTTGGCCGAAGACCTTCTAAGCATCCCAATAATGTAACAATATTCTCCTAAGCCTCCTGGTGTAAGGAAATATTCATCGAAATTTTCATCGTCGATCGATGAAAAACACCAGGTGCATTGCAATTATAACAACAGTCTTTATCATGGCTTTTTAAAAATCCCTAATTAGATGTGCATTTTTTTTTCTTCATCGCGCGAGATTAGTATCCATTAACCCATATTCGTACATCAAAATACGCTGAGCTGGATGATTAAGGAATGAAGAATCGGCTAAGAATGTCAATTTATGGTGAAGTTTAATCTTTTTCAAGCAAAAACATTTCGAAAATTCCATCCAGGTTTTACTTTAAAACATTTTGCTCTCGTTGTGCCACGACCCATTGAGTTTTACGTCCCTTTCATCTTCCTGCCAAATATTTTTTTTTTACAAATACAGTGGACTCTTTTTAATTCGAACTCCGAAGGGACACGAAAAAGTTCGAATTATCCAAAATTCGAATTAACATTAAAGATAATATCAAGGCGAATAAACTTGTGTTCGAATTACCTAGTAATTAGAATTATCCAACTTTGAATTAAAATAGTCCACTGTAATATCTAAACTATACTTTATTCTAGTTTACTCTTAGAAGTTCACATTTTCATTAATTTTGAGCTGTCTTATATTTTTCTTAACGCTTTTCATCATTCGCATTTCTCCGTTTTCTCAGAATTTTCTTCCTGCATTAAGTTCTGACATCTGCAAAAGTTTGCGGCATTTTAAAAGTGTGTAATTTTGATTACAAAAGTCAATAAAACATCCACAATTCTAACTCATGACTCCTGCCTTATCAGTGCATTTAGGTAAAACTTAAAGGTTTTCATAAGCTATTGTCACAAATCAATAACAACATAGACGTGTGCCCATGAACGTGCTCAACGTCCGTTAAAAATGGTCACAATTCAAGAAAAATTTTCTTGGCTTAACAGTTTATTTTCTCATATTTTTTTCAAGTACCCTGCGGCTTTTAATACTTAATGCATTGAATATAGATATTCATTCTTGATCCAATGTACGTTTATTAATATAAAATATTCTGATACTTCTTAAATAAGAAAAAAATGTTATGCTTTGCAATACGTATTATGCATATCTAATATGCCGCGAAATACAAGGTAACCAAAAAAAAGTTTTTGCCGTTCTAGAGCAGTGATAAACAAATAGCAATACAGTGGACGGTACGTACCTTTATATTTCGAAGTAATCTCCATCAGCATCCAACACCTTTTGCCAACGTTCCTGCAGCTGCACAAGACCCTGGTGATAAAACTCAGCGGGCTTGGATGCAAAGAAGTCTGTGAGTGCGTTCCGCAGGTCTCCCTCATTTGCGAAGGATCTCCCACGGAGGTGGTTGTCGACGGAATGAAACAGGTGGTAATCTGTAGGTGCAAAGTCCGGTGAATATGGTGGATGGCACAGTGTCTCCCAGCCAAGTTGCTGAAGGGTCTCACGGGTCCTCTTTGCCACATGTTGCTTGGCATTGTCGTGCAGAAACAGCACACTCTTGCGATTCACCAATGCCGGCTCCTTCTGCCGCAATGCAGGGTGCACCCTTTGCAACTGCTGAGAGTAGAGGTCAGCAGTGGTGGTCTGACCAGGTGGAAGGAGCTCGTAATGCACCACTTACCGACAATTCCACCATACAGAGAGTATAACCTTTCGTGTGTGCAGAGGTGGTCTTGAGGTGTGAGGAACAGGGTCACGTGGCGACAACCAATGTCTGGTATGCTTGGGAGTGTCATAGAGGACCCACTTTTCGTCACCAGTGAGCAAGCGATCACATATGGGTGTGTTCAGGTGCCGAGTGAGCAAGGACAAACAGGCAGTCACTCGTTGTTCCTTGTTGGCTGCCGACAAAGTGTGGGGTACCCACTTGCTTAACTTGTATGACTTTCCTATCCCATGCAGGTGCAGTCTGACTGTTTCAGCGAAAACATGGAACCTTTCTGCAAGTTCATCACGCGTTAGACCACTGTCCTTCTCGTTGACTGCTTTCAGGGGCTCCTCATCCAACACACGTGGTCGTCCACTGCGAGGTTCATCCGAAAGGCTCACATCTCCCGAACGGCATTTTTGGAACCAATGCCTGGCAGTGCGTTCGTTCACGGCATTCTACCCAAATGCGGTAACTTGATGCAGCAGCTGACATGCCCACTTTAAAGACATACAACAAACACACGCGAATAAGCTGCTTCGATACCTCCATTTCTCTTCGACACTGGACGAGGTATGACTGCTGTGTGTGCGCAACGTGCCTGTATTACTGACAGTCGACGGTCAGACTAACTCCCGATCGCTTGGCAGGTACGTGCGTCATTTCGTTTCCTATCTGTGAGCGCATGATTAATGAGACGTCAAAAACGGTGTTGCGGTAATGACCGACTTATGATGCGTTGATACTCTGGTTATTTAAGTTAACTGTTTTACCTTAGGCGTAGTTCTACCAGATGAATAACACGGTACATCGATTTAGATTTTGGAATATTTATAATACTAAATAATACATAATGGTATGTAGAACCGTAATTTCAACTGTCTAATACAAACGGCAAGAACCTTTTTGGTTACCTTATAACAATGAATATAAGTAATTGTTATCCAATACCATAGTCAGTCCGGGATTGTAGTCCACGCATCAAAATATTACTATTACTTACAATGTATAGGTTCGAATATGTGAAGAGGAATACAATAATTGTAATTCAAAGAATATTTCAATCTGCCTTGTGTTCAGAGGGTTTTCATTGAAAGACATTAACAAAAAATGTTTCAAAAGAGACAGCTTTAGAAATATAAGTTACGGTGTATTATAATTTACAATTCTTTTCTTATCAAAATATTAGGATAATCTCACATACTCTGTATAATTCATTTATTTATTTATTTATTTATAGAGTTCAATTTGGCTGTCGTATGTTATCAGTCATTTCCGTATTTGCAAATATATAACTTCAGATCTATTTTTGTATTTCTTTTTCATTTGACTGAACTTATTTTCTTAATTTTACATCGAATTTATGCCGTAGAAGTCATTGATAAATGAGAAATTATAGATTTCAAGGAACGGCTTGCTGGCAAAAATTAAATAGATTATCGTTGATAGGAGCAGACAACGAGGACATTTTCGATAATGTCCTGAATTACAGTGCGTTCGTTATCAGATTTATAGGATTTAGTATTGCTTGTAGGGAGTAGATAGTGGTTCACCATTGACTGATTGATTGGATTAGATTACTTTCCACGCTTTTCTGCCACTTTGGATAAGTGACGATGCATATGAGTGTTGATATGATGAAACTGATAAAGGGACATTCACGAAGAACGCCCACGCCTGAATTCGAACCCGGGACCCTTGGCCTCGTGGCTTGTTGTGCTAACCACTTTTTTTTAAATGAAATACTCCCTACACGGAGGTGCCCCCACAATTCACACTTTTTTTTCACTTCTACACTTTTCAATTGTTACAGTTTCCCAGTTTCTTATCATCTGGACAAAACACAAATACCCATGCCTTACCCGGGACTCGATCCCGAAACCCCTGGCGTTGTAGCTCGCTCTCCTGTTGACCCACAGAGGTCGGCTGATGATGGGGGGTACATTCTCCTGTTTTAGTCATGCATCCAAGAATATGATGTCGCTTACGTGAAAAGATGGAAAATTGTTATTTTCAATATAAATTTCAAAAGTTGGTTAGCGTGAGTATTGTCAGTGTTTGATTTTGGTAAGTGGTGACCTAAATATGTTGTGCCCCAGGCCTACCCAACAGTTCCAGTGTCAAAGTTCACATCGTTGCATACAAAGTATCGTATAACGACATCAACAAGGTCATTCAGGTTTCATATTCTGAGACAAATTCACAAGAACAGCTATCTGAGGCAAAATTGGAGTCATTTTCATCAAAGCGCGGGCACGTGTGTTTGTGTGTATGTGTGTGTGAATGGAAGGGAAAACAAAAGTCATTAAGCTAGAACCTAAATGGCCTAATAGCAACCTGACTAAAAATCAATGGAAAGCGAACTTCCACTGGGATTAGATAGCTTCATTAACGTCAGGAATAATTGATAAGGGGCTTGGAGGCTTGCCTAGAACTGGCGAGCCAAGCCCCTCAACAACGATCAGAGTTTAGTTAGCTTGTGGTTTAAAATGAGTTGTGCATGTGTGTAAGCGTGTGTTTTCGCGTAGAAACTGATTTAGCCTTTCCTGCTCTTTCTTTCACCACAAAAGCCGCGAGTTCCTCTTTGTTTTGACAATGTTCCGCCATTAACCAACGTGTCGGGCGAAGCTGAAATAGGTATTTTGCACTTTATTTTCTATTCGTAACATCATTTGCATGAAAAAAAAGCAACAGGGTGTTCTGAAACAGATACACACACACCCACACACACACGGCATGGTGTCTGACCGCACGCGAGAGACCAAGGATCGTTTCTCGGGGTAGGTAGTTTCAGGTGGGAAACTATCCAACCATGTCTATCCATGGAGCAGCTCTGGGGTTCACCGAACTCCTAATAAACCCCTGTGCTGCTGATCACCCCCCCACAAATATCCAACGTCGTCGCCTTGTAATCAAGCGGTCCCGGGTTCCATACCCGGTGGAGGCACATAGTGGTTCGGATCCCACTTTAAACTGTAGGTCCAGTCCCGATTAGCCTTACTGTGCATAAAGTGAACTTAAAAACCAAATCAACCAACCAACCTAAATGACCGAGATTCTGAGTGTGTGGAGCCCTACAAAAGCAGTGTAAATTAACAAATATACGGGAAGGGAAACGTTTAGTGGTCACACTATTCAAAAGATTTCACAGCTGTGATACGGCGTGAAAAACTAACAACATAATACGATTTTTGAAATCGTTTATTCTTGAAGACTTGAGTGCCATGCCAGACCAGTGTTGCAGACTTAAGTTATTCCAGGCTAATCTAACTTTCAATTTGAGGTCAATACACGTAAAAGATACCCAGCCTCTGATAAATGGGTACCTTAGTGTATGTGTGTACAAGGGTCCTTCACATCCCTCCCGTATGCGTTCAAGACATGCTGCAATCTCAAGGGGTACCATTGAAACTCGGAAGGTTTCCATTTACTGGCCAGTGACGCCAGCCAAGCTAGGACGATTTTTGAGTCGGTCCATAGGTGAATGGTGTCTATGCATAGACGCAGTATGGGCAATGCTTTGTGTACCAGTTTGGCTAGTAGAACTGCCGCACATAATTCCAAACGTGAAAGAGTGGTTCTCTTCACCGGAGCCACCTTGGGCTTTGAACACAATAAGTTCACACTTATGTGACCCTCTGAATTGATTGATCTTACGAAGAGGACACTGCCATAGTTTATCTCTGATGCATCAGAGAAACCGTGAATTTGAACATTACGTATGTCTCCTGGAGCCAAAACAAATCGTGGTATTTTTACCTCGTTAATGCATGTGAGCTGCGAATGAAGATGACGCCATGTTTTCTGAATATCTTAATGAAGCGGATCCTATCCTAGATTGTGGAGCCATAACTGCTGCAGGAATGAATTGTATGTGATCACCACTGGCGATATTAGTCCGATTGGATCGAACACTTGCGCAATTAAGCTGGCAACTTGGCGCTTTCAGAATCCCTTCAACGAAACTACGTCTGCTGCTACGGCAACCTTACTGTCCATGAGAAATTCGTCCGTGGATGGGCGCCATGAAATTCCCAATGTTTTTGTGTCTTCTGTGTCGAATTGCACTAGGTCCTGTACTGCCTTCAATTCTTCTGGAGTATATTGTAACACTGCCTTTAATACATCTGTTGTGTATTTGGAACTCATGCAGATGTCACACAAGGTGTCGAATACATTCTAAATGATATGCCCGCATAATTCAACATTATTTAATTGACCACAAATTACCATTCAACAAACTATAATGAACTCCATTTATACAAGACAAAACACAATCTCTCATTACCAACATCTTGACAATTTCAAAGGTCTTATAAACCATACAGACTATTTACGCAATAAGCGTCACACATACGAAATTCCCCTGCGTCGATAAAATTTTGCATTCGCAAAATTTTGGTTTTATTTATTTTACTTCTCTTTTCCATAATCACTCAAATCCAATCTGTCAGGTGGTTTTCTTTGCCTCTGACTTCTCCTTGACACTCTTGTCTCTGCTGCTTCACGTCTATCTAAATCTATGTTCCCTCTTACAGCTTCTTTCACCACTTCATGATTGTTTCGTCTCTCGTAATCCTTAAACATATAATTCTCATCTAAATATCTTCCTTCGTGCACTTCTGAAGATGCGTCATTCTTCATATTGCCTGTTTCATCACTATCATGATGATTTCTCTCACATTCCTCCATTTTATCTGGTTTCCATGCACTAATTTAACATCTTTACCAACTTTAATATACCAAGTATATGTCCCTCCGGACAACTTCACCTTGAACATAGGATGCACTTCTGGAATCGCAGTTGGCAAGTTTCACCCAAACTTCGACACCTCGTCTGGTATCCTCACGTTTGTTCTTATCAGGAATATCCTTCAACCGATTTACATCATCTTTCGGTCTCAGCTAAAATGCATACATCATTTCAGCAGGAGATTTCAAATTAACGGTGTTTGGAGCCATTCGGATACTATGTAGCACATCTAGCAAAGCATTATTTTAATCAAAATGTTTGTCATCTCTTCTAGTTTCGTATAATTTATATCTCAGAGCACTTTTAATAATTTGTACGTGTCTCTCAGCTTGTCCATTACTAGCCGGATGATAAGCCGGTGAATGCATCAAAGCAATCCCTTGATCTTCACAATATTTCTTGAATTCTGCAGATTGGAAGAGAGGACCATTATCCGTAACTAAGGTGTATGGGTGATTATACCTTGAACTTAGTTTCGACATAAATCCTTTTACATCCCTGAATGATGTAGAAGATACAACTTCACAACTGGCCATTTAGTAAATGCATCAACAACGAGAAGCAACACTTTTCCTTGAAAATAGAAGAAATCGCACGGCTTATTTACTTCCTTCCAATTATACTATGCTTTCTTTTTGGTGTCGGGTTTTACAGCATTACAAACGTTGCACGATTTTGTGTGATCCTAAATATATTTGTCTATGCCAGGCCACCAATATCTTTCACGCAATAGTAACTTCATTTTTACTATGCCATCGTGATTCTCATGAGCTTTCTCCAAAATTTGCTGTCTCATTGAATTAGGTACAATGACTCTAGAACTCCACAGCAATATATCTTCTTCACATTGTAGTTAATTTCTTCTTCTTCTCAGCGCTTCGAATTCACTTGCATCTATATTTGGATCCTTAATCTTAGATTCTGGCCAACCTTCCATAACGTACCTTTTGACCTGTTTCAACATCACATCTTGTTCTTGCATAGTTCGGAAGACACTTTTCAGACTATCCGTGAGCTTGATTGCATTTACAAACTGAATCCCATCAAAATCAACTGTTTCCCCTTGCAATGGCAACCTCGACAACATATCCGCTACTTCAACATTCTTGTACACAATTTCATATTCATAATTAGCCAAGAACAAACCCCAACGTTTAATCCTGGATGAAGCCATAAAGGGGATAGCCTTTTCATGTTGAAGTAGTTGTTTGGCGGGTAGTGAATCAGTACATATTTGAAATTGCTTTCCATAAATATATTTTCTAAATCTCTTCACGGCAAATATAATTGAAAGAGCTTCCTTTTCATGATGAGGATAAACCATGTCATGTTGCGAAAGAGTAGTAGATGCACATTCTATTGTTTTCAATTCACCATTAGTTCTATGGCACATCTGAGCTCTTAGTCCATAACTCGAAGCGTCACATATGATTACTGTATCCTTGCTAGAATCAAACGGAGTTAAAGTTTCGGATGACTGCAGTGCTTCTTTAACCTTTTTATACTGACTTTCACAGTCATCGCTCCAATTCCAATGCACATTTTTCTTTAATAAATTGTACAAGGCTGGAATCAGTATAGCCATATTTGGAATGCACCTTCGAAAAAAATTAATGCCTCCCAAAAACGACTTCAATTCTTTCACGTCATGCGGACGTGGACAATTAAGCAATGCTTTAATCTTGCACTGGCACGGTTTAATTCCTTCCTTAGAAAGTTTGAATGGACGATTTAAAGAACTTGCACTTTTCCAAATTAACCTTCACGTTATATTGAGCTAATCTGTCCATGACCTCAATACATCTGCTAACCGTCTCTTTCAATCCAGATCCAGAAATCAGAATATCGTCTTGATATGGAATTACATAATGCAGACCATGCAATATTTGTTCAATTACTCTCTGAAATATTTGAGACGAAATTTTAACTCCAAACGGCAATCTTGTATGTTGTAATAATCCCCATGGCGTGTTCATTCCAAGCAACCTTTTTGCTTTTTCACTCAAAACTATTTGCCAATAAGATTTTTGTAAATCCAAACTAACAAATACGGCATTTCCTCTAACTTTCTGGAAAATATCCTCTAACAGTGGTAGGGGATAAGAAGCATTTTCTACATATTTGTTCAATGTACTTTTTAGATCGCAACAAATGCGTAAATCTCCATTTTCCTTTTTAATGACAACCATCAGACTGGACCATTCACTAGTATTGACTTTTTCATAAATGCCATTTTCTACCAATTTATCCAATTCTGATTTTACTTTATCTTTAATTCAAAAAGGCACATTGTAAAATCTCTTAAAAATTGGAGTTGCGTCCGGTTTTAATGGAATATCAGCTCTGAAAACCTTTATAGGCAAGCTTAAATCGCCATCAAATGTAGAATGAAATTCTTCCTTTAGAATATCAACTATCCCTTGAATATCATTAGTTTTTATACAACTGTCACATTTATTTAATACATGCATGAAATTACGAACATCAGAGTTCATTGCATTATTTCCTGTGACAGTGTGTGCAATAATATCAGACTGCGAAGAACAAGTATCCTTTGCACAAATTTCAGTCAACTCACAATGTAACTTGGGGATCATAATTTGAATGTACAAATCTAGACGATAGAACTGATTTCTCCACGCAACATTCACATTAACTTTTCCCAGTAAAGGTATCACATTATTACCAGCACCTTTCAATTTACAGTTAGGTTCAGACATTTGTACATTTTGCAGAAACGTTTGATAAAAATCTTTACTAGCTACAGATGCATAGGATCCAGTGTCAACCTCAACAAACTTTGCTTCATGACCATGCACATTAATTTCTATTAAATATGTACGCTAGTTAATGTTGGAATCTAGTTCCCTTGTACACACTTTTATATCATTTGCCGAATCGTTGATCACATGTTGTGATGATTGAAGTTTGGATGCCTGATTCACGATTTCTTTTTTTTTTTATCAACTTGATTTGTGTATCATTAGAATGGGTAAAAATAGTGGCAATGAATAAATCTTGATTGGCAGATGTGTTTGTTGGATTAGCTTCAGAGTTAGGTTCGGATTCTAACTCAGTTGTATGAGCAACAAATTTGTTATCGAGTTCATAATTTGTGGATTTTCTACGTTCAATGTTAATCCTTTTATAACATTTCAAATAATTATGGCCTTGCTTCCCACAGAACGAACAGTAACTTCCTCCATAATGCCCTTGCAATTTGGACTTTGATTCATATGATTTTGAATTATTACCTTGTCCATGAAGATTACTTTGCTGATTGCTAAATTTGGAATCATTCTCATTTTTACGTGAAACCTTATTCGCTTCATGAAATCTTTTGTCATTGTCCTTGCACTTAATATTCATTGTGCCATGTACGTTCACTTCACGATAATAATCCTTCATATCACTCTTGAGTGTTTCTATTTGTCAATCTAACTCAAAAGCTTTCTGGAATTCCATGATGTTTTCTGCTATTATTTTCTTCCTAATAACGTCAGACCTTAAACCGCTCACAAACGTGTCAAACAATGCAATAGGTAAAAACTCACCATATCCACATGCTTCACCTATCTTTCGGAGCCTTCTTGTAAAATCTTCAACCTTCTCCACCTCCAATTGCGTACATTTTCTTAACTTTAGGCGTTGCACTATAAAATTACTACTTGGATTGTAATAAGAAATGAGCCTATCAGAGATGTTCTTGAACGATTTCTTCTCTGGTAATATTGGAGAGAATTACTCGCGTAACAGTTCATAAGGTTTGGGGCCAATTACAGATATGAATCGAGGAACTCTGCTTTCCTCAGATATGTTGAACACTCGGCAATAATTATCATATCTTTCCAAATAAGAGTTAATGGTTCCTTCACCTGGATCATATTTGTCAACTCCTGGCACATACGACACAATGCCTACAGCAACGATTAAATCCAATTAATCATAGACAAAACTCACTTAAATCTGTACTACGCCGTTAAATATTTTTTAATACATCTGTTGTTTATTTGGAACACACAGATCTGACACAAGGTGTTGAATACATTATAAATGATATGCACGCATAATTCAACATTATTTAATTGGCCACAAATTACCATTCAACAAACTATAATGAACTCCATTTACACAAGACAAAACACATGAGTGGCTTCTGTAAAGTTTGATGATTCATCTTCTGCCAACTGTTTGAGGCATCTTGTGGCCAAGAATGAACTTGAAGTTAATCCACAAGTGACTGTGTTCAAACTGTAAACATGGATCGGTTCGTCACGTGATGCTCTGCATAAGATGCATGGAAGTGGTTTGTCTTCAGAATGCATGTTAATTTGCCTGTATATTTTAGCCGTGTCTGCAGTCAGTGCGATTTTGTGTCTACGAAATCTGAGCAGGATTGAAAACAATTCTTCTTGTATCGTGAGACCAATCATCTGTATACTGTTCAACGATTCCCCCGTAGTTCTGGGTGAGCTTCCATCAAAAACTACTCTTAAACGCATAGTCTTGCTTGATTCATTGATCACACAGTGATGTGGAATGTAGTACCTTGTCTCCTTGTCTCTAGATATATCTTCCAATGTCCCAATTGGTTGCATGTTATTGAGTTGTTGGTACTCGACCATGAATTCTGTATACTATCTTTTCAATTCCGTGTTCCGATCAAGTATTCTTTATAATTGGTTAAATCGTAAAATCGCTCTTTGCAGAGAGTCCCCAAGAACGGATTTGTCCTTCTTCAAGGGTAGCTTGACTGTGTATCGACCTTCTCGATCACGAGATGTAATTTCCTGGAAATGTTTCTTCACAGGCGATTTCTTCTGGCGAAGGCAACTTATCATGGAAATGCTCCAATTCCCAAAATCTCTGTAAGTGGAAATTGACTGTATCTACTGTGCGAACAAACAATGACTTCGAAGGTCCGTTCGTAGATGGTGCATTGGGAATCCTTCCTGCTACAATCCATCCAAATTCAGTGTTTTGCAACGCTGGATAGTTTCCTGTTCTTGAAAGTTTTTTCTGGCTTGAGAATAGTGTAGAACACATCTGCAGACAGAAGCAGGTCAATGTTGCCAGGTGTATGGAAGCTAGGATCTGCTAAATGTATGTCACTCGAAATTCACCACGTGGAAGTTTCGAGCCTCTGGAAGATGGAACAAGATATATATCCATGGTGAATCCACTTATGCTGGATTTATTCTGAATCTCAATGGTGTGAAAGGCTTGCACTGTAGCTTTATTTATGCCTTGGATAGCTATTCGGCGTTTTTGTTTCTTGATGTGTAGCTACTGAGCAAGGTTCTCTGTCATAATATTACTTTGCGAGGCCCCATCCAAAAGTGCACGACATGGGAGCCAATCGCCGTATGCGTTCTTAATTTTTATGAGTGCTGTGGCTAGAATTTGCGAAGTTTCTCTGTTCTTAACAGAACAATATGTTGCTTTAGTCTTGACATCATTATCCTGAAAACGAGTATCATCGGCTACTGTCGTTTTACTTCTGGGCTGATTCTGTGCTTGACGTTCTCTGCTGTTCTTATCTTCATGAAGAAGGGAATATGTTTCTCGCCGCAGTACTTGCACGCAGTACTTGCAGTACTTGCAGTACTTGCACGATCCTGACCTAAATCCCTGGTGATCAGACTGTCTAAGACAATTGAAACAGATTTAGTTGTCTCGAAGACATTTGTACTTCTGGGCAATCGTAGCTGCTTTGAAGGAACTGCACGCAAACAGCGGATGCTTATTATTCTTCATAGTATCCTTGCAATATAGGCATGAAGGAGATACAGTAGAAACATACAATCTTGAGGGAGAAGGATGCGCAGGTTTGTGACTTTGTTGTTTGGTGTTGCCACTAAAATGTGGCTTGAATGTTGATCTTTCATTGGAAATTGGTTTGAATTTCTCTAAAGCCTTGGTTCTGTGCTCTAGAAATTGAAACAAACTGTTCAGAGTGGTGAATTCAGAATCATTCACTTCTAATTCAAAAGCTTTTCGTGTGGTGGCATCAAGCTGAGATGTAAGATGTTGAACTAGCACTATATCTGATAGTGAACTATCTCCTGCTATTAATTTTAACGCCGAGATGGAGCTAATAGCTGTGTTTGTGAACGATCGCAATTCTTCTGCGTTTTCTTTCAACACTCGTTTTATATGCAAAATATCATTCGTGTGAAGCAGCTATGAGACGCTTGTTGTCAAAACGCTCCGCTACACCGTAGTTGGATGCTGTAATTAGTATGCTTTCAATGATTTGCAATGCCTCACCCTTCAGTGCGACACGTAAATACTGGAATTTCTGAATATCTGAAATATTCGAATTATCATGTATGAGCAAAGAAAATGTTTCTTTGAATGATACCCATTGGGTGTAGTTTCCACTGAAATGCGGAAGTTCTATTAATGGCAACTTGACTTGAGACTTACACGAAGTCCTGTGTACATTCTCCGCGCCATCTGTATTTGAATGATTTTCCTCAATTAATGTTAGCATTTGCGAATTAAGATCGAAATATGAAAGTTCGATTGTCTCTCGAACTGCCGTGTGTTCATCGTCTGTGGCTTCAAATTCAATGTTATCCTAAATTTCTTCTAGCTTGGGCCATAATGTGTTCAGTTGCTCCAGCCGAATCTTGATCTGTTGAACGTTCGGAGCCTCTGGATCAACACTGCTAACATACGACTGCAATCTCGTTATTCGCTCCCTGTAGGCGGCACGTTGCTTTAGAAGATGTGCTAAGTCTGCCATGCCTCAAGGTGGGAGGCACTAAGCAATGCGTTTTGAAATGAAAGGAGAAAATTAGGAAATATTGAACCCAACACTGTTTTACTCACCGATCTGGCATTCTGGGCGATCTGAAGTCCTGGTTAGGCTGCAACACTGCGGGTAGTCCTTGACACTGACGAGTACTCGAACAGCTGATGAACGCTTGCTATGGTGATGTCACGTCTGCACGTGTGGGCCGCTTGATGCACCTCTCCGTGATACGTTTCTCTTCGCTAGAAGTTTCCCGCACGAAAACGAACAAAAAAGCCAGTCCCGCGGGGGAACAGACAACTGCAGTCTAAAAATAACTCAGGGACACACCACGGGTGGATGACGTGATGCCATTGGTTCCCGACCGAAAGTTCCTCGTACAGCGCGAAGGGCGAAGGGAGCGGACTGTGAAACGCTGACAAGCGAACAGCGAATGCGCTGTCTGTCGGGAAAGTCCCGATCGTGTCCTTCAGCCACGTGGAAAATATCTCGCGCGCTTCAGGACCAGAAAATGAATGATGATCCGAACCGGTAGGATCTAAATGTAAGTGAAATTGTAGGTTACCACTTACATCTCTCTGGTATGGATTGTGTCGCTACAGGGTAAAGTTCACCGCGATCCTCTTGGGGGCTGTAAAGAAAACACAGGCACACACACTGATAACTATAACTATGTATTATAAGGTATATACACATAACACTTCATTACACTTCCCATGCACTCCTGTCTAGGGAAAACTTTTTACACGAAGTTGCAGCTGTTGTTACAACAACGCGCCACTAATGAAACGTAGCCACGTTAGGCTTACGGTATCCATAATTGTCCGCGACGTTTTCTGACTGTGTCCCGAGTGGCTTCTCTACGCACACTGGCTGGAAGTAACTACCGTGCTAAGATGGCGGCAACTACACACCGCGCTCAGAATAAATTAGCCAATGGGAGTGTAGGTTACTTAAGGCACTTGCTATACACAAATAAACAATTGAAGCTATATGCAATATAAAATATATAAAGAAAGAATAAACATGGTTAGTTTTATAGATAAATCTCCAACAAAAATATTGATGGCGTTTTTCCTAAAATATTCAAGCTTCTTTTGGCTCAAATGAAGCACAGCAGGAATTTTATGCTCCGAGCAGAATGCAATTGATTCTCTCAATCGGTCCCAGCATGCTTCTCAGTTACCGAGCACATTAAAGGGAAGCACTATAAAGCATCCTACCACAGACCCGACGACAGTAACAATATCTTGTTAAGCGTGCATCGCAAGCAAGACATGAAAAAATCTCCCTCTGGGGAACTGGAAAGCCCTAAATGTTTTACATTAATCTCCACCGCAGATGGCTTTTATATTGTTACGATGCAGGGGTAAGGATAGCCCTCATAAGCAATGCAATACTGCTTGCGTTTATTAACATGGTGGGGACCCAAGACTCTTATGATTTGCGACAGTAGCTATGAAGAGTCACGCTCGCTTTATTGAAGTCGCTGCATTCATCTCTTCGAGCTCATGCAGTTTACACAGCAGTCCTAATTTTCCTTCTTTGAAATGATGAGGAAAGATGCACGTTAACTTATACGATTTATTTAGCGCCGTGCCCAATCACAGTTATACACGATGCAGCTGTACTTTCATTAACGCCAAAACGTTACCCGCAGGAGCAGTTCCGTAAATAACTGATGAGCCGCGTTGAGATATTCTTTACAGAATCTTTGTTCCAGATTTTCCCCTCTCAAATTAAAACTTACTGGCCTCAATTCTTGCTAAGGAGATTCTGCATTAGAGCTTTTCAGTGCGCTAGAAATTTCATATCATCTCTATTATTAAAAGACTAGGAAAGTACTGTAATTTGACAACCGCAACAAAGTTCCCACGATCCATGATTTTTTTTCCAGTTTTTTTTCGTTTCAAAGGATTCGGAAACCTGAGAGAGAGGAGAAAGAAAGATTTATGTTTGTTCCCTACACCAATGTGAATGGAACTGGGAGTTGGGTTTTGTATCCTAGACAATTGTACTTTATCTTCTACCCTGGCAGGAGAAAGAAATTGGAAACATTGCTGAAATAGACTGCTCTACGTTCAATATTTTGATTATCTTTGAAATGTACCCTTGGGCTTTTGCGAGGCACTCGTTTAGCATTTTTCAGGCGAGGTTCAAGCGCACACACAGCCTCCACCAGATGGTGCTATTGTAAAATCTGTCTGAGCTGGAGAAATTTTCGCAGGAAAGCGATGAGTCGTAAATTGGGTTAGAAATCACGGAGGTAAAGTGATGTGAAAGATGGATGATTTTACATTTATTCTTTTACGTGCTCACACTTCTTGTGCGCTCGTCAAAACTTTTCTCTCTAAAACTACATAAGTAGAACGTAGAGAACTTGTATTCGGCGCAGCGATGCTTTATGAGCTCTTGAAATAAATTCTCTGTGGTGAAATTCGTTAACTCGTCGCCTAGAAAATCCTGAACGAAGTGTCGCTTTGCAATGGAGGAAAGTTATGATTAGAAATCGGATTTTAAAGGGAAGTCCTTTTTTATTTTTCAACAAGGATCATGGAATAAATTACAGGAGTGTTGATAATTATCTTCCACCAACAAGATTACATGGCATTGACTTCCCTTGTTTTCCCTTTTTCAGACCACATTCCCCTTTTTTTCCTGTTTTAAAATATTTCCCTTTCTGGTCCTTTTATTGACTAGTTTTTCAGCCTACATTCCTTTTCTCCCCCTTTTTAAAACGCATCTTCCTTGGTCCTTTTATTGACAAGATAGCAAATATCTTGTACGATTGTTTCCTCCCTAAACAAAACATTCAACAATTGTCTATTTGGGGCAGTTTAAAGGAAAGAAAGAACAAGCGCCTTCTACCTTACCTTCCTTCCACGAGTGTTGGGATCACATTGCAGGGATTGTTGCAACAATGCGATCTGGGCTTAAGTCCTTAATTCGTCAAACATTTCTTCGGCTATTACTGTTGCGGTAAGCAACTTGATTTCATTGATGACACGCACGGTTTGAATGTAATTATTTTTATAATTAATCTTCTGTCGATGAGAATACCGGGTGATCAGTTTGAGATGTCAGAAAAGTAAACCTTTATACACAAGAGGTTAATGTACGTATCACAGAGCACCTTGTTGTAATATAAGCACAAAGGATGTAAGTTTCGAATGAGTGGAGGTTTACACACTTCAGCCACATGGCGGCGCTAATGTGCATGGTAACAAAGGTGGTGATCACGACACAACAGCGCACACAGTATGTCGTAAGGTATGCGAAATTTTCGAGAGTAGTGGGGTTTGTGGTGGGGACAGCGCACTTATAGCGTAGAAAAGGAGAGGCTATTTGATTGAACAATCCGATTTACCCACACTTAAAACAAAGGCAAAAAAGGCTTATACCCCACTTCTTCAGGTGTGATATGCTCTGAATTTTTAAGAATTTGGATTCTAGTGTAGAAAAGGCGAGGGCTCAACAGATAGATTTACCCATACTTAAGACAATGGCAAGAGGGGCTTATACCCTAATTTTTCAGGTGTGGAGGTTCGGGTTTAAGTCCTCATAAAATATGAAGCCTCCCCTGATGGCAAAATGATAATATTGTTGTCTTGTAAACAAAAGGCTCGGGGTTCGAGTCCTGATAAAATATTTAAGATTGAAATACATGTGGCAAAATAATATGTCCACAAGTGAGATTTTGAATAATTACTGCTAGTTGATAGCCCCCAAATCTGAAACCCTGGTAAAAGTGTTTTACAACAATATATTGTATAAAAACTTAATTTCTCAGTTTTCTTATTTTTTCATGTTTTATAACCACTCGCTCAGCCATACAATAGGAGAAGAGCGGGTAAGCATAATTAATTGTTTGCATGCCTTGCCGGCACGCAAGAGACGCTAGAAGGGAATAATAATGATTTTTCTGTGGGATTCACTGAAGAGGTCAATAATCTTTCTGTGCGTGTAACATGTTGCAGACATGTAAAAGTGTAACAAAGATTATTGAGATAAAAACATATTTTCACACAGTGGCAATGAACTGACCCCCTTCATGCTAAAAGCAATTCTATTCTGATAATATGAGCCTAGGCAAAGACTTAGAAAATATTATGGCAGTTCAAAATCCAATTTTGTCTGCATTAAGGTCTCAGAACCCAGTAAAATGTGGGCATATTCCATATTGAGAAGTGTTAATATTGCTGCATTGTAATCAGGGGCTTTGGGTTCGAGTCCTGTATAAGATTGAAATATATACAACTGCCCACACATAAGATATTCACTGCTAGCTGATAATACAGTTGAGGTTTCAAAGCTGGTAGAGTGTCTGGGGCCTCTCTGACAGCAAAGTGTTGGTATTATTGTTTTGTAATCAAGAGCCTCTGTGTTTGAATCGGGCTTCTAGAATTGCTCCGTGACTCTCTCATTTCTTACATCATAAACATATGATTTTTCACCTATGAGAATGACGCTACATATGGTGTCATCTGGTAATGCCTCGTGGAATTCACAGATAATTTTAATGTTTGTTCTGTCATTCACCACAACTTGTTTCCTTTTTGAAGTGTTGATTACAAACATGGGTCTCCGTGTCTTGAATTCATCTGGTGAGTAATACATGTCTGTACTGCCAGTAGTGACACGCTTGAAGGAAGAAAAAGCTTCATATAATTTAAGAAAATCATTCTTGGACATGTCTAAATTGTAATTTTCTCTAGGGAATACCTCATTTCTGCCATTTTTAAGATATATGTTCTTGATGTTGCAGTTATCAAATTTGCTTGAATTTTTTTCCTGATTATTGTGTCTTCCAGTCTGAAACAATACCACTACAAAATCAGGCATGTCGTATTGAATACTGGAGAATGAATTTGTAGCATCAAACTCATAATAAGTACCAGATGCGGGCTTCTGTACACATTGATATGTATAAAATTGAAGAGGAATCTGTGGATTTTTTACTATATCAGCTTTGTATTTAAGAGCATAACTGGCCTCATATTCAACAACAGGGATTCTTAGCTCCATAGTCTGAATAATGCATTTGCCTGCATCTGGTAGGGTATTAGGCAGAGCTTCTCCTGTAGAGTTTAATGTGCTGTACCTCATCAAAGCATTATTATCATTTGCAGCTCTTCTAAATGTAATTCTTAACCCGCCTTTCCACATAATATCTTTGTAATCCGAGAAGAATCCTGGCAACAGGCGCATAGGAAACAGCACTGTGTGGTTTTTAGATAATATTTTCTCACCAGCCTCAAATCCACCTATTTGGTAGTATGAAGCCTCGGTCTTGGATAATTTTAGAGTGGCCAAAGCCGTGGAGGTAATGCCGGGATAATCCACTCTGTTTATAACAACGCCATGTTTTCTGATCTCAATTTCAGAGAACAGATGCGGCACAAAATTATCTACCAATCTTATATTTGAATTTGCAGGGTAATCTGTACCATCGAGCTTTACAACATCAAATTTGATGTATAGATCTGCTCTGTGGGGGTGTATAAAGCCGTCCCCTACATCAAGATCAACCTCAATCTCTGTGTTGGGTTGATTTAAATTTGCAAATGTCCTCCTGTTTGGAGGGAATGATTGTAGCTCATAACTCTCAATATTTTCCATTGTATGTATTTTTATTTAAATGTTAATCTCTATGATTGCAGTTGTTGTGGCTCCAGCAAAATCAACTAATTCTTCTTTTTCATTAGTGACCATCAATTCAATATAATCTATTCTATTATGGCACACAGGAAAATATAATGTTGGGGATGGATTGTAGATGATGGGCTCCATGAATTCAGAATTAGGTTTGAATGTTGCAATGATGCCAGTTTGTTTGTGAGTGCCTATGCCATTTGATTTGGTGATCATACCCTCGGCCACATTACAGTGAATGTTCAGAGTCTCTATGGCTAAGAATTTAGGTATATTAATAGCAGTGTGTTTGATGCCTGGTTCAAGTTTTGTGTTGTTCTCAAAGCCTAACAGCTCTCCTATAGTACCCAGATCCACTGTTTCTGTAGCAGATAGCCTGGGTCTTAAATTTGGCTTGAAGAGCTGCTACAGCTTCTTCTAAACTTTGAAAATTATCTAATGTTGCCAGATCAGTATATTTCTGAAGCAACATTTTGAGTTCGGAATCAATTTTAAGAAGAGGGTCCATGCATTGTGATTGTAAATTTGTAATTTCTAATTGAAGACTGGCATTGAGTGTGGTTTGTAAAGCTTGTAAATCACTTCTTAATTTCTTGACTCTGACATCAAGCATCAGAATCTCATCACTGTGATCTTCATGTCTTGTATGGCCAAATATATCATTAGGCATTTTCTTTTAATGGTTATTTATTATAGAGTATCTGATTCTTAATTCTATAAAAAAGGGTATAAGCTTGTCATAGGATCCAGGGACCTCAATATATAAGCAGTCACCAGCAGAAACAGTATATACAGTGCCAGAAATCATGTTTGAGTGCTTAATTCTATAAATAGTTCTCCCTACTGAAATCTTGACATCACCCTCAGGGGTTGTAATAAATTGCAATTGCCCACCTACAGGTAATTGGTAATGATTTAAATTATTGTTAAATATGTACAATGTTTTGCCTGTTTCTTCATCAACATCTGTAAGTATGCTGTTCAGATGAATAATTAACAAGCCACTCAGTTTAGACAGCATATCAGGAGAGGGTTGTGGTGTGGGCAGCTCCATAATAGCCTGTTTTTTGAACCCAAATAAGTTCATAGGCATGTTTATTTATTTCAAATCATGCTCTGTAATTGGGCATTGTTTGCCACTTATCAAGTCACAATGACCCCATGGTAAAGTATGTATGTCACATGATAAAATGCATCTCTTATCATCATGTGGGTCCAGGGCCACTTTTCTTACAATATTTGAAGTCAGCAAGTGATTCTCACTCTGAATTCTATTTTCTGATGTTCTAATTGAATTCTGTGATTTGATGCAATTTTTATAATCTTCAAATACAAGCTCTTTTTCCACAGTAACTCTGCCAACGCCCTTGGCCTTTTTGACAACAGCACTACATGTTTTAAAACTGTACACCTTGGCACTTAACCCAGCAAATTCCACAATAACATCGCCAAGTGTCTCATCTTTTAACTTGCCAGGCACCTTTTTGTTGTGGGGTTGAACTAATGTATGTTCACTGGTATCAAAGTATTGAAACAATTCAGGCTGTGACATATCTTGATAAACATCTTCTGTTTGAATTTCAAGAATAAAACTATCCGTGTCCATGTACAATAATTTTACACGATCACCATAAAAAGGTTTCAGCACATCATAATACAATATTAACATATGTAATTTGGACAATTCCAATATCACAGCCCCTACATAAATAGGTTTATCAAATTTGATCTTTGTTTTCTTCATGTTGAAAAGTGCCATGTGCTCATCATAAATTTTTCTGTAATTGAAATTAGGCTTTGCAACCAATTTTTTGCTCCGGCTGGGGTCAGTAATTATTTTAACATCGGTATGTTTTCTGACATTTTCAATTGTTTTGCCATAGACAGAATTAACCATCAATTTAAACAAGCCCTTATCAAATTGACTCTTTGCAGATGTTCGAAGCTCTGTATTTGTATCAATGTATGGTTTCAGCCATTCTGAGTGCCTGAACCTCAAAACTTTGCCAACTTTGGTTACTTGAACACCATGTTTCATCAGGAACTGGAGGTTTTTGTAATATATGACATATCCCTGTTTTGGCTCCAGAGTCATCATGAGCTTCTTCTGTTTAGAACCAGGTGAACACTGAACCTCGGGAATTGGGGGCAGATCAGAAAATTTATTGTGCAAATAATCTGGAATTGTCAGCTCAGCCTCTAAGAAGAGGCCATATTCACTGTCATCAAAGTCCTGAAGATCTTCAATATTGAAATCTTGAACCCATTCAAGCCCTGCATATGGCAGTTTATCCATCATAGCATAACCATAGAGGTTGTTTGCATCTACATACACTATATAATTTGATGGCCGTGCTGGATCATAATCAGGCATATGCTTGTTATTTGCTCTGGCATATCTCTGGGAACATTGCACCATCCCTCCTCTTATACATTCCTCCATAAACAGATACTTTTCTTGATCGTGGATCAGATCCAATTGCATTTTGGTATTCAAAAACGTTGCAGCCCATGCTAGACCAGGGGCACTGTAAAAATACACTGGGTCCAGTCCATAATTTTGCATGGAAGATTTTCTGAATGCTTGCAATATATCAACTGAGAGAGTAACATCAAGTTTCAAATAAGCCATGTGATAATCACCAAATGTCTCGCATTTTAAACTTTTCCACATCAATTTGGCATGGTGATAATCTTCATCAGTAATTCCAGATCCTCTGATTTTGCTATAAAATGCTTCTTGTGGTGGCAGGGAACACTCATCAAATTTAGATAAATCTGTGACATGGTCATATGGATATACACCCTTCCGCCTAATTAATTTCAGGTCCTGATTTGGAAACATGGCACGTGTGATTTTGAATTCATCATCAGATAATTGAGAGGCCAGTGTAGCCAGGCTAGCAGGTAAAAATCTGTAAGAATCAAGAAATCTTAATTGAATAGAAACACCATCAACTTTAATTATCTTGCTAATAGATATATATTTTTCATCATTTTCAGCTAAAATATTTAAATTCTGTTTGTCAAAACCCTCGTATCTGATCAAATGATGGAAATCATAATTGGATGCTCCATGGCAAAATATGGGGATAAATCTTGGTCTCTTGATCTTAATATTACAGATATTACACAGGGCCTGTTTATATCGACCATCTGTATGAGAATGGTGTTTCACCTTGATATTTGTATCTGAAAATTCAGAATCACATACCGGGCATTTTTCTACATTGTTGAAATCCTCAATCTGTTCCTCTGTTAAAGGCAACATAGGCTTTGATATTAATAAGATGTTAGATGCTATGTCACGGCACACATTTTCTATTCTATGTGCAAATATTTTGATGGCATTTGGTCCCTTGTATGAATATTCTTTAATAACAACACCATCCCGTATAACCATAAAACAAAAGCTGGAAGGTTCATGTAGCTGGTACGGTGTAATTGATGATTCTTCTGGATCTGGGCTACAGAATGCAAGAGATTTGAGATTCGATTCAAAATCACAGGCAATATATGCTGGGTGTTCCAACAAGGCTTCAAACTTTTTGAATTTGCAATTTTCACTTGGATTGGGCATCACCATATGAACAGGTTTATGGTTGCCACAGTATTTCAGATGCTCAATTAACTTGTTTTTAGCAATTTCTGCACTCTCTTCACAAACACCATTCACCATTTTTCTACCATCAAATTCAGTCAAACATCTTCTGCACAACTTGAATATTTTTTTATATTTGTCTAGTTGTGTTCTCACTAAAGCTTCAAGATTATGTATCAGAGTATAATGGTGTGTATCATCCCCTTCAATTAAGAGCAGATCAATCGGAATAGCAGATTCATCATCAATTGTACTGATTCTGAGAGGTGCTATCGGGCAATTGCCAGTGGAACAAATAAATACATTAATAGATAATTGTTTGCCATTGATATTCCTGGCCCTTTTTTCAAATTTATCAATATTCTGAACTGACATTGGATATTCCAAACCCTCCATTACATCATCAAAATCGTGCTCATGCTGTTTGTAATAACTTATTCTCTGAGGATCCCTTGAAACTGGATACAGAGCAGCTAAAATACACCACAAAAAGCATTTCTGGTCGGCGTTTTTTATATTGACCACGGCTCTTTTGTTTTTGATATTAGCAGGCAATGGCACATAAGTGGATCCTTGTAATGGGTTGAATTCAGAAATATTAACATAGAGCTTGTGTGATGAACCGCATAGGCTCCATCCGGACTCTTTTGCTGCAAATTCAGAGTGTTTCATATTCAATTGATCTATCAACCTGCTTATTATTCTGTCCGAATTTGTATTTGAATATACCGGTACAGTTTCTGTTATGTGGGGATGTCTAAATTTTGTGCCATTTGGTTTCTTATATTGTACAAACAATTTAAGGGACAACTTATAAGAGCCATTTTGTGCATTTAGAATTGCCTGTATATCAGGATTTACACTGTTCAAAAAATTATTAATTCCACATCTTGGCTCTGATACAAACCGGTAATCCCTAAGTTGGGCATTAAAACTGCTATGGATGGGTGCATAGCGTGGCTGCTTTGCAGGTCCAGCATTAACAGGTGCTTCATGCTTCCTTTTCAGACCAGATGTAGATGGTTGTGAGGGCAATGCTGATGACTGTACATAAGAATTACACTTATGCCATTTGTAATATGCCTTGCTTAATATTTTATGGCATCTTGGACACATTTTTGTGGCTTTTCTGCATTTCTTAGAGTTACAAATACGGCAATGCCTAGCCCAATGAGAACTAGATATATTTTTATTACACCGATTGCAATATTTTTGTTTTGGCATTTTTGTTGTTGTTTATTATATACAATTTCCTGGGTTTCAATTCAAAACTTTATACTGAATAAAAAATATCAGTTGGGGTTCAGCAGTTAGTGGCTGAGCTGGTGCTTTTATACCCAAACAACAGCAGTAACTAGGTTTTGGTGATAGTTGTGCTGATGTACAACACACTTCACCAGGTTTAAAACCTCATCTCTATATCAACTAAATACAATTCAAAATTGGATTTTGAACTGTGCAATAAATATTCTGTAAGTCTCACTTGTGTTTATATTAACAGAACAATACAAAACCAGAATTGTATTCAGGATTGTATGTGTTCATACAAAAAAGCCATATTTTTGACAAGTTTATAAACAACAATCATACAGATATAGCTTTTACACACATGGCCGAATCTGTCTGAGCAGAGGAGAAAGGAGGTTTTCAGATCTGGGGGCTATCAACAAGCAGTAATTATTCTCAAAATCTCACTTGTAGAGATATTATTTTGCAACATGTATTTCAATCTTATACAGGACTCGAACCCAAAGCCCCTGATTACAATGCAGCAATATTAACACTTCTCAATATGGAATATGCCCACATTTTACTGGGTTCTGAGACCTTAATGCAGACAAAATTGGATTTTGAACTGCCATAATATTTTCTAAGTCTTTGCCTAGGCTCATATTATCAGAATAGAATTGCTTTTAGCATGAAGGGGGTCAGTTCATTGCCACTGTGTGAAAATATGTATTTTTATCTCAATAATCTTTGTTACACTTTTACATGTCTGCAACATGTTACACGCACAGAAAGATTATTGACCTCTTCAGTGAATCCCACAGAAAAATCATTATTATTCCCTTCTAGCGTCTCTTGCGTGCCGGCAAGGCATGCAAACAATTAATTATGCTTACCCGCTCTTCTCCTATTGTATGGCTGAGCGAGTGGTTATAAAACATGAAAAAATAAGAAAACTGAGAAATTCAGTTTTTATACAATATATTGTTGTAAAACACTTTTACCAGGGTTTCAGATTTGGGGGCTATCAACTAGCAGTAATTATTCAAAATCTCACTTGTGGACATATTATTTTGCCACATGTATTTCAATCTTAAATATTTTATCAGGACTCGAACCCCGAGCCTTTTGTTTACAAGGCAACAATATTATCATTTTGCCATCAGGGGAGGCTTCATATTTTATGAGGACTTAAACCCGAACCTCCACACCTGAAAAATTAGGGTATAGGCCCCTCTTGCCATTGTCTTAAGTATGGGTAAATCTATCTGTTGAGCCCTCGCCTTTTCTACACTAGAATCCAAATTCTTAAAAATTCAGAGCATATCACACCTGAAGAAGTGGGGTATAAGCCTTTTTTGCCTTTGTTTTAAGTGTGGGTAAATCGGATTGTTCAATCAAATAGCCTCTCCTTTTCTACGCTATAAGTGCGCTGTCCCCACCACAAACCCCACTACTTTCGAGTATTACATGCATGCTACTGCCGCCACGCAGCTGAAGTCAGTAAACCAACACTCATTCGAAACTTACATGATTTCTGCTTATATTACAACAAACTGCTCGGAGATACGTACATTAATTAACCTCTTTCGTATAAAGGTTTACTTTTCTGACATCTCAAACGGATCACCCGGTACATTTACCTTACCGATATTTCACATTCAAATTGAGATATACTTGTAACCCTCGAAAAAATAAACTTCGGAATTCACCATTGAATGTGATGTTGCTGAAATAATACCGATATCAATATTCTTAATGATTAGAATTAGCTTTTTATAACTATGGTTTTGATCATGTGCTTATTTGATGAAAACGTCAAAAACAATTTACTGACTTCAATAACCATTCTAGCTGCTCTCAGCTTGCGATTTACATTATATGCATTCATCCTTTTACCTTATAATGGAGGTTCCACAGAACAGTGAAACCCTGCATGCGACATATGCCGCTTGAAAACGAACCAATCAAATGGATGCATATGCAGCCTGTCGGTGTAAAAAGACGAATCTCTTTGTTTCCCATTTAAAGAGCAATCAGGCGACACATCCCATGAGGCGTGTCCCATCAGTATGAAAGGCCCCTGATTATCAAATATATCTTTCAGCTATTCGTTTAAAAGAACTGTTGTTGTTGGGGCATCGACTACATCTAAATAATCCACCTTTTCAGATTTCATCAAGTATTCATTTGTACGGCAGATGACGAGCATGGCGTTGAGTGCTAAGTGGGGGAAATTACCATTTTAACTGATTGCTGTGCAGTTAGCTCTATATTCATTTCACATCTGATTTACGGTTTGATTTTTCTACTTTCAAATGACGAGCAAATGCAGAATACCAGCAAATTGTAATTGTCGAAGAGCGAATGTTATTAACATTTGAATTTCCATAAATGCTGAAGCAATCAAAGTTGCATTGTTATTGTATTAGTCGCAACAAGATTAGCGTAACGAACGGGAAGTAGTTAGTAGCGTGTCAGCGCTGTTTAACGCAATAATCCAATAAATTGTAGTGACATGTCGTGGATATTTATTTAATGAAAGCATGTCCGATTCAGGAACTAAAAGTAATATTTAAAAGCTGTCTTTGGCATTTTATTATTAATTTGTTGACAAAGATAATGAAAATTATTTGAGTTAGTGTGCAAACAATTTGGCAGATGCTTGTTATTAGGTTCTCACGAGATGTTTTACAATGTCGAATGGCGAACGACAAATGCTAGAAAATATTCTTATTCGGTAATATGAATATCCATAATTGTGTTCATTTAAGAAATAGGCCTAAATCACTTTTATGTCTGCTTTAGATGTGATTGGATCTAGTGAATGCAGTTTATATACAAGATTGCCATACGTAAGATTTTTTTTCTTTTTGTAATGAGCGTTTGAAATTTTCACGAGTCTCACTCTCAATGCATGGAAAACCTATTTTCACTATCTCTACTATTCGTTTCTTACCAATTGTTTACAGTTATGCCCGTAGCTTGTGTAAAATCCATTCATATAGTGAGACATACTTTATACGTTACACTCAAGAAATTTTGCCGAATACGAATTCTCAACATTTTAAATTTTATAAGACAATAGCACAGTAAAATATAGTTATTATATTTATGCAGCATTCAAATGTTAAGACGACTAGAATATGGTTTAAATGGCTAGATATATTATTAGTTGACAAGGAAACTAGAAATCGTAGAAAGTTATTTCTTGCCTCTTAAAGCTTTCTAAGTCTTGTCACAGAGCGCAAACCACCGCAGCTGGTATTTATGTGCCCACGCCAATAACGATGCAAAATACGCGGAAAACTGCTGGAAAAGTTTCTGCAATCAATATGAAAAAAGACATGTGAAAATCTTGGAATGGCTTTATTGTTTTTCAAAGTATTCACCTTTAAGAGAGATACACTTTTGCATACGCTCAAACCAATTTCAAAAGCATTTTTTCCACTCTGAAGCTGATACCTCAGATACCGCTGTTCGGAATGCGTCAACAACAGGAGACACAAATCGCTCACCACGCATCTTATTTTTCATGTGTGGGAACAAAAAGAAATCATTGGGTAATAAATGAGGTGAGTACGGACAATGAGTCATTAATTCCACATTTTTACTGGCCAAAAATCTAAAGTTTGGTGTGCTGAGTGGGAACTGGCGTTGTTGTGGTGAAGAATAATGCGATGATTTGGGTTTGGTTAACGCAATTTATTGATGACCTCTGGCAAACAAATTGTTGTATACCACTCAGCATTTACAGTCCTTTGATCTTCTAAAGCTATTGTTGCCACATGTCCCGTATAACCGAAGAAACATGCAATCATTTGCACCGAATTGAAATACTTTACACATAAAAAGGTTCTTTACGGTCCAGAATCCATTTACGCTTGCTGATTTTCTCTCCTGGACCAGGATTGAATTTATCTAAAATTCATAGACTTTTAACAATCCTGGTTAGCACCACTTACGAATAAAATATAAACACGCATAGCTACTCCGTGGGCAAGTGCGTTAAGCGATCGACTAACAATTTCGTCACCGAAAATTCTGGGTTCAAATCCTTGAATCCCTTTGAGTGTATCTTCATCAAGTAAGAAAAAAACAACTTAGCGCATCATCTGCCTGTGCACATTGGGCGATCGTGTCCGTCTGCATCTCGTTAAATTCATCGTAAAATAAATCCACTTCATTTAGCTCATTGTTTCGAACGTAGCTTTCAACGTCCCCAAAATCGTCTACTCATTCTGTTGGAGAGATTAAGCGCCAACCGACCACCTAAGCTATGGTGGTTTGACCTCTGAGGCCTATGTAGCTGTAGCAGCCGCAGCAGTATAATTTTGTCCGGCTTACAGTCATATTCAAAGCACATTGTAGTAATGTCACGGTAGCTAGTGACATCTAAACGCAGTTCGATATAAATTATTTTTGTCTATTGATTCATTTTATGCACAAACATGAAAGTGTGAGGTTTGATTTATTTTGTGAATAAACTTGTATCCGAGCCAGACGTCGGAAGCTGGGGACGGGTTTTTCTTGAGTGACAGCCGCCGCTTAGAACATGACATATTTGCACCAACGCGAAGATAAGGGAAGATTATTTTCGCCGCTACCGGGCTCGAGTCGCAGCAGGCGTTCGAACCCATGTTCACGGATGACCAGGAAGATCAGCTGGAGCTCAAGCCTGCAAGGATCCAGGACGCGTCGCTGACCGCGTTTCAAGACAATGGAGAGAGGTCATTTCCATCCCCTGAGAAAGCGAAGCCAAGCCACCTTAGCGTGGGTTTCAACGGACGAATTTGAATCTCTTATATATATGCGGTGCTACCACCCCAGAGACAGTTTTTACCCGGATTTCACAGAGAGAGCAGCTCCGCGCTACACTCTCCCGTGATCATTGTTTTGTGTCCGTGAACTTTGTTTCCTTACGTACCGTGAACGAATCGGAGATAGAGAGTTACCAGTGTGCGCCTAATTTTGGTCAAGATTACGCGGTGATTTGTTTTTGCCAAGCGTGGACTACGTAATAATGGAGGGCTAAAGAAGATTGAGAAGGGAGTCCGTCGACTCCCCTGACGCCTGCAGCGACGCCGAAGCCAGCCAGACGACGCCAAAACCAACCACTGCCCAAAGCCCGAAGGACGTTTCCAGACCGACGTTCCAACCGAAGCTCGTTACCAGAGAGAGAGAGGGAAGGACGATTCCAGAACGACGCCCAAACGAAGCATGTCACCAGAGAGAGATGATTGCAGATCGACGTCCAATTGATGCCCGACACTAGAGATATTCCGGACCGGCGCGTGACCACGTACATCCGACGCTAGTGGCAAGAGGAACGCCCGAAGTTCTGAGGAGGTGCAAGTACACCATATCGTCGCAATTATTCTTCGTCGCGATCGACCTCGGAGGACAATTTCGCCACAAAGGAACCGTGTGCAAGTCCCGCGTCCAGGAGAGATGAAGGACCACGCCATGTAGCAGAGTCTGGTACAGTATACTTCAGAGGGTCTCGTGTACATGTAAACGTGCGCCGTTATTATCAACACCGTACAGTTAACGCCGACGTCTCACTTATTTGCAAAGTTACTCAGGAAAACCCAAACCTAACTTCCGCGTCTAAAAATTGTTTTGGAATTGTTATAAAAAAGGGTA
Source organism: Lepisma saccharinum (assembly GCF_977018435.1). NCBI lineage: Eukaryota > Metazoa > Arthropoda > Insecta > Zygentoma > Lepismatidae > Lepisma > Lepisma saccharinum. The sequence continues at coordinate 60,658,702 of NC_139230.1, read as the reverse complement.
ATTTCATGTTCAGATGTTCTAATTTAATTGTCTGCATTCAGGGTTAGAAGCTCCATTTCATTTCTTTAATATTTAGTATAAATTGTCAAAGTGTGCTCCATGTCTTGTGTAACCGACCGCCCCGTCGCGCCATTTAATTTGTCAATAGTTGACTGATGAGTCCTTTTTAATTGTGGAAAGCGTAGTTGTTTTTATTGCAAGGTCGTGTGCGTGAAATAGTATTATTTGTTGCATAGTGGTTTTTAAGGTAATTTTTGCTCGCGCCGACGATTGATTAGTGTATTCCGGCAGCTGGAGCCAATTAAGTTTTTGCATCACTATGTGATTGAGTAGTTGTTCTCATTGGACGAGAGAGGCTTATGTGTAACACCCCCGTCCGAGAAACTTGTATAGTGTCGTGCTCACGACTGGATGCATACGTTCATTGGAACGAAAGATTTAACCACGCCGACCCAATTGTCTTAGTTAACCGCTTTCCGAGGGCTGGCATCTTAAGTTAATTTAAAAGAGCACAGGAGCTGGCAGACAAATGCCCTAAATTCACATAAAGGTTTAAAAATTAAAAGGAATGATATGTTAATGAGATCCATGATTTGTATCCATACTTCACATGTAAAAATACCTCATGTGTGTGAAAGAGAGAGAGAGTGAATGAGTGAGCGTTTGAGGAGGCTTTGTAAACAGTTGTTGATTGCAATATTTCTTTGTTGTTACAATATATATTCACTTTTTTTACCGTTCGTCAGTGTTGTTATTTGACGTTTTTCAGGTACCAGATATTATGCTATTAGTGTTTTATGAATGTTCGAATCTACATATCAAAGGTAAACAAAACAGTGTAACATTTCAAGGTATTAATCTCCGCCTCGCAATAGTATGACAATAAACGACCGTCTCAGTACCGAACTTGAAAACCTGGACCGAGAGCCACGACCGGTCTCCCGTGCACATAACGACGTTTGGCCCCGTGCCGGGGTATGATTGACACGTCATTTCGGGGACCAGGAGTGCACTCGTTACATTTGGCGCCCGAACAGGGACGGCAACTTTTGTCATGTCTTTCCAGGAAAACCAGGTTGCGAGAGCGGTTGAAATTTCATTGTTGTATACGTCATGCATAAAATTCTTGTGTTAGGTTCCTGATGATTGTGTGTTTTCCGTTTTGTATTTCGAGGGTTATCTTCATGTATTTGTCGTAGGTTCACGTGTAAGGACACGTTATTGGGCGTAATTGGTAACAATAGGGCAGATATTTTTTCGGCGAAAGCAGCAAGGGCAGCTGCATAGGGCATTTTTTATGTACTTTTTGTGCATTTTTTTGGTTTTTGGCGTAATTTATGGCATCAGGCTGAGTTGCGGGATAAGGGATTCCCGACGGACCTCCTTTTTCTTTTCATGTATCGATTCGTAATTCACATTTTGTGTGAGCTCGCGTAAGTTTGCGTAACTGTTCCTATGTGCGACAGAAGATTGAGCAGATAATTAAGGAAAGGCCTTCATGAGATTAAGAAATCGTCGCATAGACTGTTTGAACAAGAGTGACGTCATGATGGTTTGCAAGGTTTGTGGACAGGAATTTCATGATTTCGAAGTCGACAGCGAGGGAGATTCCGGACCGGTTTGTCTCCAGTGCAAGAGCCCGCCAGGAATGGAAAGGGAGATACCAAGTGCCCAGGGGGGTACATCGTCACGTGCGGACAGCGACCACAGCAAGGAACAAGATGACGTAGGAAGTGGCAGTGGTGCCAACCAATTCCAGCTTATCCTCCAGATGCTCCAAGGGATGCGTACCGACTCCGAGAGGTTGCAAGCCAACATGCAAGAAATGCAAACCGAGATGCAAGCCAACATCCAGGGGTTGGAAACCAGGGTCCAGACGAACATCCAGGGATTGCAGGCTGAGGTGCAAGGGATGCAGACCGACGTGCGAGGAATGGAAGAACGCCTACAAGGGACGGTTCGCGCCTCCGGAGAAGAAGTGACGCAACAGCTCCTTCAGACGATCCAAGAATCCGAGGCTCGAATCGAATCCAGGATCGCCAGGACCGACGTTCGCCTCAATGAACAGGAAGCCAAGGTGGCAACACTGGCGCAGAGCGTGCGTGAACAGGAAGGAGCTTTGCAACACATCGGCCAACAATGTGCACAGCTGGAGTCAGCCTGTAATCGGAGCAACGATGCCCTCGAGCGACAGGTACGGCGAGCAGCGAGTCTAGCGGAAGGGAATTCCGAAAAAATAAAGGAAATAGAGGACAAACTGGAACGACTAAACGTAGCCGACGTTCCGGGATCATCGCGAGAGGCGGCAGCCATGACGTCATCGCAGCCAGCTGCGGTCCCCTCGTCTTCAAGGCGCGCGAGTGACGCAAGACCGACTACGCTTGTCAACGGGGGAAGCGAAGTGGAACCTGGACTACATCTTCCATCGCCGCGACCGTTCGAAGCCCAAACTTCAACCCGGGAAGATATACGATCTGAACCAGCACCGGCGAGGAGGGCTCTGTTCCCGCCGGAATATAAGAAACATTTCAAGAAGTTCTCCGGGGCCGACAGGATTTTGCCGTCTGCCTTCATCGAGGAATTCGAAGCAACAGCGCGGGAGTTAGGACTTGCGGATGGGGAGCGATTACTCGTGCTGAAAGGCCTAATGCAAGATCGGGCAAAGAACTGGCTGGATCGGAATGAAAGACACTTTCATTCATACTCGGCGTTTAGGGAAGCGTTCTTGACACACTTTCAGCGCCCCATGCAAGTGGAAAGGATGCTTATCCAACTGAGGAACGAGAGGTACGACAGGAACGGGGGACTTACTTTTGCACAATATTTCTGGCGTAAGTTCAATGAGTTCCAGGCTCTCCAGCCCCAGATGACCACGTCCGAGATAATTGCGGCCCTAATTTATCATTACCCGCAAGAGATAAGACGGCATCTCAACGGGGCGTGCGTTTTCGATGCAGAGGCCATGTCGCTCACGCTCGAGAACCTAAACCAGTGCGAAGAGGAACGCGAGAGGATGCGGAGTGACAGATGGAACAAAAGGAGACGACCAGAGGATGAAGGAAACCGGGGAAACAAGCACCCACGCGTCCATTTCGTCCAGAGGAGGTACGATGGGCAGCAACGCGCTCCAGGAGCCGAAGTTCGCCAGCTTCGAGATGGTCCGCCTTCGCCACGACAGAGACGCCAGTATCAGGGACAGAGACGTCGAGGTGGTCAGACTCGCAGTTCGCCGGGTCACTATAACCACAGCAACGACAGCAACTTTTACAACGGACGAGTGAACAATGGTTATTATCAGCGTCACCCCGACAGTAGACCGGAGAGCCCGCGTTCTGACAACGGGCACACAAGGCGCAGCCCACCGAGAGTTCAAAGGAGCCCGACGCGAAACGCGAACGGGCCGAATCCCAGCAACACATCTCCACAGCCGGGGCCGTCAGGTCGTCAGCGCCGAAGGGAGGAATGGGATGGCGAAACATGGTTAAGCGACATCGCGCCATGTTAGAAGTATAAAATAACATTGCGCCATACCCAGAGTGTATAAAATGTATATTTATCATGTAAATTGGAGGTATCATTTATATCATGTGTTTTGTGTTATCGAACTGGTTTACTTTTCTTGTACAGGGTGTTAAAAAATTTGTAGTCAAAAATTTCATGCCCCTGATTAGTAAAAAATTTTATTCGCCTACAGAATTTTTTGATCGGAAGGAGGGCGAAATGTCACGGTAGCTAGTGACATCTAAACGCAGTTCGATATAAATTATTTTTGTCTATTGATTCATTTTATGCACAAACATGAAAGTGTGAGGTTTGATTTATTTTGTGAATAAACTTGTATCCGAGCCAGACGTCGGAAGCTGGGGACGGGTTTTTCTTGAGTGACAGCCGCCGCTTAGAACATGACATATTTGCACCAACGCGAAGATAAGGGAAGATTATTTTCGCCGCTACCGGGCTCGAGTCGCAGCAGGCGTTCGAACCCATGTTCACGGATGACCAGGAAGATCAGCTGGAGCTCAAGCCTGCAAGGATCCAGGACGCGTCGCTGACCGCGTTTCAAGACAATGGAGAGAGGTCATTTCCATCCCCTGAGAAAGCGAAGCCAAGCCACCTTAGCGTGGGTTTCAACGGACGAATTTGAATCTCTTATATATATGCGGTGCTACCACCCCAGAGACAGTTTTTACCCGGATTTCACAGAGAGAGCAGCTCCGCGCTACACTCTCCCGTGATCATTGTTTTGTGTCCGTGAACTTTGTTTCCTTACGTACCGTGAACGAATCGGAGATAGAGAGTTACCAGTGTGCGCCTAATTTTGGTCAAGATTACGCGGTGATTTGTTTTTGCCAAGCGTGGACTACGTAATAATGGAGGGCTAAAGAAGATTGAGAAGGGAGTCCGTCGACTCCCCTGACGCCTGCAGCGACGCCGAAGCCAGCCAGACGACGCCAAAACCAACCACTGCCCAAAGCCCGAAGGACGTTTCCAGACCGACGTTCCAACCGAAGCTCGTTACCAGAGAGAGAGAGGGAAGGACGATTCCAGAACGACGCCCAAACGAAGCATGTCACCAGAGAGAGATGATTGCAGATCGACGTCCAATTGATGCCCGACACTAGAGATATTCCGGACCGGCGCGTGACCACGTACATCCGACGCTAGTGGCAAGAGGAACGCCCGAAGTTCTGAGGAGGTGCAAGTACACCATATCGTCGCAATTATTCTTCGTCGCGATCGACCTCGGAGGACAATTTCGCCACAAAGGAACCGTGTGCAAGTCCCGCGTCCAGGAGAGATGAAGGACCACGCCATGTAGCAGAGTCTGGTACAGTATACTTCAGAGGGTCTCGTGTACATGTAAACGTGCGCCGTTATTATCAACACCGTACAGTTAACGCCGACGTCTCACTTATTTGCAAAGTTACTCAGGAAAACCCAAACCTAACTTCCGCGTCTAAAAATTGTTTTGGAATTGTTATAAAAAAGGGTAATTTCATGTTCAGATGTTCTAATTTAATTGTCTGCATTCAGGGTTAGAAGCTCCATTTCATTTCTTTAATATTTAGTATAAATTGTCAAAGTGTGCTCCATGTCTTGTGTAACCGACCGCCCCGTCGCGCCATTTAATTTGTCAATAGTTGACTGATGAGTCCTTTTTAATTGTGGAAAGCGTAGTTGTTTTTATTGCAAGGTCGTGTGCGTGAAATAGTATTATTTGTTGCATAGTGGTTTTTAAGGTAATTTTTGCTCGCGCCGACGATTGATTAGTGTATTCCGGCAGCTGGAGCCAATTAAGTTTTTGCATCACTATGTGATTGAGTAGTTGTTCTCATTGGACGAGAGAGGCTTATGTGTAACACCCCCGTCCGAGAAACTTGTATAGTGTCGTGCTCACGACTGGATGCATACGTTCATTGGAACGAAAGATTTAACCACGCCGACCCAATTGTCTTAGTTAACCGCTTTCCGAGGGCTGGCATCTTAAGTTAATTTAAAAGAGCACAGGAGCTGGCAGACAAATGCCCTAAATTCACATAAAGGTTTAAAAATTAAAAGGAATGATATGTTAATGAGATCCATGATTTGTATCCATACTTCACATGTAAAAATACCTCATGTGTGTGAAAGAGAGAGAGAGTGAATGAGTGAGCGTTTGAGGAGGCTTTGTAAACAGTTGTTGATTGCAATATTTCTTTGTTGTTACAATATATATTCACTTTTTTTACCGTTCGTCAGTGTTGTTATTTGACGTTTTTCAGGTACCAGATATTATGCTATTAGTGTTTTATGAATGTTCGAATCTACATATCAAAGGTAAACAAAACAGTGTAACATTTCAAGGTATTAATCTCCGCCTCGCAATAGTATGACAATAAACGACCGTCTCAGTACCGAACTTGAAAACCTGGACCGAGAGCCACGACCGGTCTCCCGTGCACATAACGACGTTTGGCCCCGTGCCGGGGTATGATTGACACGTCATTTCGGGGACCAGGAGTGCACTCGTTACAGTAAGCCCTCTTTATCTAACCACCAATGCCTTGTAAATAGACCATCCAAATACAAGTGATATTACAATTTTCCGGCTTTAACATTCTCGGATATAAATCTTAGTACATTAAGTAGTGATTGTAAGCCTTGTTGTTGATTGTGTGTTCTTATCTATACATGCACAAGACATACAAAATACGTAGGTTCAAATTAACAACATAACTTTAATACATGGAAGCCATTCACGTACATCTTACACCCAGTTACTATAACAACCAATCAATAACATGCTATAGAATAAAAATTCTTCTTCTTCCTCTTATCATGCGTCTATCATCTTCACCTGGAGTCTCTTTTTTTGTTTTAAGTGCTGGTCTCACCGTATCTATCAGGAGGTCTCCTAAGTCTATTCGATCTTCTGATTGGTGTGTGCCCAGCGTCTGTATATGGTTGGTTTTGGTTATCTCTTCCCTCTGCATCCTCCGGCTGTCCTTCTGGTATCGATTCATGGTTTGGATCAGGTAGATCTGTTGATGAGGGGTTTGGTTCACACTCACGTTTTCGTAGCCACCTGACGTGTACCGTTCGTGTCGATCCGTCGAACAACTGCACTTTATATATTAGGCTGTTGCCAACTCTAGACAATACCATTCCTGGTACATGCTTCGGAGAATTTACCTTCGGGGTCTGCACCCAGACTGCATCATTCGGAAGATGTGCAAGATAAGTTTTGTCAAGTCTCTTCCTCTCTACTCGGCCCCGCCTTGATTCAAGAAATGGTGGGCGATCCACTCGCCTTTCCCGTTCAGTCATATATTTATGTCTCTTGTATCGTAGTTGGTCACTTTCCCTTGATTCAACATCCTTATCTCTCATTGCCTGTGTTCGAATTCCAGCTCTCTCTTCTCTCGCCTTCTGAGCCAACTGCCTCAGATGCTCTTCTTTCTTCTCCTTTCCTTTCTGGTCAAGTTTCTTCTCCAGCTGTGCCCTCAAACCTTCACTTTCCGGTATTTTAGTATTAATATCTGCGTTATCATTTCGTTCGGACCCCGTATTTGTGAACAATGTGTTACATTGTGCTAACAGTTTTCTCCAACCCGGATGAATACTGTCCAGCCATGAACGTCCAATCAACGGATAACGCAGTTCTTCTTCACACAATATAACCGGCAATTTATACAATACATCAATCAATGATAAATCAACCAAGGTTTGACCTTTCAACTTTAACTTATCATTATTCACGCCTCGTAACGTTAGTGAAGTACAATGTGTTCGCCGATGTGGAAACAATTGTTTGAAAGACTTGTTATTAAACAGAGTAACCGTAGATCCAGTATCTACTTCACATTTTACAATTCGCTTATCAATACACAAATCAATTAAGCACGGTTCTGCTGAAACAAGAACATCAGTGCCATCTATAGCTTGTGCTCTTGGCTTGAAACTAACACTCCTTGCTTTTGAACGAGTGAGTGTTGCATCTTCCACTTGTGAATTGTCTGTGCTTGATGAAATAGTGCAAGTATTATCTTCTGGCGGATGAGAATCACTAACTTCGACGTGCAATAAAGACAAACCATGAAATTCGTTATGTATGTTTTGTTCAACAATAGCGTCTAAAGGTTTAATATTCGACTTAGAAGTTTGATCCGAGGTAATTGTCTTACTCGTAAGTTTATGGTTAGTTTTCCTAAACTTGCATTTTACATGCCAATGACCTTTCTTTTTGCAAAATGAACATATCGAATATTTTGCTGGACAATGTCCAAGATCATGCCTTCTGGAGCATCTATCACATTCTTCGGTGCTTTTATAACTTCTATTCTGAGGATTAACGAAGTTCTTTTTGTGCGCTTGCGAGGACTGGAAACATGGTTTAAATTTCTGTGTCCCAGCAAATGCAACTAGATTAGGACTATAATCTTTTTCACGATGTATGAACATTTGTGTTTCCCGTTCAATTAATTCCATTTCAAGCACAATATCTTGACATTTTGCTGGAGTCAATGTAGGTTCAGACAGTAATTTCTTTCTAATGGCGTCAGACCGAACGCCTACAATTATTTGCTCTACAATGGCTTCCTGTAAGTAATGGCCAAAACTACATTTAAGTGCTTCTTGCTTAACACGTACCATAAATCGTGTTGCATTCTCACCACTTTCCTGCGTGCATTGTCTGAACTTAAAACGTTCCACATATTTGTTTGTTCTCTGGCCATAATGTTTAAGCAGATTGTCCTTGAGGGTCGAATACGTTTGCCGTTCGATTGGTTCAGGTGCTAGGATAATCTTCAGTACTTTGAATGTTTCAGGTCCTATAACTGCAATCAGTATGGGCACCTTCCTGGCTTCATTAACATCATGAGCCAAGCAAGACTGTTCAAACCTCGTTAAATAATCTTCTATTTCTTCCGAATCTGGCCGGAACTCAGAGAATAAATTCAAACCGAACATATTCATAATTGTGGTTAACTAAATATCACAATATCATAGACACAATCCGTATCACACTGATTTAAACTTTGTTCTTGTACAATTATTGTAATCTACGCCGTGGACACAATTTGTATCGCATTGATTGAACCTTACCGTTGTGCAATTATTGTAAATAGTACACAAACCGTGCAATCTTGGTTTCTTACCGTAGAAATTGATCAAGCCGACACAATTTCTGCTTGCATAAACCTATGCTGGAATGATGATCGTCGCGTACTCTTCGTGACGTCTTCACCCATACTTCTTCTTACGAAGAATCACCAAGATTATCCTGTACGACTGCGCCACAGATGTAAGCCTTGTTATGTTGTGTGTTCTTATCTATACATGCACAAGACATACAAAATACGTAGGTTCAAATTAACAACATAACTTTAATACATGGAAGCCATTCACGTACATCTTACACCCAGTTACTATAAAAACCAATCAATAACATGCTATAGAATAAAAATTCTTCTTCTTCCTCTTATCATGCGTCTATCAGTGATGAAGAGAAAAGCGTCGTTGGTTATTCAAATGGAGCAGTGCTCCGTTCCCCGGTATTATTTTCTAAGAGCTATCAGCGATCAAACCTGATGGATTTGAATCATATTTGCACTAGTGTAAATCCTACATTTTACAATAATGCTAATATACTGAGGGAAAGTAATTCTGACAACAGCATCCAGCACACACACACACACACAATGCTCTTCTCCTATGGCGGAGTGCTTAGCACAGCGCACTATACCACGCCAGGGGTCTCGAATTTGAATCCCAACCTGGGCACTGGTGTTCTTTGTGAGTGTCCATTCATCATATCATCACTCATCCTCATCATCATTGGCCAAGAATGGCAGTAAAGCGAAGTAAAATATACCAAATCACAAACTACTCATCTCACACACCCATATGCATACAAGCAAAAACATGCAAAAATGAAGCTTTATTCTAAAAGGAATGCCCCAGGAATTGCAATACGTGATACGTAAAACACTGGATTTGTCACAATAAGAATACATCTATCTTCGGAACATGGGAGGGCCTCCCCCATGGCGCAGTGGTAGCGTCGCCGCCTTGTAATCAAGGGGTCCCGGGTTCGATACCCGGTGGAGGCACAAGTGGTTCGGATCCCACTATAAACTGTAGGTCCAGTCCCGATTAGCCTTACTGTGCATAAAGTGGACTAAAAACACCAAATCAAACCAAACCAAATCGGAACATGGGGGAGACCACATAATTATTGGCCATTTGAGTCTCCAGTCGATATAACAAGGCTTCCTGGATCATTCGTAAAATGGTTCTACTTCCGATTGAGAACGGATTCCATTGTTTCTTCCATGTGTTTTCCTCGTTGGGCATCAGGCTATGGTGGATGGAAACAAAATATTGTTCTGATTTAAACTTTATCACATTCTTAAGGATAATTTTTTTTTTCAAAAATTTTCAAATGTAACTGATAACAGAGGTATTGTTTTTCAACATTATTTAACCAATTGTTGAATTATTCTATTTACATTATTAGGTCTATATCCAATCTTTGGTGGATCTGTTCCAAACACAACTGATGTCTAATTTTTTTATTTTTTTTTTGTATTTTGACATTTAGCGTCGCTTTTTCCACTTGTGGCTAATGCCAAAGATGAGAATGAGTGATGACTAGATGAAATTGATGGACACTCGCAACGAATATCCATTACCAGACCGGGACTCGAACCCTAGATATTCGGTGTCCCAATTGAAGGTCGGCCACCGAGCCGGCAAATAATGCGTCGTAGGTCCTTTGCAGTTGACAGTTACTGCCCATCCATGACGATAATTATATTTCTTTTCCCCATGGTAGAAAGATTTTTATTGATAGTGCGAAAATGACCCTTGAGCGATGGAGTACCTCTCTTTTTCAGTTAATATCCATGTAGATAATACCCGTTAATTACAGTTTCACATAGTGTCTGATGCAACGATATTAACACACTAACCCTTTCTTTGTTGGTGAAGAGTTTTCTTAATATGTGAAAAATTCGAGTCTGTACTTAAATATGAAGTTAAGATTAAAGGCCAACCGCAAAAAGGCACGGCCGTCATCATTTCAAATTGATATAATTTATCCTGGACATATCCTCCTTTCAAGGAGGAAGCTGTGTTAGTCAAGTAAGTTCACAAATTTTGGACGCATTGGTAGATATACTGTGTGTGTGTGTGTGTGTGTGTGTGTGTGTGTATACATACACACACACACACACACACACACACACACACACACACACACACACACACACACACACACACACACACACACACACACACACACACACACACACACACACAGTCCGTCCAGTGGGAAAGGTGACTGATTTTTTGCCACGGAACCACCAGTCCGATGTATGGAGAAGTATATGTACTACGTAGCGACACATTTCGACTTTCTTCCGGCAAAGTTGCAAAGCGCTAGCATGGACGGTCGACGCGCACATATCTTGTGACTGACAGTACCTGCTGAACGTCGGTCGGAAACGGAGCAATGGAGAAACGTCCCAACATTAAATTCTGTTTCAAATTTGGTAAAGGTGCAACAGAGGCGTTTCAAATGATTCAAACTGTTTACGGTAGTGAGGCATTGAGCCGTAAGAACGTGTTTAAGTGGTATGCAAGATTTCCTGATGGTTGGGAGAGCATTGAAGACGATCCGCGACCAGGACCATCAGTGACTGACGAAAATGTCCAAAAAGTGGCGGAGCATGTACGCATCATCCACAAGGAATTCACTCCAGAGGGTCACACTGTGAACCCTGAGTATTATGTGGCTGTTTTGCATCGTCTATTGGCCAGGATTCGTAGAGTTCTGTCCGAATATCGAGAACAGGGCTCATGGTCTCTGTTGCACGACAATGCACCCGTGCACAAGAGCAGGTTGGTACGCCAGTTTTTGGCCAAAAAAGGGATAGTGGAGCTCGATCACTCCCCATATTCTCCATATTTAGCTCCATGCGATTTCTGGCTATTTCCAAATCTGAAATTGGCGTTGAAAGGAAGGCGTTTCGACACCATTCCAGACATCCAAAAGGCTTCGACCGCGATTTTGGAGGCAATTTCGAAACAGGAGTACCAAGACTGATTCACAAAGTTCTACAACCGCTTCAGTGCATGTATTGACTCACAAGGTGTCTATTTCGAATAAACGTTATTGTAAACTACCAGTCCACAACGTCTTGTCTTTCATTTCTCACAGTATATAAATTATCGCACATTTTACTCGCCATCAATCAATCAATTTTCCTTCTGAAAACTGAATCCAGGATCATGCAGACAATATATCATGTATGTCTGATCTATTTATAAACCATAATGGTTAAAAATAGAAGTGTTTAATATTTAAGGATAACATTTTTCGCGTTTCATCTGAAAAAAACATCTGTTATATTTTCTCGAAAAATAAAACACCCATGGCCGGGATTTGAACACCTAACCTCTATCATCGTAGTGCGCTGTGGTAACCATTCCGCCACGGAGGTCGACGCCAGAAATTTTCCTTAGGGTGGATAAAATATTTGTAGGTGGGCTCTGGTTTGGTGGTCATGGCCAAGGCCGGCCAGCCCTAGGATTTTTTCAAGGTGGAGGCACGTTTCATGAAGATGAACCCCCCCTTCCCCGCCCAATCAACGTTATGCTGTTCTGGAGCATTCTTGTTCATGGCTTAAATTCATACCTATAATGCAATTATTACAAATATTTTGTTTTGAATGAATTTCCTGCATTTTGTAAAAATGAAAAGGATATTATAATAATAAAGCGAAATAGGCTTTCATCAGTTAAAGAAAAGATTTTCAATGCTTTTACAAGACAAACGAAGCTCGTAAATGTTTCAACTGGAAACATTAAAAAAAAACTTTAATTTACCGAAATTCATTTAGTCACAGTGAATGGAATAGTAAATATGGAATAATAATTTTAATCAAATTTATTCAATATTTTTTCTTATTTTTATAGGTTCTCTCATTGTTTTTATGTGTGTTAAAAGTTTAATTTGATCATTTTGGCGACTCCAGAAGACGGCTCCCAGCGCGGTCGCACCGCTTGCTCCACCTAAGCGTAGAGTTAAAATTACGGCCAAAGTATGCAGCGTTTTTAGGATGATCGAAATGGGAACTTGAGCTTCTGCAATATCTCTGGGAAGAGAGTTTGAAACAGCAGAATTACCGATACGTCTCCTTCGATCGTGTCTCCTGAATCACTTTCAACTTTAACTGATGAAACACCTTCAAATTCCTGTACACTGGCACCAGAATGACTTTTATGGATGGCATCGTCAAGTTTAGACTTTTTACTATCTTGTCTAAAATAAACGGATATACTCACTCGTTTACCAGACATGTTAAGCCCTCTTTATCTGCTTGCAATATACCAGACTAATTAATAATCCATTTTCTCACGGACGCAATCACAGAAGAGCGTTGATTTACACACGAATTTTCTCCAAATAAAAGCAAAAAATATATACAGTTATAATACGTAAACGCACACCAGCCACGAACTCCGCCAACTGCTCGCGCACACTAAAAATGAAACGTTGCGAATGATCAACGGCCGTTAAAATCGATGTGTTCAATTGTAAATGTAAATTAACTAAGGAAAACAAATAATCAAAGTCGCCGCTGTTCCAAGAAACACAAGAGAACAAAACAACAATCGTCAAGAACGGAAACCGATTGACGAAATCATTGCGGCATCTCCTAACCGCATTAACAATGACGTTTTGTTTACATGTTTATATTTCTCACGTTAAGGAAAGGAAACCAACTGAGATGGAGAATCTAGAAAAGTTCTTAATTTTTAAAACTGAGTTATGTTGGTCAATTGTTAAGGTCCCTTTCTGTGCTTTATACTATAATTCATTATCAGCTCTTTACTTTGCGTTATCTAAATACTATATATATATCCTGTGTTTATTCTATTTGGGTGGGCAGACGGGTTGGCTGAGAGTATTTTAGGGTGGCTAGAGCCCACCCTCGCCCGCCCAATGGCGACGCCGACGCCCATTAAATTATTTGCTCTCTCATATATTTCGAATAACTATCAGAGAAAACAAAGTGACTTAAAAGTACTATCCATACACAGGCGTCCATTATGTTCACTGCACTGGAAACATAAACATTACATCACTCTAATGTATTTTTGGTGCAATGACTGCAATTTATAGTCATTTCCTATGTTTTTGTAGGATTTAAATATAAATTTAAAAGTTTTCCTTACATGTCTCAATGTAAGCCTACATAACATGCATGAGTGCGTGTCTGTGTTTAATAATTTTCCAAGTTGTTATCGATGCCATATTTACTTGTCATTCCAGCCACAAGACAAGAGAGGTGATGACGTGAATGTACCTGTGTTCACGAAAATAAAATAAAACAAGATTGCCACCTGTTTCTGTAAATTAACATGGAGACTGTAAATTTTAAAGATAGCATTTTGTAATTTTTAATGTAACTTCTAACAGTGATGTTCTGGTTAGACCAGAGTTAGTTCAACACGGAATATAAGTGCGAATATATGTTCTGGATAACCAGAACCAACCAGGTAGCTTATACTTCGCTTTTCTGCCAATTTATTTCTAATCGCGAAGATGAGGATGAATGGTGATAAGATGATATGGGTGAAGGGACAGTCACAAACACACAAGGACAGCACACAACACGAGCTCCACGGAGGATTATACTGGCCGTGAGTACAGACGGCAGAGCCTCCCTAGTTTGTAAAATGCAGTCCAGGGTGTACTACGTGGAAGGGAGTTTGGCATTTGGATGTATTTGGGAAAGGGTCACCCCTTACACCCCACACAGACATGGAGAGAATAAAATATACATGCATAACATTTGTTGGATTTTTTATTACGTTCAATGCACTAAACTTCTGTAGCCATTCGCAACCATTACAAACTCCAGTACACTTTAAACACCAGATTTTATTGTGGTACGGTTTCGTAAAACCGAATCACTTTGACAGGGTCTCTATAAAATAATTATATTTGAAAGTTGTTCATAAGTGCAAGGTTGCAACCACATATTACAAAAAAATCCCCTTAGCTTCATCTTCAGCACACGCAACTTGGAATAAACCCTTGAACGAGATCTGATGTTTCCTTTCTTTGCATTTTTGCCAACATTACAGGGATAGTAAAGTAGCTGGCTAAAATGGGCTCCCTTTTATGTAATTATCTCCGCTAACTAACTAAATAAACCAACCTTATTAAATCATAAAACTCGAATGTATAATGCTCCAAAAATTAAGGACTGTCCTTACTTGCAAGGATTCTGTAACATTATCTGCAGTCTCCCACATGCGTTGTGTTTTATGTGACCTAGACCTATTCAAATGTTCTTGATTTACGTATTTTGATGTTTTTTGTGTAAATATGTATCCTATTTCATTGAATTTGCTATGTTTCTTAATTAACATTTGCCTTTATTATTATTTTATAATTTTAAATTTCATTCTTTTCATCAAAGTCGGTACGTTTCACGACCACGCAACGTAAGAGGCAATATCGTCGGTACAATAACATATTATTTCATACAAATTATGTACGTATTACATGTATAGGCTATCTAACATTAATTTGTTTAAACTAGTTCTAGATGATGTTACTTATTCACTTGTTTCACCACGAATGCCCCCTTCATGTTAGTTTTCGATGTTTTGCACATCAACTTTGCAACTTATAACAATATTTACTTCATGGTTATCATCACCGAGAACGTTCACATTGTCTCCAAATGGAACTATGCTAAATCGTATTAAAAAAGTATATTTACACGATTATACACACACACACACACACACACACACACACACACACACACACACACACACACACACACACACACACACACACACACACACACACACACACACACACACACACATATATATATATATAAAAAATTTTTCTGCCCCCCTTCTCTTACGTGTAGATGTTCAAACATGCTATTTTAATTTAAGCTTGTTTTTATGTTGTTCTTCACTTCTTCATCAATGTATTTCAATATTTATTGCGCAAACAGAACCAGATTTGATATATGATTTCCTGCTTTCCTTTCCACTCATCCAATTTCGTTCCCACCTGACGTGTTTTTCTGCATTCGCGTGCAGTTCCATTGTCATTAGCATTCTAGACGACCAAAGCGGGTGCTAATGGTGGGATCTGTGGTTTCAGGTGGGATCAAAATCACCTATCTTCCCAGTGGGAATCGAATGCAGGATCCCTGTATCCTACCCATCGAATGGGGCAACTCAGCCACGAAGACTGTCACATGCGGATTATCACAGAGTGCTGCGAGTCGAAGTGCGTATGTTTGCCGATGGAATTATACACCACCACATTTGTAGGATGCTGTTTCATCTGAAGTGAAACTCGAATCTTCAACATATAGTATGGTACTTTTTGCGCTCATAAGAACTAAATATAGATGCAGAATTTTGTAGGACTGATTGATTGATTATTAATGCTCAAAATGGGTACGTCAGAACTGAGGCTATTTGACCCCTTCTCCCAATATGGGGAGAGAAGTCCCTTAGCAGAAAATAGAATTAACTCACTGGATTAAATTACTAATAAATATTGTTGAGATCACATGGAGTCTACAACACATCAAAAAACTAATATCAATTGATAGAAATTGATGTTTTTATTACGAAAAAAATGAAGCACACAGAGGTCACTACACCATAGATGTATCTTTATCAGGAAGAGAGTAAACACACTAGCACTAATTTCCCCATTTCCAAAAACTGAGGTTGTTTATTTGCCTATTTTTATTTTGCATCGCTTTTCTAGCACTTTTGGTTAATCGCGACAACGAGTAGATTAGATCAAGCAAGCGGTTCCCAGAGGTTAAGTTTTCAGTGCCTTTGAAGAAGGTAACCTCTTATATCCCGAAATAAAACATAACCAAAACAAGAACTCAAAACGTTAGAACAGTATGATCTTAGTTGAGCAACGAACGACGGTGATGTGAGTGGTAAGCTAGAGATGAATATGAGTATGAATGCCGATCATACTGCCAAGTCACTTGTCACTTCCAGGTGGACAGAATGTTGTAGAATATATGCTGGGTAGTCAAGGCTCCAGTGATACATATTTCGACATATGTTTTATTTTCACACAATCTACAAAACAATATTAAGAATATGGTGCTTGTTCGAGGTCTTATCGCATAACAACTAATTATATTTACATTTGGGATCTTGTTTAAGAATATGATTGATTGATTGATATGTTGTTTTAAGTCCACTTTATGCACATTAAGGCAAATCGGGACTGGACCTACAGTTTAAAGTGGGATCCAAACCACTATGTGCCTCCACTGGGTATCGATCCCGGGACCCCTTGATTACAAGGCGGTTTAAGAATATGTCTTGTCGCTTGCAGCCCAATCGTTGGAGATTCTAATTTCAATAAAATGATAATACTATTCGATTTGAGTTTTCAATGGTCATTACAATGATGCATTAATTAGAAGCACAGAAATGCAGTAGAACATTTTGATACAAACAGTTGATCTGTTTTATCTAATGTCATTTCCTATTTATTACGTCACTCTGACATAATAAAACGACAATTCTCACACAACACATGAGAAAATTTTGTTCCTTTTGCTCAGGATAAAAAGAGTCTCAATAAAAATAGAGAAATGGATAGTTCGCAAGGATTTAGAATGTTTAATTTCATCTCTTTATATTGAGCTCTCACTAGCGCGAATTTTTCATGTTTGTGGAGAAACTCAAGCAGAATTCACGTTTAAATCTCTGCGTTCATAATACAAAAGTGCAGTATTTCACTTTTAATAGAAACACAATGCATATAAATACACATTAGGAATGTGCATAGATAGTGTAGTGTTCATTTACCTTCTTTTTCACTGCATATCTGTTATCCTTCTCTCATCTTTCGTGCCTACAATTTCAATCTTTATATATCCTCACTTTATTGAATATTCCGTCTCATTTTGTCTATTTCTGCCTAACTTATATAATTATGAACCTTTGACTCAATAACATTTGAATGTGCTTAACAAGCACAATGAAAATTTATCTGATATACGTATTTATAAAATGCATGTATCCCTCTGTATAATACAGGACTATTTCTAAGAATTTTTAATTACTCAGTGCAGTATATTTGAGCACCTTGACATATCTGATGTTATTTTTATAAACAGGTGAGCTGATGATCAATGCTACCTCCCTCCCCCTTCCATGAACCGTGTATGTTTTCAGCATGAAAAATTAAAATGTTGGTTCCGTGGTGTTTACCCTTCAGTAAACTTAACCTTCAAAATACTGTATATTTGAATTCTCTTCCATTTCTTTTTTATTTACTTGCTGCATTAATTTAAAAGTTGTGGAACTTAAGAGCCAACTCTATATTTCAAAATGATATGTTGAAGTAAAGTTTTGATTAATGGCAGCTCAAAGTCATGTAACTTCACATCAGCACATTTAAAAATGGCCTCAACATGTAAAAGAATCGTCCTTCTGCAATTTGCCGAAAGAGTGACAATGAAATAACATGACAACAACCCTGTCACGTGTATCTGAATAGCGCCAGCCCCAGCCAATAGTCGTGTGAAAGGTATTTTGGTCTCATAAATTAATGCATTGATTTGTTCTCGAACACTTCATCATGATTTAAAATTACATTCAATTCAGTGTAGATACTGATTATATTATTAATTACTTCGCACCATCTCCATCCTCGCACTGCAAGAACACAAAAGGGATTCAGATTGAAGAATAAAGGGCGGGGACACATTTCGGGAACCTATGAATGGAAAAGCAATTAGCGAAAAAGTGGAGGGGAGATCAGAGAAATACACCTGTGGTAAAATCCGTGTGTAAAGCTTTTGTCGTATTTTAATCCATAATGACATATCTAGGATTAAAACCTTGATATATTGCACAAATCGTTACTGCCACCCTAAACTTGTTATGGGCTAATTTGCGTTGACAAGAGAAATGAGTATGTGTAGTCTCGTAAATGTAAGACTTGAATTGTCAGTCAAAATTCTGAGAAATATTTACATTTCATTATCAGGTAACATCACCTAACATAATTGCTTAAATACATTTTTGAAATATTTAAAACCGAAAAAAAATATCCACATGCCATCACTAATGGACTTATAGACCCTGCGGAAAACGTTCAATATGCATTATTTTTCTCATATTTCATTTCAACTGTTTGCAAATTTTGTTTTGGTTTCTCGTAAAGTATTCAGACTGTACTTCTATATACAGGGTGCCACTCTATAACTATGATAAAATTCAAGTATAATTCCCGGTTTTCAAGGCGAACTTTCCAAAATTCAAGGGTACAAGCAGATGTTTTCTCTGTATCAACCTTACGAATTATCACCTCTCACCAACCACACACACAAATGTTTTAACAATATACAGGGTCTGTGGGATTCCAATGCATCCAAAAATTCTAATTCAATTCAATTCTACAAACACAAGTCATAAATTTTAAGGGATTTACTAATCTACGAAAAATTGCATAAGGATATTAAACTCAAATTTACGTAATAAACTTCAAGATATTTTGCAATATCCTTCCGTCTGTCAGACAGATTGTTCTGCAAAGGAGACTAACAAAGTAAACGAATTGAGAGAATTCTGTTTTATTTTCCATGCAGATTTCTTTTTCTTCCTCTATAAAAATAAATGCCAAACTGTGAAAAACTTGCCCCAGGGCATTTATAAATATGTATAAATTCAATGGCGTTTGGATTAGTAAAAGTTGCAATTTTTTACGTCTACGGAGAAAAAATCAAGCAGGATTCACGCATTATTCCCGGAGCCAATAAATCACTCATAAACCCCGGAATTCAAGAAATTCCCGGTGAGTAGTGACCCTGCTATATTAATGCTGGTATATAATTTGAATTGGAAATTATATTTTCATGTTCCGACTTATTTTCTTCTCTCTTTCTCCCTTCCACAAAAACCTCTACTTATTTCAAGCAATAATTTGTTTTCTATTATTCCAACATTTTACTCTAGAAGTCACCAAAATCCAAATTTCGCTACTATCCTTGTACTTCCTTTTTATTTTATTTTTCCAGTTCATTCATTCATTGTTTTCTGTCCAGGCGCAGGTATTTCCTTCCAACCTCCATGCTGTTCGATCTTGAGCCTTTCGCTTTGTAACATCGTAGGACCCAATTATTTTGACGTCGTCAATCATTTGGCATCTTCTGCTTCCCCGGATATTCTTTCCATTTTTTCGGAAAACATGAATATGTAAAACAACATTTATTTCGTTTTGAGTGAAAATGTCGGTTTTCTTTATATTTGGGGCAACTGTACTTATGTCAAACTATTATCTCATAATGTATGTTGTCGTGTATGTTGGAACAGAAACAGTTATCGCCTTCCTGCTGAACATGTAAATGATTACGTACACATTGTTTATGGCGATATTACGAGCTAACTAGCTTGAAATGATGCAACTCGGTCAATTGTGATTTTGCAGAAACAACTGGTTCAATTTGAACAGATCATGAAATAAAATTTCAATGTAGATTTTGACATATAATTATGTCTCACGTTCTGTTAGTTGTACAGAAAACGTAAAACATTAAAAATTTACGTCAACCATCATATTATCTCAGATATCCTTTTTGAGAAAAAATAGTTCACGTTGCTGAATATTCAGATACGAGGGAAGATTGCAACAGTGAGTTGTAGGATTGAAAATTGAGTCCTGAAACTTGAATCACTGTAAATAAGATTAAAAGATAATGCTCAACTCAAACAATACAAACAGCATTCAATCTAGAAGTTGAGCGCCACAGGCACCACAATACCTTGAATTCGCCAGTCAATTTCTCAACAATAAATTAAACAATACTCTCATGAGGTCTTCGAGGTTTCGTGAAGATCACCGAAGCAGCTCGTATTGGAGAAAAAAAAGTGAGACAACTTTATGAAATATTTTGAACTATATGTAAGTTTCAACACAACAGAAAATGTAGCTAGTGCATTTTGTTACTTTATAGACATATTAGAAACATGGGATATAATAAATATATTGATAAATGGTATGACATTTCACATGGCATATTTTCTAAATCCGACCACCAGTTTAAGTCGTTGCCGATTAAGAAAATGGTATCATGTGGCCACATCCGGTAAAGATTATTGTACAAGTATACGAGAGGGGAGAAACAGGAACTACACATCCATGAAAGCAATCAAATGTATAATCTAACAGTTATTATGGTGGAGTTAAGTGTTACAAATGTGAATGCATGGGGTACAGTACAATATTGGTTCCTGAAAATGGCCTGTAATTTTTCTAAATATGATGCAGGAATTTATTTGTAGTTTATTAAGATTTAAAAACACTTTACATGTAACGTTTCTACCCTCTATCAGGGCCTCCCCGATGGCGCAGTGGTAGCGTCGTTGCCTTGTAATCAACGAGTCCGGGTTCGATCCCGGTGGAGGCACATAATGGTTCGGATTCCACTTTAGACCGTAGGTTCTGTCCCGATTAGCCTTACTGTGCATAAAGTGGACTTAAAACACCAACTCAATTAATCAATAATTAATCTACCCTCTATCAGGGTCTTCCTCAGACGAACTAAAACTAAGGCTTAATTATATTATTTGTAGTGTGTACATAGAATTTGTATCTAAATGTAGTGCTTTTCTGTTTACTCTTTCTCTCACACACACAATCAGAATTTACATATTGCTTTAATTTTCATATTTCTACTAACTCCTATTTACATTATCCTACAATGTAGTACATAACTAGGGGTGTAAGGGAAGACACGCAAATGTCAACCCTTTGTGAAGACACGCAAATGTCAACCTCTCTTCCATATTGCAGACTAACGAGGCACTCTCCGGCTCGTGTTGTGTACTGGTCATTTGTGTGTGTGATTGTCCTTTCATAAATTTTATCTTATCACCATTTATTCTCGTCTTCGCCATGAGCCAAAAGTGGCAGAAAAGCGAAGTAAAATAAATCAAATCGTTTAAATAACTGGACATAGAAGAAATAGCACGTTCTATGGTCTTATTTTTTGATAAATACATATTTTAAATCTCAATGCGATTTATAATCTCGACTCACTGCGTTGCGAGTAACATAATACGTTTGCAGCACTTTACGTAAAAATCTTATTTTAGCTGCGTAAAAACAATTAAAAATTAGTGAAAGTACATATCAAATTTCTTGTTACAATTGTTTGTATATGCTAATTTATGAGTTCTGCAAATTGTGTGACAATTGAATTATTGTAAACAGTGGTACAATGACGCGCGTGTGTATTATTTGCATGTGTGTTAAATATTATCACGGCCATTGCACGCCACAATAACAGAAACAAATACGAGTGAAGATATGTTAAAAATAAAGTTTTTATATTAGTATTTGAACTGTGCATATGCAATTTGCAACTGCTGTCAACAGTCTATCTCATTAACATCCTGCGCTCTTTTTAATTTGGCGTATTCAGTGAATAATTCCTGCTGTAGGATTTCATCAACTGGTTTATTTTTTCAAATTCCACTTGCTTTCAAATTAGTCACGGATTATAACGGCAAAATTCAAATCCCTTGTAATTGGGATACACCAGTCCTCATCTCCTAACACGGAAACACTTCCTCTAGAACGGGATAATACTGACATCAATAATAGAAAAAATATTCAGATGCCTTTTGTAAGATTATTACGCTTATGATTGCGTGCCATAAACATTAGCTTCAGCTTGTTAGTGGATTAGTGACGTAATTAGGAAGTCGTGATAATTTTGAAGTTGGATAAGCAACACTCGTGTACGTGCTGTAATAGAAGGAAAATGTTTTTGTTTCATTGAGTGAATTTATTCATGAATATTATTATTTGGTGTTTTTAGTTGCATGTAACGTTTGCATTGAATTTCTTCCACGCTGTCAAGTACGTAATTTTGAAAATAGCACTGTTTCTTTTACATTATTTTGGTGAATTGTTAAATTTATCCAGCAAAAATATCGTCAAAAAATTTCGAACGAATTGACCTGTATCATAAATGTATTCTCCTCTTTTATTCAATTGAATAAATAATCAACTAAAGTGTGAACAAGTACAGCTTACAGAATAAACGAAGTTTATTATTATTGACTTGCTGTTTTAAGTCCACTTTATGTACAAGTAGGCTAATCGGGTCTGGACCTACAGTTTAAAGTGGGACCCGAACCACTATGTGCCTCCACCGGGTATCGAACTCGGGACCCCTTTATTACAAGGCGGTGACGTTACCACTACGCCATCGGGAAGGCCAAATAAACAAAGTATTTTAAATAAATAAGATATGTTTTGTATGCACAGAAATCGAACCTTTTTAAAATTATTCTATGGCGGCATTGCTGGTTATAATACTTTTGAAACACAAATCATCGACTAACATTAAATAGTAAAGTATTAACACACGTAAAATTCACTTTCTAATTGGAGTTCTGCTTTAAAAAAACGTAACTATGTAAAGGCTCATGATTTTAAATACATTGCTCAATCTTAATCTCAATACTGCAGCGAACGAATAGAAGATTCCAACAATAGAAATGTAAAAGCTTATTTTGTTCGCCCGAGGTAGACATTGATGTCGTTTCGTTTGCAAGTGTTGGGGATAAAGAAGATCTTCTAGAGCAGAAATGCTATGCCCTTTCTGGCAGGTTCATCACATCTGCATGGGAAGAGATCTCCTAACGCCCGGTAATAACAGTTCTCCTCTTCCACATGCTGTGCACACTGGGACAAAAACATCTCCAGTCCCTCTTTCCCTCGACGTCTTCCAGTATTGAAAAGTCTCCCCCACTTTTCTTTTCCAACCAAGTCTCGCCCTAACCAGAATGATAAGGATTCAATTAGGCAATTCTTTTCGCAAGGCACGCCCAGTGACGCTAGGCAAGAGGTGATTGCGAAAAATATCCGGAGACTGAAACCAGAAATGAAAGTTGGGCTTCGTCTCCTCACACCATCTGCCTCCAACAAATATACTGCTCTCATGTGGGTTCCAGGCTGGTCATTTCCAAGGAAGGGCCGTCGTTCCATCAGATTATTAAGTGTAACTTAATCAGCGGGACCGTGCTTGAGCCTATCATGAATGTTGACCCTCGAGTATATGGCTATTCTTCGTCCCTCGGAAATGGTCACTCCATGCCATCCCCTAACGTTCCCCCTATGCTCCAAGCAGGTACGAAGTC
The DNA here is from genome assembly GCF_977018435.1 of Lepisma saccharinum. Taxonomy (NCBI): domain Eukaryota; kingdom Metazoa; phylum Arthropoda; class Insecta; order Zygentoma; family Lepismatidae; genus Lepisma; species Lepisma saccharinum. Next base: position 60,634,975 of record NC_139230.1, on the reverse strand, counting down.
TGATATGGCTCGTAGGTCCAATCTATCAGCTCTCTCCCTTCGAGTCTGGTGCCGTTGCTAACAGTTGGAGTGTGGTGAGCCTCTGCCATTGACTTGATTTGTGGCGTGTGGTTTTCCAGTTCTTCTTCATTAACCTTACATGCAGGTTCAAACCAAGAAATACAAATTAACAGACTCAACAGAATATTTAAAGTGTAGATTGCCATTTCTACCATGTATGGTTACGGACACTTGAAATGGAGGCAACAATCGAAGAACCAATACGTCAACAACAATAGGGGAATATAAAATATGTATAGAACCTCAAATAATCATAAATGAGGCTGTTTACAGGAATGAAATTATATATTTTACACATTCTAGCAACAGGGTACTTGAATGAGGTTCATACGTTTCAGCAAATAACAACTAGCAAATTAATGCAGAGCATTCCTAGGCACAGGCCGCGGTAATAGCAGAAAACACGCTCTGCAGGTTCATCATCATTTTCTTTATTTTCGTTGTTCCTATTTAGGTTACATTATGGGACTCTTTGGTGACGATAAGGAAATGAAAGATGGGATAAACACAACGATACATCCATGGCTTAACCATGTTTCAAACCTCTGGTTTCGCAGCGTGTTAGCTGGCCACTACACCTCGAAAGATACTTTTTTTTTTCCTTCGAAAATTCGTTTCAAGTGTTGTATTTTATTTTGTCAAATCTATTTACTGATCTTGCATTTCTTTCCAGCATAATCAGTAATTTAATTGATTTTGTTAGAATTCAATAATATGTACATTATTGTTTATGTCTTCGTACTATTAAATTTAATGGTATTTATTCCATAGGCAAATTACGTATCCCCTCTCTAAGAGGATATCCGGACCTCCCCGATGGCGCAGTGGTAGCGTCATCGCCTTGTAATCAAGGGGTCCCGGGATCGATACCCGGTGGAGGCACATAGTGGTTCGGATCCCACTTTAAACTGTAGGTCCAGTCCCGATTAGCCTTACTGTGCATAAAGTGGACTTAAAACACCAAATCAATCTAAGAGGATATCCGGAATTACACTGTACTAACGGGGTAATCGCGGATTTTATATTTAAATTACGGAGTTTACTCCTTATCACATAATACATTTTTGTAACTTGATGAAACACTGTATGTTACGCAAAATTTTTGTATCTAACTTCCTTCATATTTGGGTGGGGGGGCTGGTATTGCTTCGGTAGCCTCCACAATATACAACACAAATTGATGGAGATACACTAGTTCAGTAACGGGCAAGAACCAGAGACAATTCCAGATTTTCGATATTTTCTGTAAACATTTACAACATTCTCTCTAGGAGTTGAAGAGTAGGTAAATTTCCAGCAGGTGTTCAAATAACACGATATTGCTTTTCCACATCCCCATAGATTTTAAATAATCTGTCTGAGAGGAAAACACACAGTAATCGTAGGGGAATAAGTTCCCAGAAGATACAGTCCTGATATATTTGAGCGTTTCTGTAATCAATTTGTGTGCGAAAAATGAAAAAGAAATTTCTGCGACAAAAGGAATTGACCAAGCACCGACTCGAATGCCAACATACCAGCTTTAACGATGGAAAAGTAATCTGTAAATATATGTCAGGAACAAACAAAAGTATGCACGCTGAAGTCCAATTGATGACATTACATGACTTCAGTTTGAATGACTAAAGAATCTACACGGGAACACGGAAATGTCAAGTTTACATATTATTGTTAAGTCAAATAAAACCGTGATGTTCATGGACATGAAAATGTCTAAGTCGGCAGGAAAATCTCGCTTCTAGTTATATGAACAAATATTTGATAATTTCCAACCTCCGTGGCGGAGTGGTTAGGGGGGGGGGCGGGTTCGAATCCCGGCCTGGGCATGGGTATTCTTTGTTAAGTGTCCCTTCATCAATTTCATCATATCATCGCTCATCCTCATCTTCGGGGTTAGCCAAAAAGTGGCAGGCAAGCGAAGTGAAATAACCAAATCAATCAATCAATATATTCTGTTCGATTACAATAACAGAGTACCAGAAGTACCCAAAGTCAAACTAGCAAAATGGATAATCAAGATAAACGCAAATACAGCGGATTAACTTTGGATTTAAAATTATTCACGATTACAGTACGTTGCTGCACCCTTCTTCGGGTGAGCGCCTTAATGAAAAGCTTGGAAACGGGAGAGAGTACAGGAATGAAAGGAAGTTAAAGGAAGCTGATGCCTCAGGAACCTATATCTGCAGCAATTACGATTCCGTGTTAATTTAGAGCAGGTAAGCTCATTAAGGAGATTAAAACGTAGCGAATGAGCAAGCCTCATCAGCGAAGATAGCAAGTAAGCAAGTGTTGTGGAGCTACAGGATCTTGCCAATGATAGAGCATCGCGATTGCTTACTTCTTGCTACTTGTTTCCTTAAAGTATTCAGTCTCGAGGCGTCAACATAGCAAACCTCCCCCTTGGCCCAGGATTCAATTCTGTCTCGACTCCTCCGCTCTGATGAGTTTGCCAGAGACGGCTATAGGGAAAACAATCAGCAGAGTATGCATGCAGTGGTAGCCGAGAAAGAGGAGAGAGAGAGCGACTATAGAATCAAGGCAATAACACTGTTCCTTTATCTTCCTTTACTCCTGCGGACTTTACGACAGGGTTTTATGGTTTCTGATTCCAAAGGTCTATGGATTCTCTCAAACATAATGCAAACTTCTTTCCCTTGCCCCAAACTGATGAATGCTGCAGGTGACCCCCCTACCCAAACCACCCCCCAAAAGGAAAATGTATTTTAGCATGACAAAGACAGGATATAATATGAATGAACTAGATTAGATTAGATTTCAGAAAGAAAAAAAACTATAGAATTTCGAAAAATTGGAAGAACAAATGTAAGTTTCGGCAGGTTGAAATGCCTTGGAATACTAAAGTTTTCCTTCTCTAGGCGTGCTTTCGTAAATTTAAATTACAGAAATAACTATTAAAGTTTAGCCAATATGATAGGGACCCTTGTTTTCTTAACTTGATTAGTTGTGCGAGTTATTTTCTTCTTTACTTTCAAAAAGTGCTAATTTTGAACCAAATGAAACAAAAATGATGTATTGTATCCATGCAGTAACCACGGTTCGAACCTAGGATCATGTAATTTGAGTTTGGGTTTATGTTATAAGTCCACTTTATGCACAGGAAGGGTAATCGGGACTAAAACTACAATATAAAGTGCGATCCGAACCACTTGTGCCCCCACCGGGTATCGAACCCGGGATCCTTTGATTACAAGGGGAGGACGGATCATACCTGGGCATAATTTATATGCTGTCGAAAGGGTTCATATCAAGTTTATTTGTTGTCAAAATGTGAGTGCTCTGTACACTTGTATTTCCATTTACAACGCAACTCTTGTATTTCTGTTTATTTATATATTAGACCTATTGTGCTGTTCAAATGTACATTGATGTACAATATAAATAGCAAAGAAGTACAAAATAATTCATTCAAAAACTGCTATGTTGTATATCATGCTTATACTATAATAGCATCAATACTCAATTGAATATACAATTTAGAATCTAATTGTTACAATCTAGAATAATAACAACATAGGATAGATATTTTCATATTCTTAACGCAACATAGTTTAGCATGAATAAATTAATATTTGTTTATTTTTCTTTGGCACAGCTATTGAACCTTCGCAATTCACGCATCTTAGAAACAGAGATTTTCATGGTATATTATGCCCCAACTAACAAAACTAGATAACTAAATAAAAATGCTGTCAGCCAAATTAATCTTATGTATGGTATTTTTTACCACGTTAACTGTGACTGCTACCCCAGGTTCCTAGCTTACTATTAATTACTACATTATCATTTCTACACTACTTCTCATGTTCTTTATTAGCATCGTTATTGCACACGATATGAAAAATGTTAACATCAAATTATTAGATATCTCAGAAAACAATTCGAAACTTTTCTATTCGCACTAACGTATGAAAACATGCCACGAAGGTACATATAGGGTGTGGAAGTAGGAGCCCCACTTGTGTGTGATCTGAGAAACGGAAAAATAATGTTTACTTACACAAAAATGACCATCACTTGTAAACAAAATTATGAGAAACAAATGTAGGGTCTTTTTGAACTACCAAAATATCAATATAGCAATATATCAACCAGTTGAGAGAACACAAACTTTACATGTTCTGCCTCAGTATAAGACCAATTTCCACACGACGCACAATAGTGGGCTGTGTTGTTATATCATTAGTAGAGCTGAGTGGTGACGGTATTGAAAAGTATCGGTTCAAATATAATCAAAGTATCACTTGAAACTTTTGTCTAGTCTGGATATTTCACATGGTTCCCAAAAATACCATGGATCACTTCCACGGCGTCTTATTATCCTGGAAAGTCTGCAAAATTCGACATTTTCATTTATTTTGTACTAGTGTAGCGTTAGAAAGTGTATGTTGTGGTAACAGCCATGTGATTCTTTGCATATTTTAAAGCAAAACTTTATTAAGCTGATGTGGTCATAATATCCATTTGTTTTCTTCTCTCGCATCCTCTGCGCTCGTACCGAGTGTCTCTGTATTGCCACATTTATAACTTCTCTCTCTTGCTTTGTTGTCAAAAGATTCAACAGCGTTAAACGCTACAATTCTGCCTTCACTGTCCCCTTCATGATGCTATAAACACTTGGCACTGAGTAAATGTGAAGATGGGATGTTGAAGAACGCCGCACGTTATGACAACGCAAAGGCATGGCAAGCACCTGATTGCATCGCCCAAGGTCCCTTCGCTCGCTTACGGTTGAAAATTCGACGACAGCGCAAGAGGTTTTTTTTTCCTCTTCTTGGCAGAGCAGTATTGTAACGGTATCAGCTCAGCGGTTATTTCACCTTGTGCCTAACAATACATTATGTGGCACAGGGCGTATTTAAAACTCAGAAAAGAGTGTATTGTGTATTAAAGAGATAAATTAATAGTGTAATAGAAAAATTTTGAATTTGGATTATTGTTTAAAGTCCACTTTATACACAGATAGGCTAATCGGTACTGGATCTAAAGTTTACAGTGAGATCCGAACCACTGTGCAATGAGCCTCCACCAGGTATTGAACCCGGGATCCCTTGATTAAAAGGCGACACCGTTACCACTACGACATGGAATAGGCATCTGTAATGCAATAAAATGTGGTCAAACAATATAGGGGAAAAAGCCAAAAATTTCCAAAACAAAAAGCTATGCAAAACCTCGTTTTTCCCTCCACATCCAACTCTAGTTAATGTATTTCACATATCAATATGTTATTGTTAATACTAAGAGAATACTTTTCCATAAGTCCCCTGCAAATAAATAAATATCAAACGTGTTTAAACATATGTACCTGCCTGTAGCTTAAAGTAATACATTTTTTAAAAATTGTGACAGATTAATGAACCTTTGCTCACTATTGTTCATTTTAAGAAAGGTCAAAATAAAATTGGCAGAATATGAGCATAGTTACCACAGAACGCTAAGTTATTAATATGAGCAAAATTACAAAATGTGTTGCGTGGGATAGCTTTGCTATACGTGTGAGAACAAAGTGGGAGCATTCACACGAATAATCAATCAAACACCCAATCTGTGGAAACGATTTATGGTAATTCATGCAAATGTTGAAACCTGCAGCAATTAGTGGTGGCTATGGAAGTCAATTTTCGCTCCCGATCTCGTACAGTCATGAGATAACAACTCTCAGGTCACTTATTAATCGTGAACCAGGAAGCTGGTTAGATTAACGAAGCTCATGCCATGCGTGTACAGCATTGGACTTTGTTTCAGGAGCAATTTCAACATCCAATGGAGACAACGATGCAACAAAACCGCACACGCACACACAAAGAGAGAAAGAGATGCGTATGGACTGCCCTTGTTGCGAAATCGAGTTGAGTTTTACCTTTGTGAATATCGTCCGCTTAATACTTCAATGCTAATTACGACGACTGTCTGAGTTTTTAAATGTCACTGTATAACAGAAACTCTGCGTTGCATTTTTAAAACTCTTTCGTAGCCCATAGTAGTAGCATATTTTTCTCCATGCTTGGGTATAAATTATTATGTTTGAAATGGTTAGGTTAGATTGTCAAGTTGTTTCACAGCAAATGTTACATAGAATTCCAGTAAGACTTGCATGGACTATTTCAACATGATACGTTGATTTTGGTTTCGTTTTTTTTACGACGTTTATCTAACGCACAAATAGGGAAGCGACACTGGAACCACAGTTCTTTCTTATTTTTATGTCACGTCGCATTTTGTCCTCCTTAGGCTAATCGAGACGACGAGGATGATAGATGATTAGGTGAAATTGATGAAGGGACACTCACAAAGGAATACTCACATCGACATTAGGAATAACACCTTGACCGTCAGAGTCGAGATCGTGAGTCCAATACTCAACTTCCTCGGTCACCGAACCCAAGTGCACTTGATTAAAAGGCAACACAGAAGTAACAATTAATTAGTTTTAAAAAAAACTCTCGAATTCCTTCGTAATAAATTCACAAGGGCGTAATGATATAACTATTAATAGTCCAAAAATATTGAGGAAGAAATAAACAGAAATGATCCTTTATTTGTTTTAAGTTTAGAAAATGGATACAAACAGAATGATATGAATGTTATAATTGACAAATAATTGAAAATTATATATTTTGTTATTTGTTTTAAATCAGATCACTTTTAAAAATGCAAAAAAATTAAACGTTACATTGCATCCGAAATTGTGCTACTATGCAAGAGGGAGCGCATGTATTGGAAAAGGTTAGCTCTGAGAAGTGTCCTTGGCTTTCTGGAGAATTTCACGTGTGAAAGCTTATAAAATATTCACTCTATTTGATTACATGACGCGCGAAGGGACCACACAGAAAAGATGCCACTTTATCAGGTAGCTTTTGAAGCAGAGTTCCAAAAGCAGCCAACATAAAAGAGAGCGCGAGAGAGAGAGACAGATTCTAACGTTAGGTCATTCTTTCGAACAAGCTTGGTCTTTTCTGGGAAAAGAGCCCTGTGTAGGCCTTCAAGCTTCGTGCACCTTCTTCTGCCGTTTTCTTTTGTGTCGCAGAGGGTCAACTGAAGTGATTTGGGATTAATGGAGCGAAGCAAGCAACGTCCCAGGCACCAAACGTGCTCTTCCTGTCTGAGGCAAGTCTACTTGAGATTGCGAAGGGAAAGCAAAGCTTACTGCAGATGAACGTGCAGGTCATTGGACATTTTCCCCCCAAGGCCCTTGGCGTTGTTTCTGCCACTTATATGCCGGCTGATCCGTTTGAGATGTCAGAAAAGTAAACCTTTATACACAAGAGGTTAATGTACGTATCTCCGAGCAGATTGTTGTAATATAAGCAGAAAGGATGTAAGTTTCGAATGAGTGGAGGTTTACAGACTTCATCCACATGGCTGCGCTAATGTGCATGGTAACAAAGGTGGTGATCACGTCACAACAGCGCACAGTTTGTCGTATGGTATGCGAAATTTTTTAGTATTACATGCATGCTACTGCCGCCACGCAGCTGAAGTCAGTAAACCTCCACTCATTCGAAACTTACATCCTTTCTGCTTATAATACAACAAGCTGCTCGGAGATACGTACATTAATTAACCTCTTGTGTATAAAGGTTTACTTTTCTGACATTTCAAATGGATCACCCGGTATGTTTCTGAAAAAAAAAAATACAACTAAAATTTAACAGGACGTTGTAGTATTATTCAAGCTCTCTTTGTTAGTACTGTATATACAGGGTGACAATTAATGAACTATATGAAATAAAACGGAAATTAGTGACAAACCACGTAGTACACAAACTGTATTGCACATGTAAACGGCACTACAGACATTCGGATTTAGGTTATGACATGTTCGATATGTCTGCCATATCTGGCGATGATGTGGGGCAGACGTACAGCAAAATTCTGCATGACCCGCTGAAGTGTCGAATATGGTGTCGATGACCTCCTGAATGGCAGTTTTCAGCTCGGCAATGGTTTTGGGGTTATTTCTGTACACCTTATCCTTAACATAGCCCCTTCCAGTGGCCTCTGGGTACCCCAGAGCCAGAATGCGGTCCCCAAAATACTCCTCCAGGACATTTTCACTTGCAAATGGCCGACATCAACACGTTGCGTGCGCATACGCATACGAATTCCCATCATGCCCTGTGGCCAGCCACGCAGTTTGGACGTCATCACGCGAACCGTTCAGAAATTATGACGGTTTTATTTCATATAGTTCATTAATTGTCACCCTGTATGAAGATAAACGCAGTTAACCCTCTATGAATGTTATTTCATTCTTCTGTATTCAAATATTTTACTCCAATTGGGTTTGGGTAGAAATATGTAAGTGAAAATGTCCATTTTTGTATGAGAAAACTATGTTCAAAACAATCAGAAATTTCTTAATATTTTATATTAAAGACTCTAAATTAAGAGTTCATTCCAATTCTAAAGTTTTTAAATCTAGTAATGCAAGTTAGGGTTACTATACGTCCACGATTTTCTGGACAGTCTCGGAATGGAATCATTTGTCCCTGTGTCCAGAAAAGTTTGTTCGGGAAGCACTAATGTCCCGGAATCGGGTGGGAAAGCATAAATGATTAAGACTATACTTTCATGAACATTACTTCTGTTTAAATGCGGAGAGGAATTTTAAAATGATCATTTTACAAAACAATCTAACTGTCCACTGAACCGTTTCCTCTCAAGAATACAAGAGTCACCGAGTTGCCAGAATGTGCTGCAGAGATCTTCAAGATTTGGCCCAGCTCAATGTACTTGCCGACAATTAGTAATAATGATGCTACTTTTACTTCCTTCTGTTTGCAGTGCTGAATTACAGTTAAGATTCCCTTCCATCGTATAGTATATATCGTATAGTCAGTGCTCGTCCAGTCCGCAGTTTCCAAATGAGGTTTCGACATTGTGAGGTAGCAGCTTAGTTCACTATGTCACAGAAAAGAAAGTCAAAGTTTAATGATGGACTTCAGAAATGTAGAGAATATGACAGTGAGACAGTTCATAATAATTACGGTGTAGTCATACACGATCCTAGATTGTAGCAGCCCAATTGACTTCCAATGAGATTATTACAACCCATAAGTGTCCGTGACTGTACATACATACTACTTTATCGTATCTATCTCCATACCCCAACAGGCTTTCTGTCAGAGGTGTCTCGGATTTTTACTTACGAAATACAGCAAACCTATGCAAAAGGCTTCTAAAATATAAAGATTATTACATATCGTTTAGGCTGACGATATGAGAATGTCGTACTGCTAACTAAAATAAAGGAATTCAGGTCACTGGGTTTTGTCTGTTTGCTACAAATTTTAAACAGATCATGTTTTATAGAGTGGGTAAATATCCTGGATGATTTCATATTATCACATTGCTTTCAAATCTTTAACACATATATCTTTATTCGATTTGAGAAATTTCAAGTGATCTATTCGTGCTTCAAAGTAAAACAATGGTAAAACATCCCAATAGGAGCGAAGGAGGAGCGAAGGAATGGCTCAGTGGGCCGGGCAATTGCCAGGTGCGCTAAACTTATGTGGGTACCAAAATCTCTGAGATAGATTAATATGCAAATTGAATGACACGAAGATTGAAGACAAAAGTAATTTTAAAAGTAACATCAAAAGGATAGTAATACTTTAACATCATTGCAAATGTTATTATAGCTACATAGAAGGTTAAGAGAATACTATTTGTTTTAAATTTTCAGGACACGGTGACAACGTTTCAGAAGAAAGTAGTCCAAATTCAACGCTTGTATTTGTAAATAGAAATGGAATATAGATATAACATTTAAAGTGATCAATACACAGTACTTCATTTGAACTGCCAGTAACTCTGTCAAAGACTGATAATTGAAATTATTTGCCTTATATTTCCTTAATTTCCACGATTTACTCAAAAGTACGAAATTGAATTACTAAGTCATTATTACAATACAGAAATTCAAATAATAAATATAGTAATAGTTGATACTCTCCAGTCGTAACTCAACACAAAATCATTACTTGAGGAAAATAATTGGGGAAGGGGGTCAAACGGGCAACTTGCCACCATGGTAAGTTACATCATCCCTGCATCTGGGAATTCTGAAACAGACGCTCAGTTAATTACTAAGAATTATCGCACACTGTGTTTTGTTATAGTCATAATTGTATGCAAGCAGTTCATATCAGATGAAAATCTACTTCATTGAAAGTTGACTTGTTTCTCAATTCGATCACATCACATAATATAGAGTTAATGAACTGTTTTCGGAATTTCAAATAGATGTAGAAATCTTGAAAAAAATGTTGATTTTTTAGAGCGAAAAGAAAAAAGCATCTGAAATAGGCTAAGACGATTTGCGTAAGCAAACAATTCGTTACATAGCTTTTATATTTAATGCAGTACTGCAGATACAATCTATTATTACTATGATTAGGCATTTTCCCTCTAAAAAAGGAGTGAATATCTTACTTATAATGTATCCCTACCTACACGCATAAATGTATCAACATTCATTCAGTAAATAATATAGATATGTTTACACATTGATTCAGCCATTTAAAACATGCCAATTATGTTGTGGACTCCGACAAATTCTGTACGAATGGGTGAGGGAAGGTTTTCTTTCAAACTTTGGCAATCAAATGTAGCATTCACAGCATCAAATTGCACGTCCTGGACAATAAATATTTACATTCAAGTATCACTAACTAGGAGTGTGGAGTGAAAACTATTCAACACCTTCGCTACACTAAGAAATGATACCCAAGTCGATATATATGTGGTATCGTTTTGATCCAAGTTCTACCTTGTTACTCTGACACTGACATAACATATACCGAAGTCTCAACTTAACAAGGACACTTGTGGCCAACTACAGGAAATCTGCAGGGAGCTCCTACGTATTTGCTGAATACAAAGTACGTCCCAGAAACAAGAAAAATATTTGGTCTTGTATGACATTATCAACTTTGAAACGTTTTACATAGACAGTTTGTATCTTCCTCATTTCAAATTTTATCAAATGTTTGGTTATTTGTTAGGTTAAGTCTCCTTCATTCAACTGACGTTGTTCAAGATTTTTGTCTCATTAAATCTTCTTAAAGTTGGAATTATTATATTTTACTGCTGCATCAAAGTTGGTTGCTAAAGTCACTTATATTTTAGTCATTGCTCGGTGGTTTGAGAGAAATTCAGGGTCCTATGAACGAGAATTTTCGAATTCTCTTCGTTGCACTCTGACTAGAATGTGTGTGTGGTCTGAAATAATCGGGCATTATTTCTTTCTTTACTTGGCCTTTACGGGTGCGCTTTCGAAATTGTCTCTCAATTGGCTTTATAGATCCCCGAAGCTGTAGGTTAGATGAACGTACAGAAACGGTCCACGTTATTTAGCTCCAGGCACTACGAGCAGTGATAACATGACCCCTATCAGCAGTTCAAAAATCGATCACGCTCTGCTGGATTTTATGACCACTGCACATCAACCCGGCTCAAGCGTAATGGCCTCATTTTCCGGACTTTGCCACCACTAGAAAGAAATGAGAATTAGAAGGAAGCGGGTACGGCCTCTTATCAGATAGGTGCTTTTTCAATTGATTCCATCCATTATTACGCTTATTACTGTCAAAAGTTAATGCGTGATTAGTACAGCAACTACCACAACACCAACACTACCATTACCAACCACACTGTAAATAAATTAATGCTTGCCAAGTCCCAACTCAACAGCGCTTTACAACAATAAGATGTTTGAGTTTTGTTTTCAAGTCCATTTTATGCACAGAAAGGCTAATCGGGACTGGACCTCCTACAATTTACTGTGCAATGTGCCTCCACTGGGAATCAAACCTCCACTCTTGATTACAAGGTGAAAGAAAAGTTCCTAAATATGGAATAGTAGAATATCTCTACTGCATGGCGCTGTAACCTAGTGATGGGAGCTGGAAATAATGACCAAACTGTAGCATAGTGCATAGCTTTTCAGCCTGTGTTGAAACATAGGCTATGCGGAACAAGTGGGAGACATTGTTTTGTGCAATTTTCTTTTCTTTTCCTAATGTAATATAAACGTCATGATGGTTATTTCAATATAAAAGTGAGGTTTCGTAGTGTAGGTATTGTGAGGTTTCAATGAGTCCGTCGTTCTTTAGGTCCGACTTTTGTAGATATGAATACAAATATGGCTAGGCTCATAATATGGAATACCATAGGGGTTGCACATCGTGAGGAAATTGGGGAGCTCCGAGTGAGCGTAATCCGGTGGCGAAGTCCTACAACGGTTGGGGGTTGGTCGGGCCGACCACCCGTCCCCCTAGTCTGGCTGCAGATCTCCACGCCCCCCTGGTGGCCCGCGTGGGAGGGAGGCCAGCAGTCGGTAGGTAAGCCAGGGCCCAATATTGGGCTATAGCGCTAAAGGGTTATAGGGGTTGCAATATGGAATAGTATTCCATCTTAATTTATCTTCGTTATCTCTTTACAGATGAGTAAGAAACGGAAGGTATGGGAAGAACAAAATATGATGGCTGAAATTCCTGACGTAAGAAATAAAAATGGCGACAAAATTTCATATCGTCCCAAGAACAACTTTATTTAATTTAGTTGCATCAAACCCGACACCACAGGTAGCGGTATTGCGAAAGATGGGATGGAAACAATTTTTTTCACCCGAGTTGGAGGAACAGTTTGTGCAGTATCTTAATGGAAAACAAACGTTTTGGGTTGCTACCTCTGGTATACCTTTAGCTCCTGTCTTATCTATCTCTGATGTTTCAACTCCCACCTCTGCCCACCATGATATCGCTTCAACATTACATACACCTAGTAAATCTGCTAAAGAAAATAAATTAATGGACAGTTTTTCCAGTGCCAATGGTATAATTGAAGTGGTTCTGAAAATTTTTGGGGTTCTATCCCCTGTAAATCATGTAGATATAGTATTGTAGATTTTCAAAAAAGGGATACCTACTGGTTACTTACTGGTAGTTACCTAAAAGTTATGGACTTTTACTAGTATTCTATGTTATAAGCTCTTTTTTGTTCATTTCCTGTGGTATTCAATATTTGAAGAATTTAGGATAGATTTTTGACGTTTTTTACGATTCCATTTGTTATTTTGTTCCTGTAGTGTTCTCAAGGTATCTGGATGGTGGACGCTATAAGAAACATGTGAAAGGATAATATATACTTTTATCAGTATTTTAATACGTTATAGTTGACTGAATTTGCAAAAGGATGGATTGGTATTCTATATTTAGGTACTTTCCCTTACATATATTCAGGTTCCTTCTTTAAATTTAAATCCTTGCATGTGATTAGCTTTCTAAGAAATATATTTTTTAAACAAACCAAATGAAATCAAACCTCTGTGTTTAAAACAATGACACATTTTCATTTTGTTGTGTTTGCAATTTAATCAAATTCACGTAAAATAACGCTACATTATTACGAATTAAATGGACAAAGACATTCATCTGCATAGCCACTTTACTGGAATGTTTTATTAAGTATATAAGTGAAGCAAATCAGGAATGAAAACATAATTCTTACTACTTACTAAAACACTAGTGTTGGATACTAAGCTGCCAAGGGGAATTCTGAGAGAGGACTGGCATTTCTCCAAAATATCTGTATTCCCATTTCGGTTTGAATTAGAGTTGGAAGTGGTCGAAAAAAAACGGCTTTTTTGGAAAATAAAACGGAGTTTTTCCCGCGGTTTTTTGACTGGCCTTTTTTCGGCTTTTTAACCCAAAGTGTCTCAAATCAATTAAAATACATTACTTGACCGCATTTTTCTTGTTTCACAGCTTTCATTTATCTTTCTACTGTAAAAATATGCCCATATCTAAATTTAAAGTACAACTTTCGATGTAATTGATTGATTGGGTTGGTGTTTTAAGTCCACTTTATGCACAGTAAGTAATTGGGACTGGACCTACCGTTTAAAGTGCGATCCGAACCACTATGTGCCTCCACCGGGTATCGAACCCGGGACCCCTTGATTACAAGGCGATGACGCTACCACTGCGCCATAGGGGAGGCCCAACTTTCGATGTGGAATTCATAGCTAGACATAAGCAGTTTGCAAACATTACGGCTTTTTTTGAATGGATAGTGCCTCTAAAACGTTATCTCAAATTTCAGTAGGTTTTTAAATATCGTATATACATAGTGTGTGCACACACTCACATAACTTGAGTAGTTTTGCATATATATTTTGTAAATAGAATATAATAGTGTAATATAATTGTCAATGTTTGATTTGTTTGAATTGTTGTTTTAAGTCCATTTTATGCACAGATAGGATCAGTGGGACTAGAACTACAGTTTAAAGTAGGATCCAAACCACTACGCAATGTGCCTCCACAGGGTACCGAACCCGGGAATCCATGATTGCAACGCCACAACATTACCACTACAGCATGGGGAAGGCACTTTTAAATATTTGAATTTGCATATAAAGAAAAAGAAAAAAAGAAATGTTGCTACATCTTTTAACACATTTAATCAAATGTATCCTTGATGATACGGTTTCATCTTGAACTATGTCTGTAAATGAAAATCATAGTATCAAACTCCTTTACATTTGTATTTAGCATGAAATATTTGTATTCTGCCTTTCAAGTGTATCACGTGTAATTTGACTTAATTGTACTTAACTTGGTCATGGAAGAAGATCTTGTGTATTTTGGCCACCTATAGTAGAGATACCCTTTCAGCCGGCGCGGGCAACAGTACTATTTGAAAAGTTCTGAGAATTGAATGTATGCACCAAGCTGTACGGCGTGTGACAGCCTTTGTCAATAAGCGACTATATGTTGCTGATTGTAGGGTCGGGGGAGGGGGGATCGATTCTCTCCGTTACTTTGGACCATAATACTGCAACTCTACAATTGTATGATTAGCTCTAGTACCTACTCCAACAGCATTTTGTCAACAGCTGTGGAAGAGTGGTTAGCCAAGGCATGCGACGATGTAAGGGGTCCCGGGTTCGAATCTCGGGCTGGGCATGGGTGTTGTTTGTGAGTATGTTCCTTCATCAATTTCATCATATCGTCACTCATCCTCATCATCGCCATTAGACTTAGCAGAAAAGTGACGTACAATAACCTGATTCAATAAATACTACAGCATTTTGAATCTTCTCTTTGTTCCACATTTTCGGATCTCCCCCTCCCCAAGGATGTTTTTCGGAACCCTGGAACTCCCCCCCCTTCCCCACCCCAAAAGACTTACAAAGTTCGAAAATTAAATAATGAAAAATATACTTGTTTCGCACTTGTTGTATAATTAAGGGTTATTTACCGCCGTCAAACTTATTGGAAGGCAAGGGTATATTGAGATCATACAACTTTGAAGGGCAGTATTAAATAAGATTTATGCACGCTACTATTTATGCATCAAATATTAATAAAAAAACTTTGCTTTTCATAAACTGGATCTAACATCCTTCTTTGTTATTCAATAAATATTAAATTATATTTTTTTACATTAAATTTCTTAACTGTACTGTTGTTTTGTACAAATTTTGGTGATCTTAACTATTCTTGTACCTTCTTTTTATCTATTCACGAAATAATAAGAATACAGTATTAATTAATTTTTGCATTATGAATAGACCTATAAATTATATTAACGTATTCATTTCATATATACTTATGTAACATTCAATCAAAATTCTGACCATTTTCCAACAACAGTACTTGCATTTATAAGTAACTTTGGGCTATAAATCTCCCTCGTAGTAGCATATTGAGCTTAAGTATTAAGTGGGGTATATAGATTCATGCAGTTCTGCATATGAATTGTGAATAGTAAAGTTCTTAATTGTCCTGAAACATCTAATAGTTTAATATTAACTTTGGCTTCTTTTTTTGTAACATCACAGGAATGCAATTTGAGTATAATCAAATCATTTTCAGTTTCTAAAAGGTCGATGATATGATGACAATGGCACAAACATGTTAAAGTTTGTATTAAGTTAATTTTATGCTCAGGTTGGCTAATGAGGACTGGACGTACAGTTTTAAAATGGAATCAGAATCACTATGCAATATATCTCCACTGAGGATCAAACCTGGCACCCCCTGATTATAAGACCACTATGCCATTGGGTAGGTAATACACAAACTCATATATGGCAATCAAATTAGTAAGCAGAAATGGCCAATGTGTGTCTCTTGGATGTAAAATTATTTAGGTAGTTCCAAAATATGAGTTCATAAACCTCTAAAACTCTTAACTGGCACTGTAAGTGAAATAGGTTAGCCGTAATTAGTAAAAAGCCAAGATTTCCGTCTTTTTTTTAAAAAAGGAGGCTTCTTATCGAAAAAAAAACATCCATTCCAAAGAGCCGGCTGTTTTGCAACTATATTTTGAATATTAAGTAGGTCTTTAAGGTGTTTCTTCAATGTTCAGCAAAATATTATAACAAGAGCTTTAACCAAATATATGAAATTTTATTTTAATTCACTCTGTGTAGGAAATCGCTACTGCAATGAAGATGAAAAAAAATGAGATGACACGCTTCTTTCCTGAGTTTTTGTCAACAAAAGAGACAGTGGTTATTTGATAGCGTAAAGGCTCACCTTATAATCAAGGATTGAATTGAATTGTTGTTTTAAGTCCACTTTATGGACAGTAAGGCTAATCGGGACTGGACCTACAGTTTAAAGTGGGATCCGAACCACTATGCGCCTCCAGCGGGTATCGAACCCGGGACCTCGTGATTGCAAGGCGACGACGCTACCACTGCGCCATCGCGGAGGCAACTTATAATGAAGGAGTACTGTATTCGATTAACAGAAACGCATTTAGAATTATTCACTACTATCAGATAATATACTTTACATTTATCACTTGCTACGTTTTAACATCGAAATTGTAAATGTGTTTCCTTCTGTTGTAGCAAATGTGAAATAAAATCAGGGGCAAGCTTCTAATAAAAACCATGAAAGGACACATCCGTTCTTATTCTTCGATCAATCTCCAGATGTGCCACCATTACTGATCCCTGGAGTCTCAAAGCTACTTTTTCGTTGCTGTTCGTTAACAAGACATTTTCTAACAAAATAGGAGATCGAGTTACTGTTCTGCCCGGTAAATATAGATTTCTAAGGTACGAGCAACCTCTACATCCCTCTTTTTAATGTTAAAAGGAAAGGCATTTCTCTTTTTAATATGCAGCCATCGATAAAGAAGGTAAAATGCGTTTCGATTCATTATTTGTTGCCAGGATATCTGCAATATATTTTCTTCATCTCTTTCTCGATGGTAATTCTTTAGGAATATCTATAACGAGTAACATTCTTTCGTGCAGGAAGAAATGGTAGAAAATGTTTGAGAGAGAAAAGGAGAACCATTTTTTCACCCATTTTTCATTTTTCACACTCCACTTTATTCCTTGTTCTTTCTTTCACGGTTAAGCAATATCACTGTTAAGTACAACACTTCAACATTTTGAAGTGGTATTTATTATTGAACAGTAAATACAAAGAAACAGACAGAAGAAAAGAAAGAAAAATGAAGCGAGAGAATTACATCGGACTGTACAAACATGTCATTGACTTCCGTGGAGTTGCTACACAGATGCAAGCAGTGGTAGCTTTCGAAGGAATGCAGTGGATTCTCTCTTTATCTATGGCGAAGTGTGGGTTCCAAGATCGAGGAAGTGGTTGCCTGATTTATGATCCATTAGTCACTCTTCGCTTCCTTTTGCTGGTGATTTAAGGAAAAATCTGTAGACTTCTGCAAACTTGTTTCACCACGAATGCCCCCTTCCTGTTAGAGAACTACTTCCACGTTTTAAATTCTGCCGGCTCGTTTCTGTTCCGGCAAAACATTGATCGTCACTTGTTAACATAACGATGTTCTTTTCTCCATGACAAAAGAAAAAGACTCGAGGACAAAAAGGTGGGGGAAATGAAGAAGAGAACAGGAAATAAAAATGAAAGTCTTCTCAAGGTGGAGGGGAAAAAATAATTTCAAATGAAGTAAAAATGTCTTACATTTAAAGGAAGCGTCACCCTCCGTGAAGTCTTTGCGAAAAATCGAAAGTGCTAATGGTGCAGAGATACACACGAGTCAGACCTTCACCAAATGTCGTGCTCATAATTGAAATAAACCGGGAAATGGCGCCATTGCAGTGTTTTGTTAACTATGGGTAATGTGTACACCAGTGGCGTGCATACAAGGTAAGCTACCGAAGCATTGCTTCGGAATACAATATGCAATAACGTAACAATATATTATGTCATTATAATCACACGATTATTCAATAATATCTAGATAAAACCGTCACATTTCTTTGCTACAAATAGAACAAATACAGTTCCTGCAGGGCGCACTGAGGTTGAGCCGAAGCAATCTTCCTCTCGCATCGGTTAAGCAGTGGCAGACAGTTGCGCGCGCACCTCAAGGTCATGGGCCGTGTGCGTGTATTTCTTCTGCAACCGAAACTAGCATCGGACAGGGAGTTCGAGAGTGTATGAGAGTGTTTCAACTCGTATTGTTTTCGGTTTTCCTCAGTTTACGGGTTTGGTTTGCCGAATGTATATGAAAATATGTGAAGGTACCAGTAAGTATCTAGTAATATAGAACAATGTGTCCTATAAAAGAGCTTTTGTCCAAGCCGTTTTCTGCCCGTTCTTTCTCAGGAAAAAATGAGATAATTAAAAATGGACGGCCAACACCAGAACTACCGAACTTGGTTCAAAAGACCAGTAAATTCACTAGACATTTTCAGTGTAATATTTATGTATACCAAATGTGACTGGTTAGCCGATAGCGTTGAGCTAAATGCGGTGTTTTGCTGGTATTGTTTGTTGTTTAGAAAGGATATAAATACGAGCTTGGACCAAAACTGGGTACATGCATTTGGAAAAATTTAGTGAAGTTAATAGCCGAGCACGGACTGTCTGTTAATCATCTACGATCGTCTGTAGCTATAGCTGCTTTTGGGGAAAACCGAATAGAAACTGCGCTTGATGACCAGCTTAAAATGAAATGAAATATTACCAGCTGTGGTTTTTATCAAGCAAGCTTGCCCCTTGATTTGCTATTGTTTATTTAAAAAATATATATTCAGTGCTTCGGCTATCTAAATGGTCACCGCACGCCAGTGGTGTACACTAAGAACGTTTATTCTCGTTTCTTGCAGTGTTCAATGTTAAAAGAGCACCAGTATCGGTATTGAGAAAATGGGTTCATTTTTCTTTCGCTCTAATGAGATCTATGATGTTCTTCCTTCGTTTACAATTTAAATTCCAGGAGCACACAAATACGTAACAGTTTTTCTCTCTAAAATACAAATGCATATCTGATTAGAGATATCTTTACAGAAAGCACTCGAATGTCAACATCTCTTCCACGCAGTAGGGGAAAGTTGGAATGGCGAGGTTTGCGCTATTTCCCAAATTACAAAAGAATCATTAACAAAAACTCAAGTTAAAAATTACTAAGACAACACATACAAGCTAATAACCACCACAACTAAACTACAATTTAACAACTGCATAACTACAACTTTAGACCAGCAAGTAAACAACGGGCAGTTAAAAATGACTGAATGTTCAAGAACTCTGAGAACAATTATCAATAATACAAAACCCCTTAAAATACGTTACGAGGGAAGGTGAACAATATTTTATTTATATTTCATGATTCCAATTACTATAAAATACTAAAAGCTAAAAACTAATATTAAATACTACAAACTATTAATTTTGCATTATTTAGTATGCTTAAAGAAATGTATAAACTTGCAACTCAGTGTGACGCGTTGTGCATGAACTTCAAATCGAAAAATTACCTCTCCAGTCACAATAAAATGTAGTTAGCTACTCATTCCAATGGATACCATTAGTTTATGCAGAACGTGTAACCTCTCCATTTTATCCTACCTCCCCATTTTGTCCAAATTTCCCCTGCACTCGGGACTGCATTTTGCAGACTAACGAGCTTCTGGAGTCTGGAACCAGAGGCCGTAAAATTGTCGTTTTGGCCTCTGTTGTGTCATGTCCATGTGTCTTGGTGAGTGTCATTTCATCTCTTCCACCTTATCACATTTCATCCTCATCTTGGCGATTAGCCAAAAGCGGGCATCGAAAGGTTACATTTATTACCTAGGGTTTGTTCCAGGCTCCCTGTTGATTCGGTGTGGAAGTTCCCATAAACATTCAAAAGTTCAAGGAAGCAAAATGGAAATGTATATAGCAATGCACAAGACATTCATGTAAGAATGTACAGTCACCGACAATAAAAATGGGACACATACATCCTGAATACTGGCTTCCCTGCAAGGCGTTATGTGTGTTGCCTAACTCTACGGCAGTGGTAGAAGTTGCCACTGAAAATTTGCTATTAAAATCCATTCATCGCCGTAGAATTAAGCAAACATACATAATGCTTTGCAGGGAAGCGAGTATTTCAGGATGAATTTGCCCCGTTATTGCCGGTCACTGTACATATTTTGTACGTGATCTCATTAGAATTTATCCGTAAATGTATCCTATCCTCACCGCATAAAAATGCAAAGTGGAATGGCTAAAACTTATACCCATTTTACGAAAAATAGCGCTGACTTAGACAATCTTCCCGAACATTGTTCTCCTAGACCCGAATCTCTTGCCTTTGCAGTGTGCAACTCGGGCCATAAGATCCACCTTTTCAAGGCTTCTCGTGCAACCCATTTGCCAGGTCAAACGATTTTTTTCCCTTTCTTTTTCTTCTTTTTTTGGTTGTTCAAGGGAATGGAGCAAAGGAAGCATCTGTTGAGGTTGGAAAGCTTCTCCTCCCGTTACTGTGATTAGATAGGGTTCGTTCTTCGAATCTAAATCCTTATCCGATAGCCCAGATGAAAGACCAAACAGAGTTAAAAGAGGGAAAGGTGAAGATGATGGCTGTGCGATGTTCCTCACATCACGAAGACTTAGGTTGGATTTAAGTCAGGTTATGTACTACTGTTCTTGGAATCGGAACCACTTATGATCGAACCAAAGGAGCAATCTTCCGATATTTTGATCGCAGTAAGAAAACACACACACACACACACACACACACACACACACACAGAGACATAAGATAATCCAATAAATTGAGGTATTTGAATCTGTAAGTTATTAACAAGGAACATTTTTTACCACAAACTTGGAACAAAATTTAACATTTCTTGTTGTTTATAAAACTCGTTTTAAAATTTTAAAAAAGTTTTCCAAGCGTGGTTTAAAGCTTATTTTCACCGCAGAGGATGATTGGAGGTTGGACTTGCAGTAAGACTAAAAACAAATAGTTGTTGGAGGCACATAGTGGTTCGGATCCCATTTTAAACTGTAGGTCTAGTCCCGATTAGCCTATCTGTGCACAAAGTGGACTCAAAACAAAAACTCAAACAAAAAACTTGTGTCTTAACAGAAAATCTAAGCCTACACCCTTTGATTACCAGGCCATATCCACTATTACTACTACGTGCATTTGCTTTCAACGTACATCGGCATGATGCAATTTAATTTTTATAAGTGTATCAATTCGCTGTTTATATTGCAAAATTTAGGTAAGTCTTTTAAAATTTTCATTTCGAAATAATATTTTTCAAAAAATATTTTATATTCTAATATTGCTTTCTGTCCTGGTATTATAACAACTTATTCCGATTCTACGTGAAACTATAATTACATTTTCCACATTTCTACTCAAATAATATAAAAATGGAAAAATAACAAGAGTACGGGATTTACAGAAATTAAAAAATGCATCATAACTTCATTATATGTATAGTATACACCTGGTCGATAGATCCATGGTGGTCCATTTGGTCCCAGTCCTTGCGCCAGCACGGCTGAGAAACGCTGTGAAAGGGACTCAATCGGGTAAATTTTGCTTTACATTCATTTGTGGGTGAAATTGTAAAGAAAGGACAAGGAAAAATGTGTAGTGATAGTGATCCTTGCTTTGGGAGTTGAAACACTGATTGCAACTGAAATGATTGAATTTATGAAAACTTTAAACTGACAGTAGACGAAATATTTGCAATCCAAATACCGACAAACGTTAAGTCGTGAATGCGTTTGCAATGAATTTCACAAAAAAGCACAATCTACAGTTTTTGTTTATGATTACATTAAAAATACAAAAGTCTAGCTTTGAAGATTATGTAGCAAGAAGGCAGCATGAATTAAAGTATGATACTTACTTACAAATATTGGCCCAGAAGAAAAATGCTACTTTGAATCATGTTATTCAAATATACATAAATGAAAAAATGGAAATTCAGAAACAAGGATAAAGAATGACGAAGGAAATTGGTGCCAAGACGAAGCAGAATTTCGTGAATTACTACATAGTTCATTATGACCAAAATAATTCGATGGTGGAGTCAAGTGAATATATTGTGAACTATTGCGCACAATATGTCTGAAGAGCAAGATGCTGGGAAGTAGCTTACACAAAAATTTACAAAGCCGTGTGCGCAGTGACATCAAAATAGTCACCAGGATTGAATGGAATTTCAGGTCATTTCATAGAAAGTCAGTCATAATAGAACCTACAGTAACAGAATGGGTGATCATAAACTTCACAAAAGAATCTGAGCAAAATGCTACGTGTCAGTAGGATTTGTCTTCTGCCAATGAATACATACCAGTTGACTAAGTATTAAGAGTTCAAGTACTTTCCAGTAACAAACAAAGATGCCTCTAATGGCCTAATAGTCACGCATCCATTTTGGATGTAAAATAAAAAATGCTATACATGAAATTTTGAACAATTCTGTTGCTAATATGAAATGTCACAGGATATATGGAATAAGAAATCAAACATATGCACATTAATTACATGTATGCCCTAGAACTTGCACACAATCTTGAAAAAGACGTTCCATATGTCAAAGCTATATCAGTACATTGTTATAAATAAGTTTGTTAAATGAAGTCGGTAATGTGTTTGGCTGCCATGCCGGAATCCCGAGTATGATTCCTGGATTAGATGATCCCAAAGGTGATTTTCCTACAATGCCCCTGCATAGAGAAGCTGCCTTGGTGCCCACCCAGCCTCTAATCAATGTGGCGGGGGTGTAAGTGGTGACTTATCAAGAACCTCAAATGTCAACGTCTCTTCCACGCAGTACAGTCTGGACTGCATTCTTACAGACTAACAAGTTTCTGGCACCTGAACCCACAGCTGTGAGGTAGGTGATGTGTTCTGTCCATGCGCATGTGTGACTGTCCTCACATCAATTTCATCTTATCACCACTCATCCTCATCTTTGCGATTAGCCAAAAGTTGTAGACACGCGAAGTAAAAGAAAACGAATCAATCTAATCAATTGGTACCTAGCCCAGCATTCCCCCTCTTTCTCTCTTATGGTTAGGCACATGGGTTATTACTTTTCCCGAGGTGATAACATAACTCTGTGTGCGTCAATAACAATCGTTTGGACGCTCAACACTTTGTTCACTTAAAGATAAAAGTAGTTAGGGAAAGAATTTTAATTTTTTAAATTGATGCCTGAAACCTGATGCAATTAGCTATTTGATCACATCTTTATGTTAACGAGATACCCGATTGTGGCAAATAATTCTGAAATGTAAAGACATTTTTAAATCATTCTCGCAAATTTACGAGTAGAGTTTGTCTCCCTATATTCGTAGGAAACCATTTTCTCACTAATAGCATTTCGTTTGAATATGTTGCTGTAAAGTTAAGGTCTGTACAAATAATGTGTACAGTGGTGGAAAAAAGTTCTTCCCCATAATACTTTAATGGCAGTAAATAATGCCGGAAGGGTAGGCAACACACATTGCACCATTAGGTGATCGGGTGATTCTGTCTGTCTCAAGAGCAACTCGTCTTTCATGCAAAAGCCAACAGGCACAGGAAATGTAGGAAAGTCACGTGACTTTGTGACAGTCAGATTTACCGACGTCATTATTATTATTATTATTATTATTGTCCATAGCGGTAAAAAATGTGTTGATTCAAAGCGTTGAGAGTTTTAAGTTGTAAGAATACATATTTGATTTTTGCCAAGCCGACGGGAGGAACGAGACGTTCACGTGTCTTAAGGGTGAGCACCTGAAGGGTCACGTTATGCGTCTATAGCTTAGGAAATTCGACCGTAATGACAAACATTTAAATATCTCGGTTTCCAGCGGTCAGATTCACGTGAAACTTATACCAGCGCAGCGGCATGTGTGCAAGGACGGATGTGTGGAGTTTCGTCGCGATCAAGCAGCAATTACGGACGCCAGATCAAATCGGTTGTAATTGATCAGTTTGTGGACACCGGTTGCAATTGAGCTATGGGCGACAGCGAGGCTGAGGCTTAATCCGCACAAACTCAACTTCAAGCACGGCTCGTCCCACTTGGGAGACAATAGAGCAAAGTGAAATGACCTCTTCGGAAGCGTCACTTCAACGAACGCCTAGCGTCTCTTTTCAAAATCTAAATAAAACGAAGGACATGGTTTTTCGACACACAGTCTTACCGCGATCCTTGTAGCGAGAGCAGCTCCGTGCTATCTCTCCATATACAGTTTTGCCGCGATTCTTGTAACAAGAGCACCTTCGTGCTACCTCTGCGTGTACAGTGGACTTTGTTGTGTTTTACGAACACCAGTGTGTATGATAGACAGTAAGTCTACACGAGTGCGCCTACCTCAACCGCTGGGAGCAGTTGAAGCGAGACCGTGTTTTTTGTGATTGCCTTACGCCGTTTATAATTTTTTGAGAAACGAGGAACACCGGAAACTATGGCGGGCTAGAGGAAGAAGAGAGATGAGGGCGTTACGTCGATTCGCCCGATGTTAGAAGAGACTACGCCGATGATGCCTAGCATACGCCACGGAGAGAGAGAGAGGAACGACGAGCCACGCCGATGATGCCTACCATCCGCCATTGGTAGCGTCGTTGCCTTGTAATCAAGGGGTCCCGGGTTCGAAACCCGGTGGAGGCACATAGTGGTTGGGATTCCACTTTAAACTGTAGGTCCAGTCCCGATTAGCCTTACTGTGCATAAAGTGGACTTAAAACAACAAATCAATCAATCAATCAAACCTACCATCCGCCACGGAGAGAGAGAGGAACGACGAGCTACGCCGATGATGCCTACCATACGCCACGGAGAGAGAGAGGAACGACGAGCCACGCTGATGATGCCTACCCGCCGCCATGGAGAGAGAGAGAGAGAGAGGTCGAACGCCGCCCTATTGATACGCCGATGATGCCTACCATCCGCCACGTTGACGTCCCGACGCCCAGACCACCGATCCCGAGGGGAAGATAAACCGAGGAACCAGAAGTATGAACACTTTTCGCATCTTCATCGTCGCGACCAAGGAAACCTTCCGTGTGAATACTATGTGTTTTTCAATCGCCCATAACGACGCCAGGATGCACCTCGGAAGCTGAGAGTTGGTAATGTATTCATCTGTGTGATTGTCAGCACGTGACGGCCCGATTGATTTAGAGAACGCCCCTGAAATTCGTCAACATTTTGAAAACGCCCACTCAACTCGAAATTTTATATCAAACTCCCGTCGCGCTTGTCATTTGTAATTTATTCGTCTCAGGTCAATTTTCTTATTCCTTGTGTTATTTTTTTAATGGTCTTAAATTTATTGTTGTTTGTGCTCCTTTGTATTCGTTTAAAGTGCGTACTATTAGAGTAAAGCGCCGCCCACTTAATTGTTTAATCTACTTGAGGTGTTAATTTTTTATGTGTCAGTGCTAGCTATGTCAGGCAGCATGTGTGATCATTTGGTAAAAGTATTTGTCTGGTAATATGAATTGCTCGTCGCGGCGAAGTGTTTAAGTCCCGCCTGCTAGAGAGTATAAGTTTGCGTCACTCAACGGAGGTTATTTGTTATGTTTGAACCACGTGAGGTCTTGTAAAAGGAAAACGTCCGCCCACGTGAATGTAATTGCCGTTGAGACGCCTTTGTTTATGCTGGTCAAATAATGTATTGTCACCGCGCCGACTAGTTTCTTTTTTTAAAAAAAAAGGTGAACTTAAGTAAGGATTTGAGTAGCACTGGAGCAAAATCACAAATGACCTGATTAGATAAAAAGTAAGGTAAAATTAATAAAAAATGCAATCATTAAGGCTTATCGTCATAAAACCTGTACATGTCGTGTATAATTCTTTGTGTCGATGACCCCGTAGAGAGAATCTGTGAGAGAATGTGTGTGGAATGCAAGAGTGGGGACCTGTAATAATTCCATTGTTTGTTGGTTATGAATAGAATATACTTTTTATTTTTCATGTTAATTTTGGGCTATATCATTTTCGTACTCATGTCGCTAACCGTGATTTTTCAGGTATGCAGCTAGCCGCTTCCCGGCTACAGGTAAAGAGGTGGTAATTTGAAAGTACATATGTCTTTGTTTTTATTCGATATGGCTTATCACTATGCACTGTCGGTCACCGGTTCCTACCCACGAACTTAACCTGGACCGTAACGCTATTTCGCTTGTCCGAGGGAGATTTTGCCGCCTCTATCTAGGTAGTGGTAGCATTTGTTTTCCCGGGCAAGGGAGGGCGTTTCACAACTTGTCAGGTGGAATGTTGTTCGTCAGAAAATCGCCTTTTCTCAACCAAGGTCGCAGAACAGACAAGAGCTACACGTTATATCTCCAAAAATGATTCCCCTAATAACGTTGAACGAAACGCTAAAATAATTCTTGCCTTAATTACTGTATGTGCCGCAGTAGCACAGTCGTTAGGGCGTTTTATTACCATGCGAGAGATATGGGTTCGATCCCCGACGGGGGATAATCGGGATTTTGTCCACCTGTTCAAGCTGCTTCGGTGCCCACCCAGCGTCGTATAAAGTGGGTACCTGGAGGAAACTCTGGGGAAGGGGGGGGTAAGGCGGCCAGGGGCGTGGTGCTGATCACATCATTCCCACCTTCGGCCTGATGAAGAAAGCGTGGGGCCCTCCACTAACTCCACACCCCCTATACACCTTCATGGCTTGGTGCAAAGCACAAGGTAGGACTTTGCTTTTTAATTTACTATACATCCCAATTTTGTCGTAACAAAACTTCCCAATCTCTACGTGGGCTTTCTTCCAAGTTCCGTAGGGATGTGAATAGGCTCCAATATTTCTTGACACAATTCATACATGTTATATATGTTATTTCTTTATAACAACAACAGCCGATATATTTTGTGTGCGTGTGTGTAGGGGAAGGGGGTATAATCCAAACATGTGAGGTGATCCTTTTCCCACTACCCACTCCATTCTCAGAAATAAATCGCAATTCCACACACTGAAAATTAAGCACTTTCTACGTCTTAGCATGCAAATATCTACATAGTAGCAAAGTAATGTGTGGAAAGAGAAAAATTAACGATTTGTAACGACACTCTGGAAATTTTTTAGTTTATTTTTTCAATTTGAACTGACATTCATAACATTCATTAACAATCCCAATATTGACAAAAGAATAGCTTAGTCGTTCTGCTACTTTCAATTCTTCATTACCGTAGTCACAGTAACTCTCTCTCTCTCTCTCTCTCTCTCTCTCTCTCTCTCTCTCTCTCTCTCTCTCTCTCTCTCTCTCTCATCCTTCCCGATGGCGCTGTAGTAGAGGAGTCACCTTGTAATCAAGGAGTCCCCGGTTCGATACCCGGTGGAGACACAGTGGTTAAAATCCCAATTTAAACTGTAGACGCAGTCTCGATTAGCCTTTGTGTGCATAAAGTGGACTTAAAATACCAAATGAAAATAAAAATCAAAATCACCGTAACTCTCTACAAAGCCAGAGGATCCATTTTTGAAAAATGTTGAGGCATAGATGTAGCATTGCATTCGTATCATTACCCATCATCTTCATCGTCGCGATTATCGCAAGAGATAAAAATGCGACACAAAATAACCCAAACAGAAGCTTGGAATCAATCTGAATATTGGTTACGTTGGATACGTGGTAGAATTGTTTTAAATATCACTTCCTGTGATGTAATAGGGTTTTTGATTAGAGACCATTTGTATAATACATACCATTGTGGCTAACAATAAGTAGTTTCACGTTCACCACGCTCTTCGGTTGTTTAGAAATCATAAGGAAGAAGGATCTCGAAATTTCCGCTTTCACATGTCAATTAAACTTTAAAATAAGTTCAGTGTAGGTCACAAAAGAGATTTACATATTGTTATGATATCTTTTAAACACCACGAAATCTAATTCCAATAGAATATGATACTACTCCTTACGTTCCTGTAAATGTTCACCATTAGTCTGGCGAAAGAAAGTAACTAAGATTTCCGTGTTTCCTTGAGGAAAGATAAGGCGCCTGCTTGTAGTAAGCAAGCACAAACTGCTTCGATCAGTGACCTTCACTGCCAGAGTGACTCACAGAAGGCCTGCGCTCGTTCCAGTGTGCGTATAAAACAGGCATTTTATTTCGTTCGTTC
The DNA here is from genome assembly GCF_977018435.1 of Lepisma saccharinum. NCBI lineage: Eukaryota > Metazoa > Arthropoda > Insecta > Zygentoma > Lepismatidae > Lepisma > Lepisma saccharinum. The sequence continues at coordinate 60,606,509 of NC_139230.1, read as the reverse complement.
CAATCCACAGTTATATCAAGCTAACATTCTAATAATTTCGTAAAATATGTAGTAAACAAGTTGTATACATTATGGTCTTCCAGAGTGTTGTTGCCTGCTATTTACACGTGGGAGATGGGGGTCTTGTAAACATTTCTGAACCCAAAGGTCGAGCACGAAGGAAAAGTTGTGTAATCATTGGAGGTAATAACAAGGTAATAGAAGTTGAAGGAAATGCTGGAATAAATTATATCAGAAATTGAGTAAAAACAGTTCTGATCACACATAGGGCTATCAGATCACTCTTCAGCGGAAAGTACGACAAATTGTCTCAAAATGTTGGACACGAATGCATTTGCAGTAAATATAATAGGTTACTAGGACATCTTAGCATATAACGAGAATATGACACATCTTCAGCTGAAAAATTAATGTTGAAGTGAACGGTTGAGTTCAAAATTCCTCAACTGCTAATTAATAGCACGGCTGTATGTGATTTCAACTTGTGTATGTAAGACAGAACGTTTTTCGTCGATATGGGGCCAGGAAGTGAAAACAATCCATGAATTCGGGAAGGAAAAAAATCACAATTTCGTAAACAAAGTCTGGAAGTTCTTGTTTATTAATATGTAAAAAACTACTATACACTGTGAAAAAACAGAATTGTGTGCCTTATTTCTCCAATAATGAGAATAATTACTTGTTACTTCGAACAAATTACCGACACTTATATCGATAAAACTTCACAAATTAAGCACTTTTATACATACTATATCCGGACTTTTCCGGATCTAGAAAATCGTGAAGTAATTTCTGAGCTGGGATTGTAATTGCTTTTCCGAACATCCAGTAGCAACCATGCACACTCTTTGATTTAAGCATACTTCTCCAAGGAACCACGTTATTTCAGACTCCCCTCAGATTTTCTGTTTCTCCATCTAATTTGTTACGTGATGCCCAAAATACGTAAAAGACATTTGAGATTTCTTTCAAATTCCTTACGGAGGCCAGACACAACTATAAAATAGGACACGTCCGGAAATAAGATTGCTTCTTATAAGTCCTTTTATTTTCTTATTTAGCGTCGTTTTTCTTTCACCTCTTGCTAATCGCGACGACGAGGATGAGCGATATGATTAAATTGATGAAGGGGCACTCACAAAGAACACCCATACGCACGACGGGATTCGAACCCAGGACATCAGACATCGTGGCGCACTGTGCTAACCACTCTGTCACGGACGGAATTCTTATAGCCCTAATCGTTCCTCAAGCATTTTCCCTATCTTTAACTACACACGAAACATAAAGAACAATCTAAATAAACAGGTGCCAGTTCACACTCTAACCGTAAAAAAACATATGCATGTGAAAATGCAAAATAATATTTATTTTTAGGTAGTTGTGATTTATTATTGTATATTAAAGAAATCTATTAGTGATAAAATGACGGAAGTAGAGGAACATCTCCAATGAAACACTCATACCTTATGGATATTTGTATTTCTTGCCAAACAAGGTTCCGAGTTCGAGTTCCGACCAAAATGGGTTCATTGTGTATGTTCATTCATGTCTTTAATATAATCATAAATCGTCGTCATGAATAATTTAACTTCAGAGGAAGAAAACTGAGGTAATTACTAATAAAAACAATAACAAAACAAATTTGATCTTAAAGCCCTGGCTTTGAGCTACATATTCCATCACGGTGATCATAGGCGTGCGCCCAGGGGGCCAGGGGGAGGGCAAATGCCCCCCTAATCATGGACGTCTGCAGATTTTTTCCACGAAGAGACAAGCAAGGTATTTTTCCATGGGGCATATTACCCCGATAATAGTGTTGCATTATCGCATTCCTGCATCCTCATTATAATAATTAATGTAAATTATTATGACTGAAATCAAATTATACATGTGAAAACGTACTTTTTGGTTGACATTCGTTTTCTAAGGGGAAGATGTGGCAATCCTTGTCCCCCTTCCAGACATCTATGCCCCTATATTATTATATTTCCACCTAGAAATTTAGGATAGATGAATCCTATTGCCGTTATTAAACTATATTATACTCTTAAAGAAAATTAAGTATTTTCAAGCCGATGAAAGTTCAAAGCAACTACGGGGGAAGGGATGCAGTGGCGAACCCCCCCCCCCCCCAACCTTGAACGGAAATCAATTTTAGGGGGCAAACATGGAAGTAAACGAAAGCAAGAGTAGCAGAATCTAAGAGTAGCAGGACAAAAGGATACTCAAGATGGATTTTGTTTTCACGTCTTTCTTGCATTATTTCTTCCAGACTGCCAAGAGCACCTGCGGGGGGGGGGATAGAGCTGCAATTGCCCCCTTGATTTCAAATTTTATACAAATATAAATACCTTCTGTAAAATGTTCTTGCTCGCTTCGCTCGCAATGTCTGCTTTTCTTGCAGTCTAGTCAAGTTCAGAGCCGTAGCTAGGGGTCGACCGGAGTTAACCCTGGACGCCAAACGATCTAAATGAAAAAAATTGTAAAAGAGAATAATATGGCGCTCCATGAATTTTTTTCCCCATATTAAATCGACATTGTTTTCATTTTGCAAAAAATTGGATCTGAAAATTTATTGGTCACTTCTCTCGCAATTTGTTTTCTGTAATGCATTTTAAATTACCGAGGAGAGAAGTACTGCTTCTAAAAGGTTTTCTCTTAAGTGCATGAACAATTGTTTGGAGGAAAAGGAACGCGCAGATTTGAGAGATAATTTATATGATTTTTACTGTTGGTATATATGTATATGTGTGTGTGTGTGTGTGTGTGTGTGTGTGTGTGTGTGTGTGTGTGTGTGTGTTGTATATATATATGTATGTATGTATTTATATGTGTGTGTGGGGCGGGGGGAGGGGTGTATATATAAACACACCCATCAATGCAATAAAATTTAAACAAGTGAGATGAAATTACGTTATTCTCTTCCGGCCTGAACTTTCATCAAGGCTATACCCCCCCCCTCTAATCAGAGGGTCTGTGCACGCCTATGACGGGGACTGACACTTTACGTAGGTGTAGACACGCTTCGTAAAATTTGATGATATCGCGATTACGTAATGGATGTGCAGCCACTTAACTGAACCCCCCAAAATTCACATTTTATTACTATATTCTAAATTAGCATAATATCACATAGTTTACCTATTCATAATATGCGCCGCTTTGGTGCACTTTGTGGATTGTGCATTAATCAAAATCAGGTTAATCGCGGCAGGCAAAGTGGAGGGAAAATGACAATGAAGCACAACGAGGGGGCCCTTGGTTCCCGATTAATGAAACTTTGTCTGCATGCAACTGAGTCGCTGCGTGAAATCGCTGAAAATGTCATTTATTAATTTCTTAATTTTGCTTATTTTATATTGCTTTTCTAGCACTTGGCGTCAACAAAGGCGATGAGGATGATTAATGAAGTTATGAAATGGATGATAGGACATGATGATCCATGTCTTACACAAAATTCTAAGTTGGGACTAATGAATATAGATTCGTCTTATCATTTGCCATGTAGTTGTTTTTAACTCCAATCTTTTTCAAGGACTTCTGGGTTGACAGCATGTGTGTTGCGCGATGATGATTCGACGAAAACCACCATTTCAGTGAACTTTCTTGACAATGACTCTAATATCAGTAAAGAGAACATTTTCTTACGAATAGCTGTTGTTAAGAAACCAATTCCTGAAACTTTTTCTGGTGGTCTCACGGCACCTAGCTGTTGCTTGTTATGGCTGGGTCTGGGGGTATGACTCACGCTGCTGTCAATACTCAATCATTCCCGAGAATCCAGGTCCGCCAGGCAAACCCAAGCGACAATTTTGTTATTTGGGTTGCATAGACAACAGGCTTTAAGATGTTACGATATCGTAGGTCTCGTGGCCCAAGAACTATTTTCCATGACTGTACATCATATGACGACATTTAAAGGAGTATTAGATCTGTTGAGTAAAAAAACAACAACTGTGGGTTGACTACTCGTTTACCAAATGGTATATGAATTAGGTATGTTGTCGCCTCCTTTGTTGAGCACGTGAATGCTGGACTCACGATCTCACCATCAACGATCCCAGTTTCGAGACCTGGCGTGGGTGTTTCAATTCAATCTAATCACCATCCATCCTCATCGTGGCGATTAACCTAAAAAGGAAGAAAACAGACGAAAAATAAGAAAAATACGATTTTGGTATGTTAAGCTGTATCGTGTAATCAGCCTACAGTGCAAGGCTGCCAACTCTATAGGAAATGTTAGCTCTCCCGACAGCGCAGTGGTAAAGCAGTCACCTAGTAATAAAAGGGTGCCAGATTCGTTCCACGGTGGAAGTATATTGCAAGATGTTTCGGATCCTGTAAGCTGTAGGTCGAATCCCAATTAGCCTATTTGAGCATTAGTGGACTTTAAACAAACTTACATATGTGTGTGTGTATATATATATATATATATGCACGCACACACACACACATATTACAATGATAGAATCACTACATGATCCTTTTTTATTATTATTTTTTATGTATGTTAAATGTTAATTTTTGTTTAGTGAAAGTAATACTTTTTGAATGCAGTTTCCAATGTAACCTGCTGTAGGGCTGGCCTACGTGACGGTTAAGGCGGTTAGAAGGCGGTTAGTTTCAAAATCTTGTCCTTCCAAACCTGAAGCGGGTGGAAAAGTACACTTTACTGGCTTTTTTCGAATCGCCTATATAAGGGAGCCGATTGAGTAATGGGGCTTGGCATTCGTACGTTTTTTTTCGGCAAGAGGGGAGATCTTGGAAGGTTCTCCCGGTCCCGGTAGAGTGGCTGTGGCTAGCCCTATAGCTAGCGGTCACGGGTCAACCATTTATTTCATGAAAATGCATTGATAAGTCCAGGCAATTTTTGATTCGTTAGGTGACAAGCCAACGCTTAGTTTTTGGTTGACAGTCTTACGTCTTTCTTTTGGGCGAGAGGGGAGACCTTGGAAGATTCTCTCGGTGCCGACAGAGTGACTGTGGCTAGTCTCAAGTGCTAGCGGTCACAGTTCAACCATTTTTCATAGAAAAGTCGTTTGGTGTCAAGCAAACGCTAAGTTTTCGGTGGACATCTAATTGTTCTTATAGAAACGTCGTATCCGAGGGGATTAAGGGACGCGTTTATTTTAAAGCATATGTCTATCCGTTGGTGAAAAGCCAAGTACCTTGTTGCGCGAAATTATTAGTTTAAAATTGTAGATTCGACATTGTCAAGGTGTCCGGTTTTATTTAATCTTGGATTAAAGGGACAGTGACAGGGTGAAAAAAGAATCACCACAGTTTTGTATTATATAATTTCAAGAATATCGGATATTTAGTTGTTGTAATTTCAATCAAGTTTAGTCTGTTTTTTGCGTGGCAATTATTAGAACAAACATGAAAGGGAAGGAATTAGAGAACCATGTCATGTATACAAGTGTCAAGTTTGATACATTTTTAAAATAATACTGATGGTCTAGGCCAACGTACGAACCTCTCATATATATGTATATGTATGTATGTATGTATGTATATAATTGCGCTGCGACGCCAAGGGTCCCGGGTTCGAATCCCGGTCGGGCTTGGTTGTTTGTGAATGTCCATTCATCAATTTCATCATTTCATCACTCATCCCCATCTTCGCAAATTAGCCAAGAGGCACAAAACGCGAAGTAAAATAAACTAAATCAAATAAAAAAAAAAAGTATGTATGTATATGTATATACATACATACATTTCAGATAAGAATTTCAGTGTTTAAATTAAAGAGCATCGTGTCTTTTTTGTATGTGGGGTTATTTCTAATGTAATTCTTCGTATATATTTAATCAACGAAATAAATAGTCTTGTTATATATTTCTAAACTGAACGTCTGGGCTATCATTCAAAGATAAAAGAACTGAATTTTCCCCCTAATATCCATGGTAAAGAATATGGTAGTTATTCAATGTCTTTAATTCGATTGAACCATATTGTTAGTTTTTTAAAGTGTAATGATAAATATTTGCCTGGGGAAGCAAGGAAAATAAGTAACAGGTCTAGACATGACAGGTTACTCTCCACCAGAAGATTTTTTATTTTTATTTGATTTAGTTTATTTTACTTCGCGTTTTGTGCTACTTGGCTAATTTGCGAAGATGGGGTCGCTCGACTTAACTCCTCCGGACTTTTTTTCTGTGGGGGTATGTCAAGACTTTTGTCTACCGAATACCTATGCAAGGGTTGGACGATATACGAGAAAGAATTATCAATGCATGTGCATCTGTGACACGTCAAATTGCGCAACGTATGGATTGAGGTTAAGTACCGACTTGATGTTTGACTGAGGCGAGTACTGCAATTTTCTTCTGCTCATCGTAAACTTCTATGATTCCCTCTTCCAAATAAACGTAACCGCACATTTGTATCACCAACGGTTTCCGAGTTATTCAAATTTCTTATTGGTATATTTTCATCCGGACACACTATATATATATATATATATATATATATATATATATATATATATATATATATATATGGGGGTATACATATAATGGGAAGTGTGCAGTGAATAACAGAAAGACAATGAGTTTTGTATCAAAATGTGGTAGCAATGAAATGTAAAATTGAAGGGAAAACATTCCCGGATAAATAAAAATCCTCCGTAGTTGAATTCATTCTTGAAAAGAAACAATTGCTATTCAAGATAACACTGGCAAAGAGACATCCTTGATAGTAACTCATTTGCGGCCACAAAAGATCCGTAACAAGAACTGAACGACACCATTACGAGGTGTTATCAATTGCTATTGTGCCCTGGCAACGAATTTAACTGTTCACGTATTGAACCTATGGTGTTAAAGGGGTGGAGTTTGCTCACGTCAAGTGATCATTATAGCCTCAGTCGCATGATCTATATGACGTGCATTGCTTAATTACTTCTGTCAAGTGAGACTGGGCGTTTAGAGTGACGTGAGCATGTTTCAATCGAGATGGTTTACTCGAAGAGAGTGGGGTATCTCCCCCCCCCCCTCCCCGGATGTTGACCGGCCCGTCAGGACAAAACAGTATTGGTTTACACGGCGGCGTCATGCAAATGAAAAGAAAGATGTTGGGGGGTTGGAAAACATGGAACCCTGACTAACAACGGACCACGGTTTCAGCAAAAACCTGATAATTTCAACAACTTTGTTGATGGTTGGAACTTGCTGGTTGAAGAGGAACGAGTGCTATTTACACATGTGAGAAGTTCGTTCGTGTGCACATAAGCCAGGTCCGTAGCCAGAATTTTATTTCGGGGGGAGGGGCTCATCGCTTATCAGCCGCCGCCATCTAAAGGCAAAAAAGTAGGGAGGGGTAGAAGCCCCGAAGATTAATTTATCATCACATTACAACTTATTAAGAAAGCAAAATTAATTATCACTATACACTATTTAAATTAAGATATTTGTAGGATTTCGGGGTGTCTTCAGGCCACCGAGCTCCTCCTCTGGCTACGTGCCTGGCATAAGAGAATCCTAATATTTGTAGATTCAGATATGGGATTTAGATTAGAAGATCCATCCCTAATTCTGCCCATGTGTTGAAGTGTTCAAAGTGCAAGAAAAAGTTATGGTGGGAACAATGGTGACGATAAAATATTTCTACCGTGGACAAGCGGTCCGCGCAAAGGCGCTACGAAGCCAGGAGTTACAAGGTTTTAACTTTGGTCAGGCATGGATGTATCCTTGTGTTTGTCTATCATCATATCAGTTCATCGTTCATTTTCATCGCCGCGATTTACCCACGAGGTAGAAAAGCGATGTAAAATGATCAATATATAGAACCAAGATATATCTGTGAAAGTTCACGGAACAGAAGGGAGCAGGCAATAATTCAGGCCTCACGGCACTACCTTGGAGTCGCTACTGGATGGGAGAATTCACTTTTTTCACATTGTGTAATATTTATGAAGTGAAATTATAAGCTACCTAATGATATTAATTAAAATTGTTTAATTTAATAAAATACCAATAAACGTTTAATATTCCAGTTATTTATAGTTTGAGGATAATCCAAGATTGGAGTAGAAGAATTATATCAACACATTCATTAAATGAAGTGTGAAAATTTCAAAACTAATTTATGGAAAGAAAATCGGTTTTATGTTACAGTAGCCCTATGTAAACTCAGTGTGAATGCTCTCATTTGTTTCTACGGGTTTTAAAATGAATGGCATTCATCGTGCTTCCAGGAAGCACTTTGTGCTTAGCTTGTTTCATAGGTGCTAAGCATCCTTGTGTTAAGTGGATAACATTTAATTCTCGGAGAGGCTGACTCGGCATCATGACATAGCTATCAAATATGAAATAACACCCAACGCAAATAAACATACAAAATGGAAATGGTCCTGCATCATTACATGAGCTGTAGCCAGGGAAATAAAGCGCGTAGTGATTTACGTCCATTTCATGTGCTGGCAAATTCAGTCTTACACAAAACGTAAAGTTATATAACCCATAAATGCATTTTTCTTGAATCACCCTGTACCGTAGGACCAACCCAATTATAAAATATTTACTTCACAAACCAACGCTTCCAAACACTGGTAAGATTCACTCTAACTTACTATGATATGAATGTAATTATTCCCTGCCGTTCGACCCGACACGTAATATTCACATTTCTAGTACATAGTCCTGGGAAGTTTTCATTTGACTTGATTTTTGTTATTTAGCGTCGCGTTTCTGCCTCTTTTGACTAATCTCAACGATGAGGATGAGTGATGATATAATGAAATTGATGAAAGGACACATCCATGCCCAGGCCGGGATTCAAATCCGGAACCCGTGGTGTCGGAGCGCGCTGTGCTAACTACTCCACCACGGATGTCGGTGGGAAGATTTTATCCTGGCTAAGACAGAAATACATTGCAATAATATCAATAATGGTATAACAATGAATGCACGAGATAGAAATCAGTCTGTCAAAATTGCAATTCTAATATTATTATTATTATTTTAAAAAAAGTTCTGATATCAATCTAGTGGTTTGAACATTTACGGAAAGGGTGAGAATTCTTGTTAAACGTATTTCTTGGTTACATTGGAATCGAATACTGATTGCCTCCTCCCATAAATGAAAGTTTAATTTACCCGCACTACTCAGAACAACAAATCATTCTAGGCAAATTCAAGTTCGCTTGGGGCCTCGTCGGTAACCTTGTAATCAAGAGGTCCCGGTTCGATCGCGGTGGAAGCAGGTTGCACAGTGGTGCGGGCCCCACTTTGAACTTCAAGTCCAGTTCCGATTAACTTGAGCATAAACTGTACTTTGTACAAACTTTTACAAATGAGTCCGTGCCTGATTTGTAAAATAAGAATAAGGCCAATTTTTTAATCGATAGATTTCGATGCTTTATGTAACATAAAATTTGTTTCGGGGCGCTCGGAATATGTCACGGTCTTTCATTAGTAAAATACCGGTTGTGTGCACAATCAAACTGCGAAAAATAACACGTGGCCATGAATAATGTCCCCAAACCTAGAACCCGGAACCTAGGAAAACGTCAACAATTACTATCGACAAAAAAACTATCAGCGGCAAGCCTCTAACACTCCTAAACTAACAAATATGTAAAATTACTATCATCATCATCAAATTCAACACACCGAACCTAATAATGTAAAATTATTAACATAATTTAATAATCTAGCTATGACGACGGGAAGTAATAAGTATCAGTTTCCTTGACTTACTCTTTATTCAATACGAACACGTAATTACAGGTATTACACCCCGTACAAACGTCAAGGCACTGCTCGATTCCCAGTCCGACGTCAAGCGATCTGCCGTTTCAACTACTAGCACCGCCCCCTTTCCACCTCGCTCGAGCCACGAGGCATGAGGAGCTCTGAGGTCGTTCACCACGTCACAGCGACGATCCTACCTCAATACACTCGAGTACAAAATTAATCAAATAATACAACTGTCATAACTCCCCTCTCTTGGGAGAAAAATTTCCTTCAAGTGAAATTTTTACAAAATAAAATACCCATTTATAATTTACACATCGTTATGTTATCTACACTCATACTTTGTGTAGTTACAGTTAAACTGGTATACATCATGGCCAAATACACTGGGTATAATCAATACAACAACATTTATGTTAAAGAAAATATAAAAATAACAAATAAATATAAATAATTTGAAACAAAATCTAAATCTTTCTTTGATCTACCCAAAACAAATGTTTGTACAATTTTGGATTTAGTTTTTCCAATTGGCTTAAATAACAACTTCTCTTTTCAATGGTACAATTCCAGATTTTTAGATTATCACTGTGATGGTTACCACTGATATTGCCAGTTTTCAAATCTATTACAATGTATACATTAGTTGCTTGTTTGTCAATTACCATATACGGGCCTTCATAGACCTCACAGTACTTTTTAGTGCGATTTTCTAGGAGACTGCTAAGATAATGTGTTTTTACAAATACCAGGTCTTTTATTTTAACTTCAGGTCTATTTTCTTGTTGTAAGTTGTACTTGTCATTCTTTTTCTTCCTTGCTTGGAAACCTTTTACAAAAGCCATGTATAGTTTGTCTTTCCACAGAGAAATTTCATTAGGCGGTAAATTAAAATGATTCAAAATACATGAGTTAAGATCTCTGTTTAGTTGTAACTCTGAGGGAGCAAATCCTAGCTGTGTGTGTACACTATCATTTAATAAGCTTACCACTACATCTATATATTTTGGCCAATCTTTGTGTTTGTTTTTACAAAAAACACGCATAAGCCGGTTGAGTTCGGAATGAATTCTCTCAACTAAATTAGAACTAGGGTGATATATTGGGGTATACGCCAATTTTATACCTAAGCTTGTTAAAGTGTCCACATATTTGTTAGAATGAAACACCGTGGCGTTATCACTAACCAACCTGTGTGGAATGCCAAAATGCCTGACATATCCTTCTAGCAAGGCTTTTACAATACTGTTGGCTGTACTTGACCTCATTGGATAAGCAAACAGATATTTAGTGTTAGCATCTTGTAAGGTTAGAAGAAACCTTTCTCCTTGCGAACCTTTAATTAATGGTCCTTGTATATCTAAAAACAAAATAGTTTCACCTTGGTTACAATGTTGTTGGAATATGCCCTTGGGCGGATGTCTACTCGGCTTCGTTCTCATACATAGTTCACAATCTTTGATATAACTCAGAATACCTTTTCTCATACCAGGCCAAAAGTACAATTTCCTAACTCTTCTGAGTACTTTTTCACAACCAAAGTGGCCCATATTGTCATGATAATTCCTCAGTATTACAGAAACTAAAGATTGAGGTATACATATTTTCCAGATGTTCTCAAAGTGAAAATCTCTTATCATCAAAATTCCATTGCATACTTTATAAAACTTTTTCCAATTTCTACACCTTTGAGGTAAACTTACACTTACACTTTCACAATTGTTCAAATAATCAATAATAGGTTGAAATAACTTATCATTGTACTGTTCTTGGACTAACAACTCTACAGGTATATCCAATACTTCATTTTTAAACATTACATTATTGTTTATGTGCATCAAGATCGGCTCTGATTCTGAAAATTGTCTGGACAATAAGTCCGCTAGGCCATTGTCAGATCCTTTGCAGTATTCTACAATGAACTGGTATTTTTGAAGTTGAAGGGACCAACGCAATAAGCGAGGGTTCCAATTCTTCGAATGGTTCAGCCAAGTGAGACACTTATGATCACAAACTAAAGTAAATTCTTTACCCAAAAGATATTGATTACATTTCTCAATACAAAATAAAAGACTTAAACATTCTAGCTCGGTTATGGTGTATTGTTTCTCATAACCTTTCAGTGTACGACTTACATAACTTATTATTATTTTCTCGCCATCAATTATTTGATACAAATATCCTCCGATGCCAAGTAAGGAAGCATCTCCCTGGACATAAAACCTTTGATTAAGATCAGGATGAAATAGTTTAGAATCATTAGAAATTTCTTGTTTGAGCAAATCAAAACTCTCTTGTTCCGTCTTAGTCCATATCCATTTCTTACCTTTCCTTAACAATTCATATAAAGGTGCACATATGGTAGCAAAGTTTGGAATGAATCTTCTCATCCAAGAGAAACAACCTATTATTTTTTGAAGTGTCTTTACATCCTTCGGAGTAGGAAGGTTGAGAATAGCCTCTACTCTTTCTGGATTTACTCTTATACCTGTTTTGTCAATAATGTGACCCAAGTACAATAACTTTTCTTTACAGAGGAATGTCTTTTTGAGACGTACAGTCATACCAGACTCTCTTAATTTAGAAAATACACTTCTTAAATGTTCTATGTGACTTTCTAAAGATTCACTTCTAATGCATAAATCATCAACATAAATGATAACATTCTCTGACAGAATGTCGCCTAATACCTTGGTCATTGCCATCGTAAATGCTTGTACTCCATTACATGTACCAAATACTAAACGTTTGTATTGGTATTGTCTACCTTCAAACAAAAATGCAGTATACTTTTTAGATGACTCCGACAACAAAATCTGGTGAAATCCAGAGGACATATCGATCAGTGATACATATGGTCTACCAACAAATCCTTGTAATGCCTCTTCAATATTAATTGGTCTAATTTGACTAACTTTCTGGTGTTGATTAATATTCCTGAAGTCAGTACATACTCTTACACTTTTATCAGACTTAGGAACTATTACTAGTGGATTTAAATAAGGTGAATCAGAAAGTTCTATAATGTCCCACTCAAGTAATTTTTGAATATGATCTCTAACATTTTGTCTGTAATGATAAGGTATTCGATATGGCTTAGAAACTAAAGGTTCTGTTGTATCTAATTCAATATGATGTTCATATTTAGTACATAAACCAGGTTTTTCATCAAACAGCATCCTAAATTCAAGTAACAAATCAAACAGTTGCTTCTTTTCATCTTCACCGAGTATTTCAGCTTGCATAGCTTTTAATTTAAGATCTTCTACACTAGCAACAGTTATTTCCTCCTTTGACTTTTGTGTTACATTAAGACAACTACTCTCTGCCTCTTCACTCACATCAAAAGTTGGACAAGATATAGGCAATAATTTAACTAACCTTTCACCTTGTTTGGTGTGTAACAATAAAGAATTTTCCTTGAAGTTTACAAGAGCCTCTACATTATACAAAAAATCTAAACCTAAAAGAATGTCTACTGTCAAATCTTTGACGACAACAAACTGAACAAAAAACATAATATCTTCAATTTCTATATCCACACAAAATTTTCCAAGTACTTTCTGTTTTCTTTTTCCAGAATAGTCAACCAAAATAATATCTTCTATTGGCTCTAATTTAGGTCTGGTGACTTCGCTAGTAATACGTTTCCATTTGTTCTCTGACATCAATCAAATGTCACTACCACTATCTACTAAGCATTTACTCTCTATCCCATTAATATTTGCAAAGATAGACGTTGTATTCTTGACTTTGTTCCTGAGGTTTACAGGTAACATTAAATTATTAGAACTATATTTCGCTTCGTCTTCTAACAAGTCTTCATAAAAATTAATATCTACCCTACATACATTTTTAAGGCATGATTCACAGTTTGCTTTACTAGAATTTTCATTACAAAGTTTGTTTCTTAAATCTTCAGTATTAAGATTGGCTACTGACACAATATTCTCATCTTCGTCTATGCTATTCTGTGTCACAATAACAATAGACTCACTATCTAGTTTAAAGGTTGTTCAGGCACAAACCAGGGCGCATTCACCCTAAGTGAAGACCCACCATTACCATTTTCTATTTCTTCCCTAGTACTAGATCTAGGTTCACTTCTTTGAGGATTGTTTTGAACATCACCGTGTGACACAGTGTTTGTACTAGTATTTCTATACCTAGGTCTACTATTATCAGCATTTATACGATTTTGGTTACTATAATTGTATCTACCTCGAAAGTTACTGTTTCTATAGTTATTACCAGAATATGGAAAACGGTTTACTCTCCAAGATCTCTGACCAGATCTACTATCATTACTACTATTATTATCAGTGGCATATCTTCTGAAATTACCAGAATTCCTTACATTAGTCTCATGGCTTGTATTAGAATTTTGCATATTGCTTACTCTAGATTGATTATTTCTTTTAGTTTCATTAACAACTTGTACTTGTCTAATACCAACAGGCCTTCCATCTCTCCTACTTTCACCTTCAGCACTTGCATACAAAGCTTCATGACGCGCAACCAATTCCGCAGCTGTACCAAGACTAATATTAGGTTGATTTAAGATTGCTTCTCTAACTCTATTTGGTAACTGTTGGGCTACTAAAATAGTTTTTTGCTGTTCTGGCATGTCTGGCTGAATGGAATTTAGTAAATTAATCTGGGACCAGAAATAATTTAACAGAGTTTGTCTACTTTCTTTGCTGTATCTCTTGCACAAGACATTTGCAAGACATGTTGACTTCCACGATGCACTTTCAAAGGCATTAAGGAAAAGAACCTTAAAAGAACTATAATCTACAATGTGTAGTTTCTCCTGAGAGAACCAATTTTTAGCAACACCTTTCAAAAGCATTGGTACATACTTCATGTAATCTTTTTTGGGAACATTTAACATATCCAAGCGATCCTCAACCTCTTGAAGAAATTGTGACGCCAAATAATCCATCCTAGTTGCAGTAAATTTAGGTAACCTATCTAGATCAGAGTACTTAAGTGTACTAGGTACAAACTTCCTTCTGTAACTACTACTTTTGTGATCAGTTCCACTTTCCGAACTACTATCATGAAATTTATCTCTTGACATGCTTTTTGTAACTCTACCTGTCTTATAGCTACTTACAGATTTACGTTTAAGCCCCCTTAACTGAACTTTAGTTTCAGAGTTAGAAGATTTTACATCTGAATCAGATTCTCCTTTACGTAATGGTCTTTGCTTTCTAAACGTGATATATTCAGTTTTTTCAATGGGTAAAGAAGCTTTCCTTGCTTCCCTTTGCTGTTCAGACAATCTAGGAACATCAGGACTAACTAAGCCTTGTACTCTAGTTTCTAATCCTAAAGAAGATTTTACCGGTTCAGCACTTACTCTTAAAATGGAAAAATCATTCGTTAAATCTCTAACTTGATACCGAATATTCTCCAGCTTATCATCTAGAACCTCATATTTGTTAGTAATCTCTGTAAGTTGTTGCAAGCAACCCTTAACAGTAATGTCATTACTAGATATTTTCTGTTGAACGGTTTGAACGGTCAAGTTTAGATCTTGAATAGTTTGTCCAGACTTAACACTAATTTCGTTAAATTTACTATTCAACTCAGCAATAGAAACTTCATGTCCACTAATGTTATTAAACAACTCCTTCATACTACTTTCATTTCCATGTACAAGGTTGACTAAACTTTCAAACTTCTTTTGATTTATTTCGAGTGTTTTCTTAATTTCTACGCATTCATTTTCTACCTGTTTTACATGAGAATCGAAAACCTCTCTCAATTTTTTATGTTGATTTACACACGTAACAGAAACCTCGTTTATCTTCTCTTCCAATTTCGTGCTCAAGTTGACCACTTGTTCCTTTAGTTCATGGGCGCATTCCTTTGTTTCGACCAAATTATCAGACACTTTCTTTTCGACTCGTGCGTCCAATAATTCGAAGTCTTGCCTTAAGAGACCTATGCTGGTGCCTACATTACTTACACTGGCCTCAACGCTATTAATATCCGCTTTGACGTTACTTTCAACACTGTTAATATCAGCTTTGACATTAGCTTCAACACTATTAATATCAGCTTTCACACTACTAACTTGTTCCGCGAGTCTAGCTTCAAATTGTTTAAAGAGAAACTCCAATTCCTTTTTTGTAGCCATTTTCAATTTCCGTTACTGCTAGCTAAGAATTTTAGTCGCAGTATTCAGTACAACTATTTTATAATTTCGGTGCTACAATCACAGCACGATAAAGTTATTCGTCACTCTTCTTTTCCACATAGAAAAAGTTCAGTACTTACGTTCCAACATCACAGACGAAAAAGTTGAATTCTTCCATCTAACCGCTACAACCAGATTCTAACGACGTAGACGATCGAGTCCTCCTGTTCGTGCGCCATACTTATGACGACGGGAAGTAATAAGTATCAGTTTCCTTGACTTACTCTTTATTCAATACGAACACGTAATTACAGGTATTACACCCCGTACAAACGTCAAGGCACTGCTCGATTCCCAGTCCGACGTCAAGCGATCTGCCGTTTCAACTACTAGCACCGCCCCCTTTCCACCTCGCTCGAGCCACGAGGCATGAGGAGCTCTGAGGTCGTTCACCACGTCACAGCGACGATCCTACCTCAATACACTCGAGTACAAAATTAATCAAATAATACAACTGTCATATAGCAATCCTAACGAAGTAAAACCGATCGTATCCAAAAGAAAACCATAGGGTAACGTTTCGGAATCTTTCATAATGATCTTTCGCAAGTTCTATAAGATTGATTGATTGATTAAGATGGGGTTTTAAGTCCACTTTGCACAGTAAGGCTAATCTGGACTTGTCCTATAGTTTAAAGTAGGATCCGAACCACTATGTACCTTCACCGGGTATCGAACCCGGAAGTTCTATAAGAGTATTAGTATACTTGAAACGATTGTGGGAGTAAGTTCGAAGCTTGGAGAAATTAATTAGCACAGTTGAAAGCTTCACTGAGTATTAGTTACCGGAGAAATTTTGATTTGCGAGCAGGTGTTGTTGGTTTCCGATCGACACGAACACGGGTCTTTACGGATTTCCATGTAAGGCTCGAGGCCAGACATTACGTGATCAGGTATTACAGATACAGGGGCTTTACTTTAATACTAAGAGCTCTAATCCTGATCCGCACAACCTAACAACAAAATCATTTAGCGACGAAATATCCCTTCACACCACATGTATGTGAAGCAGATGACGTAGCAGTTCGTATCCAGAACGACAGTAAACGAATGGCTGTTCGCCACATAGAAGTATACGCGAGCGAAAATCGTTCTCCAGAAAGCATGCAGTAAGTAATCACTATGACTCTGAAGTACGGTTAACAAATGCAATTAGATTAATTGATTTGGTTTATTTTACTTCGCTTTTCTGCCGCTTCTGGCTAATCGCGATGATGAGGATGAGTGGTGATATGATGAAATTGATGAAGGGACAAAACACCCATGCCCATGCAACCTGTGACATCTGGCGTCGTAGTGCGCTGTGCTAACCACTCCGCAATGGAGGCCGGCGAAACGCAATTAGAAATGGAACCATGTAAAAAATGTCTGTGCACCATAATAAATTCGGAATTAAACAATGGGAACGTAGGACAATCATAGTCTAGAAGCACACATACGTAGCTTGAAATTTTGCACTTTCCGCTCTGTGGTTGCAGGGTGATATTTGTAAAGTGGCACACGAATAACGTGCTACTTCATGGCTTTTTATTCGAAAAAACTGCTTTTATGCACATTCGAAAAGCGAAAAAACACGTGCGTAATTTTCAAAAATTGATAGACGATGTTTCACGAGACAAAATTTGTCTCTGGGTGCAAAAACCATAAATAACCGAGATATTTGATCCCAACAGTATCACATATAAACCATACAATACTTCCGCGAGCTAAAAACAACAGAACACGTTCATAAACAACAAAATCTTCATAAAGGGGGCACAGTCTTGGATACTTCTGGATTGTAACATATCCGCTGGCTTTCGATACGATCACTACAACCCAGAAGTGTCAGTGACTGTACTAAGGATCAAGGGTACCACACATTCTTCCGGATCGAACCCAGTGGCATATTTTGCAATGAGCTACGTAATCTCAGGAAATAAAAATGAAATGTATGAAAAGCAATGGGTTAAATATAAGAGTACTCTACATTTTTCTTACCTCGTTAAAGGTCGTCTACATCTCAACACTTGGCAATAGTAATTTATCACTCGGCGCCATATTTCACACTAAATAAACTGGGATACGTAATTCACCAATGAACTTTATCGGTCATTCACTCAGCAGATAACACAATGGCTGTTCAATTTTGTAGAGTGCCAGCATTGAAACCCCACTTGTACAAAATGAACAAACTTGAATAATGAAAGCAGATGCATTCAGTACGTGTCTACACTACACTCAAGAGAACAAAATAACAAGGTTAAAATGTGCAGAAATAAACGAGCAGTACCAACTGTTAAAATACTAAATAACCACTCTCAAAACACACTTGATATGAACACATGGTGTTCACGTAACCATGTACGACATGATAATTGATATACACGTATCATAAGATATCAAAACAACATTGTAACTACACCGAATAATCCAACGCAAGGGCACGCGCACTTACAAACTGTGGTGCAGATTACTGCAGGTCTGAAACAGTGATGCCAACTGACAAATTTCTTTATCACCAGAAGTCACTTGAAGCACTCTTCCCTACAGTTTTCAACATCGTCGTCATTCATGGATGAACGCTGAGTCGGTTTTCATAAATAAAATAAGTCGTATACTATATCTATCACTACAGCAGAAATACACGAATTTGTAATGGAACAATGTAAATCAAAGCACCATTATTTTCAATGTGCGTCTGCAAGCCTCAGCGAGGTAGTAGTTATCATAACGTACTGCTAACCCATACGACCTGGGTGAGATCCCTATATCATTGATGTATCTTTAGTGATATCTTCTCTCGTCTATTTCAACAATTCGTCATTCATCGTCGTCGTTGCAATTAGCCTGAGGTAGGGTCTCCACGATGGCGCAGTTGTAGCATCGTCGTCTTGTAATTAAGGGTTCGATACCTGATGGAGGCACATAGTGGTTTGGATACCACTTCAAACTGTAGGTCCAGTCCGAATTAGCCTTTCTGTGAATAAAGTGGACTTACAACACCAACTCAATCAAAGCAATTAGCCTGAGGAGATGTAAAGCGACGTAAAATAAGGAAACCAAATTTTTCATGTTAAATAAAGGTTTAGAAGAGTCAAGTTCATTATATGCTTGCTGTTGTTAACATTACTACTATCGTTATTGTTAACAACTTATTCAACAGATATAGTATTTCAAAAGAAGTGATTAATATTAATTACAGTGAAATGAACTTCATGCATGCAATCTTTAGGAACATATACACTTGTATTATCTTTATGACATTCCAAACATTTGTCACACGTACACGTATGTAGTTTATAAACTAGTAGAATATACATCAGTAAGGTTTCATGATATTTATACGTTATTTCTTATGCCACATATCTACCTTGAACCATAAAATTAATTCCAATATCCTAATGTAGCTTGTGCGTAATCTTTAAAAAAAAATCCAGCAGAACGTAAATGTAGAAGTAATTTACAGTTACTTTTCAAGTATCGATGACTGTAACAGAGTATTTTTTAATGAGTAGCTGGAACTCTGTTACTTTTTGAACCAAGTAACTGTAACTCAGTTACTCTTAAAAAGCAACTTTCCGAACTATAGAAATCCACCACGTTTAGTAGAATTTCGTTACAGTTAGCAACGCTGGCTTAAGAGGATCCGTGACTTATCACGTCACTAACAAACTGCGAGCACAGCACCTGATCAGGAGAAACTCGCCCCCGAGATATGTTGTAAGTGTAACTTAAAAGAGCCTACTGCACGCTCCATAGAACTTATTAACACTTATAAACTACGGTATTATGTAGCATGGGAATCAGAATTTCATGAAATAAGAATTTGTAATCATTCGTGCTCGTGCATGTACATACGAAGTATAAGTAAGGGGAGATTTGACCTTGTCGTCCGGTTTTCAAATCTAGCAAAGCAGCTGGAGAGTCGATGCAGTCACTAAATCCCTACGTTGCCAAAATGTGCAGCTTTCTAAATAGCCCGTTCATTTTACCTTTGTTATGTGTTTTGCACCATCGTGAAAGGAAACACGTTACACAGTCAAAGTAGTGAAGTAATAAGTTTTCCGTTCTTGATATTTTTATTTGAAAACGAAGGAAGGAAATGAAGTTGTTATTGAAGCTACAAGATGTGTAGCTGCTCAAGTGCAAAAACGAAAGGTTTTATGAAGGGAATCAGAAAAAGGGGAAGTTTGTAGTAGCAAGCTTTTTTGACACCTGGTAAACATAGATCCGCTTAAAAATATAAATTGTCCAAAGGCGACTTTAGTAGGCAGTGTGCGAATTAAAAGGGGTGATGCTGGGGATTACCCCCCAGCATTTTTCTTATCCCCGGGAGAATATTTTTTAAAAATCCCTGTCAAGGATGTGTTTATCCCCTCCAAAGAAAATAGAATTGAATAACTTAAATGCACATAGTGTATCATTTCTTAACTATGGAAAAATACACGACTGAAAAGTCATTCGCAAAAACAGTTAGTTAACCTTTAAAACAATTGCATAATGCTTTGCGCGTATGTATTCGGGTTTTCTTCGAGTGTAAACATACTGTTTCCAAAATTGCGTGTAGTCGGCTACCGTGGCGGAGTGGTTAGCACATCCTGCTACGACGCAGGAGTCCTGAGTTCGAATCCTGGCCTGGATGTTTGTGAGTGTCCATTCATCAATTTCATCATATCATTACTCATCCTCATCTTTGCAAATTAGCCAAAAGTGGCACATGAAGCGAAGTAAAATAATGCAAATCATCAATCAAATTGCGTGTACAGGTTATCATAATATTAAATATGTCCTAGGTTAAAACCACTGTTTATTTTGCATTCAATACATCTTAGGTACTGAAGGCAATAGCATACTCGTAGCTTACTAACTGGTAACATGTACAAATTCTCATACCCCAGAAAAAAAAACTACACCCGAAATGAAATCGCAAATACGGCACTGAGTGGGCATCCCCCTAATTCCACATCGTTAGTATGTATGTAATTAATTAGAGAACTATTACTAATTTCCATGCAAATGAACATGAGGTGTCACCAGTGGAAATAATGTTCGGATGACTGTGAGAGCGAGTCAGAATTAGGCTGCTCGCCTCTGTAAATATGTGTATAATAAATACGTATAACTAAATAACATGTTCGTTCTTGTACAATGCCCCGTTTCTTTTCACATTCGAGTGTAGTGAATATGGCAATGATGGGGAAGCGAGAGGAGAAAACAAATGGCTGACCACGTTAGTTCGTGCATTTTCTGTGATTTTGCTCTTGCGTGTACATCGTGCAAAGCATTTTGGAAGCATACAATTCGCATTTTGACAATTTTCAATGTTATGGAAGATAGAATGGCTTCCATTGAATAGCTTTGAATGACCTTGAATAACTTTCATCGTTAACATTAACTAATGTATTTTTATATTTTACTCATTTAATATCCTTCACTACAAGTTCTGGGTATTATTTGTGTAATTTCACTTAATCACCACTCGTCCTCATTGTCGCGATTCACCAAAAATGGTAGAAAAATGACTCAAAATATAAAAAATGCAAATGTTACTTACATATTGAGATTAATTACGGCGATGAGATGAATTATGATTAGATAAAACTAATCAAGTGATAATAACACAGGAACCTAACGGTCTATAGGGTTCGTTTCCCGGTTTGGACCACCGTGAGGCAATTAGAAACTATTTGAAATGAATGGTATCGGACTGGGGTCCCGAAACCCAAAAAAAAAAACAGCGGTCATGGAATTCAATCCGTTGACCATGCGTCACCTAATGGCGGGCCTTAGTTCTCAAAGTGTTCTTGCACTACGGAGTTTAGTTAAATATATACAATTTTGTACACAACATCGTATTAAACCAGCTTCCGTGGGTAGCCTACGACGCTAGGTGTCCCGGGTTCGAATACCGGCCTTGGCATGGGTGTTCTTTGTGAGCGTCCCATAATGTTTATTTGTCCTGGAATTTCAAACTTCCCACATTACAACCCTGTCTTGAAAAGGTCCATCACACAAAATATCAAATGGTAAAGTAGTGCTTCTAGTGCTTTTAGAAATCGATGGTACACTGACTGATATTTCAACTGTGAGCTATTTTAAGCACGTTGGCACCCTTTCCTATATTCGTTCAGCACATTTTTAACGGTGATGAAAGTGATAATGAAAATTCTAATTATATTATTTAAAATTAATTGAGGCCTTTTACTATTTTTTTACGAAAACACTGATTGAACTGTGTATAGTAATAGCATAATAAAATCAACTTCAACGCACTAGGCAGATGATACAGAAAGTTTAGTGCGAACATATAGCCTGTGATCATGGCCATAAGACCAGTCACCACTATCTCTATCACCTTGTAAGCAATGGGCCTCGGTTAAAATTTCCCAAGATTTCGCTTTTCTGTGAGTTCTGAGCTATTTCCAACTGTAGATCCCATTATGTGAATAAAGTGGACTTGCACCCAAAATGTTAACAATTTGGGGGGGGGGGGTAAGGAAAGGGTTTTATTTCCTTACTTCTTACACACACACTAAGGATATAAAATTCTCTCTGTGTGCGTGCCATTGCTATCAAAATACGGTAGTTCCTACACTTAATTAAAGAAGAAATACACATTCAGGATCCGGCATTTGTTAACCTTTGTAATGAACCTATAAGTAGGTAGAAAAAAGACTTGGCTTTTGTCAGTAGGCTGATTTTTGTAGATGTAAATTTTCGATTTGATTGATTTTCTTTATTTTACTTCGCTTTTTGTGCCACTTGTGGCTAATTTGCAAAGATGGGAATGAGTGATGATTGATGATATGATTAAATTGATGAATGGACACTCACAAACATCTATGCCCAGGCCAGGATTCGAACCCGGGACCACTGGCGTCGTAGCACGATGTGCTAACCACTCCGCCACGTTGGCCGGCGTAAAGTTTTGAGGTTTGGGTGTTTTACAAATATTGTAGACTACAGTTGGTATTACCTATTTGCATATGTGGATTGCTTTACAAATTCTGTGAATACATTTTCCTTTATATTTATGAGAGAGATTAGGTTTGAAGCCATTTCGTGGAAGGGTACTTTGTTTGCTTGTTTAAATTGTTGTTTTAAGTCCACTTTATGCACATATAGGATAATGGGGACTGGACCTACAGTTTAAAGTGGGATCTGAACCACTGTGAAATGTGTCTCCACCGGGTATCGAACCCGGGACCGCATGCAAGTGTAGTCCTTTCACTACTGGACCCTTAGTTGACAGTGATATCGGAGCCACTGAGCAAATTTCTTCCAACGGTGATCGATCCCAGGGTCCTTAGATTACAAAAGGCGACAAATTTACTACGACCGCACCAGGCAGATCCTCTATAAGACACTGCAGCAAATCGATGGTGGAATATCTCACTATATTTCTGGATGTTTGCAATCTCGTTTCATTTAACGTATGCTAAGTTTACTAGATCCTTATGCATACACCCTTGAATGGACATACTTTGTAAATAGAAAATTCAGCTTCAAAGTTTAAGTAGATTTCCTTTTACTTTTGGTCCACTTACTCAGGTTTAATTCTAATATAAAGCATACCACCCATTACTGTTCATCTCACTCACAACTGATCCAGAATTGCGTATCTATTTTTAAACTATCAACTGGGACGCTGTTTCGTTTCTTGTCTGGCAGCTGATGGGGAAATATTACTAAAAATATTACTAAAAATATAATTTAGAACAAATTAACCTAGCACTTCGTACAATAACTCCAGGTACATTATCCACATGCCCTGAGGTCCATGGAAGCCTTACTGATTACTCCATGTTATGCCAATTAATTTTTTAATTTAAAAACAACTCACTGAGGAAAACACTCGAGGGCATATGTCGTGCTTCATGTGCAGAATCTTCAGCAAGAGACTTTTCGTGAAATAATTTTAAATGTTGTTCCATATGCAAGAGAAACGAATATACCACTGCACTCGAGTGTGGAAATTTTCGTAAATGTTAAATTTCAAATATGAAGCAGAACAATGGAAGCAAACCTTTGTGCAATTAAGACGAGAAAACTCTAATAAAAAACAACTGAACATATGAACCACAACAATTATTTGATTTACTGAAACTCATTTCTATTTTTTTTTAATTTTAAGATAACTGAAGCATACACACAATCGGAACAGAAAATGTATCTGTAGATAAATCTTTTGGTTTACATATAAGCCCAAATTAAAAGACTAAATTTTACTGTAATACTTGTAGATTGTGGACAAACATTCAACTAAAAACCAAATTGGTAAAGTAGAAATAACGAAAACATTAAGCCTCTTCCCACAGGCAAGAGTCTACAGTAAGTTTTTTTTAATCACAGGTGTTCTGAGCTTAATTACGTGGAAGCGGTACTGAAACTTTAAACTCGCCTTTTCAATTTGTTAGGGAACATAAAGTTGTACATCAACAATATACAATTAAATTCCTATTTCCTCTTTTATTAGTATTTCCTGATAATTTTACACTGTGAAAGAAGGTCTCATATTGCTAATCAAATGTTTAAATCCTCATTGTAAGTATTCAATGTTCAATCCCAGTCATTATGTGCACAGTTTTCTTTGTAAGCCAATTTGAGGATTTTTATAAAGAAGGTCGAATACACGAGACATATAAATAAACAAATACTGTACACAGATATGATATAAGTAGATCGTTTGACGCGAAATCTTATCTTATGAAGAACTGTTCCCAAATATAATGTTTCTCTTTGCTAGATAATTTCTGTAAATTATTGTCAGACATGTTTCGTTCAGAGACAGGCTGATTGCATTCGAGTTAAATCATTTTAACACAGCCCGGCTGAGGTGGTACGAAATTAGCATACGGAGAAAGTAGAAATTGATGAGAGCGTCACGACATTCCCTGTTTGCGACTGTCATACGATATAGGAAGCTCCTTATGAAAATTGAAATGTCAATTACATCACATGCAACAAAATAACGCATGTGCTTTTAATGTTCGTTCATTCAAAACCAATACAGAGATAAACTCTTTATCAAGAACTAATAAAAACTAGTTTGCAAACCTCCTTACCTACACATCCACAAAAAACCTCACAACAAACAAGGACAAAACATACGCCAACACAATCATAAAACACCACGAAGCCTGCAACAATGCACCTTGCAGAGCGCACTACGTGGAAGATATGGAAGAATCCAACACTCACACAGGAAGTGGGTGGTATTTTTTTATGTATTTAGGTACACCGATAGCCTAATCGGTGTTGGACCTACAGTTTAAAGTGGGATCCACCGGCGATCGAACACACCCCTTGATTACAGCGTTAACACTACAGATCGGGGAGGTCCGCTATTTTGTGTGACATCCAATTTGAATAGCCAATGAAAGTTATACGATTGATTGATTGATTTACTTTATTTTACTTCGCTTCTTTTGCCACTTTTGTCTAATTTGTGAAGACAGGGATGGGTGATGATATGATGAAATTGATGATTGGACACTCACAAACATCCATGCTCATGCCAGGATTCGAACCCGGGACCCATGGCGTCGTAGCGCGATGTGCTAAACACTCCGCCACGGGGGCTGGCAGAAAGTTATACGATTCACTATTATTATTATTGTTGCGTTTCTTATTTAAACACTGGACTGATTATATACACTATTTAATGTACACTGACACTGGACTACATTGGAATGGAGTCGACCACCGTGTAGCAATGTCTCTCGCTCTTCTCGTACAGTGCGGGTATTTCCCGATATGTACCACGCCCTGCACAGTCTCCGAAGCAGAGTCTGCACTGTCCTGCCACCTAGTGGCGACAAGTATAATGAATACTTAAGATACACAAATTGTCACACATTGATAACACAAATAATAATACATACACTAATCTATCCCAAACATAGTCCCCCCTCTTGATCGAGTCGATCAACAAAAGTACAACTAATGATCTATTGGAAGAGGCACTAGTTTGTTAACTGGACGTTTATAGGTTGAAGATGAAGTGCGAACAGTTGCAACACGCACTAGTCCATCCGCACCAGGATGCACTTGTTCAACTATAGCAAGTTTCCATGTAAGTGGAGGTAGGTGATCTTCCTTCACTAAAACCACTGTTCCTGGTTCCAAATTCTTCCTTTGGGTGTTCCACTTGGTCCTCTGCTGCAGGGAATGCAAGTAGTCCTTTGACCAACGGTCCCATAGTTGTTGGTACATCTGCTGCAATTTCTGTCATCTGGATAAACTGGATTCTTTGATGTTAGTTAGACTAGGCTCAGGAAAACTAGTTAGGGGTGCACCAATAAGGAAATGGCCAGGGGTTATAAAACTGGGATCTGTAGGGTCATGTGACAATACTGTGAGGGGCCTTGAGTTAAGACAGGCTTCGATTTGAACTAAGAGTGTTTCAAGTTCTTCGAAAGTGAGAGCAGAGTTCCCTACGATTCTCCTCAGGTGATGCTTCATGGACTTCACTCCTGCTTCACAAAGTCCAGCCATATTTGGGCTATTGGGTGGTAGAAAATGCCATTTGAATCCTTCCTGAGCTGCATGGTCTTCTAAAGACTTGTTGAAGTCTGATGATTGGAATAAATTCTTCAAGTCTTGTAATTCACGATTGGCACCGACGAAATTTCTTCCGTTGTCGCTGTACAAGTTCAAACATTTTCCTCTGCGTGCCGTAAATCTTCGCAAAGCAGCAATGAATGACTTGGTGCTGAGATCTCCGACCAATTCTAGGTGTATGGCCTTTGTGGCAAAGCATACAAATACTGCTACATATGCTTTCAGCCTTGATTTGCTTCTAGTGATTGACGGCTTGATGATAACTGGTCCAGCGTAATCAACTCCAGTGTTTAGAAATGGTCTAGTGGACTGTATTCTGGATGGTGGTAATTGTCCCATGAGTTGGTTGGAAATAGATGCTCTTAATTTGAAACAAATGAGGCACTTGTGCAGAATAGCTCTGACCACTTGTCTGGCTCTTGGTATCCAGTACTCCTGTCGTAATGAAGATATAAGGAGTTGCGGTCCTGCATGTAATAGCCTGTGGTGTTCTGAAAGAATGATCAATTCAGTTAAATGATGCTTTGGTGGCAATATGCTTTGATGTTTGCTATCATATGGTAGCTGCGAGTGTCTAAGTCTTCCTCCAACTCTGAGTACTTGTTTGTCATCTAGGAAAGGATGCAAGTCTAAAAGTTGACTATCCTTTGACACCTGACTGTTAGAAGACAATTCTCGTATTTCCTTGCCATAAACTTCGTGTTGCACGCTTCTAATGCAAGTATGCAATGCTGATCTTAAGTCACTTGCTGACAATGATCCTATGTGTTTCTCTTGTTTGTTCCTCGCATTGTGTAGAAATCTCAAACAATATGCAATCACTCTTTGAAGTTTCAATAACGACGAAAATCTGCTGATAAATTCTATTGTTGGTGCATTTGTGACTAGACTTACTGTAGTTGTTCTTTGTTCTTCAAGTTCATCGAGTTTGAAGTCATCATCCCTTGACGATGTTGGACTCGAAGGCCATGCTGTTGCTGGAAGTGATAGCCAATCAGGGCCATGAAACCACATTTGAGAGGTGTGTAGTGAGTCTACATTTGTCCCTCTGCTGATTAAATCTGCGGGGTTCTGTGCTGACACTACATGTTTCCAGTACTGAGGCTTAGTACATTCTTGAATTTGTGAAACTCTATTCGCTACAAAGGTTTTCCATCGTCTTGCAGGTGATGCAAGCCACGCCAGTACGATCTTCGAATCGGTCCATAGATTGACTCTACTGACTTCCAATTGTAGTAGTTGTAACACCTTGTGTGTTAGTTTCACCAGCAACAAAGCAGCGCACAATTCAAGACGAGGAAGAGTGATCCTTCTTATAGGTGCCACACGCGAACGTGAACAAAGTAAATGTACAGTGGTTTCACCATTTTCATTTGTTGATCTAAGATACAAACAACAGCCATATGCAACTTGCGATGCATCTGAAAATCCGTGGAGTTGAATGTCAACCACTTTTCCTTGAACTAGCACAAATCTGTTAACTTGTATCTGATTAATGTTTGGTAACTGTTGAAACAAACGTTTCCACTCCATGTTGAGCTTATCTGGTAACTTATCGTCCCATTCCATGTTATAGAACCATAATTGTTGTAGAAATATCTTGTAAGAAATTACTATTGGACTCACTAGTCCCAAAGGATCAAAGATTGATGCGACAATAGAAGCTACTTGTCGTTTAGTGATGTTGTCTTCATAACATGACACTATCTCCTTGTTATTTGCTTGCAATTTATCTGTGACTGGATCCCATGTGAGGCCTAAAGCTGTAACGTTTGCTCCCTTGTCAAACTGAAATGGTAGTTGCATTTCTCTATGAGTAGCTGGTACTGCTTCAAGAAGTGCTGGATGATTAGAACACCATTTCTTCAAAGTGAATCCTGCTGAATTCAGTAAATCGATTAGTTCTCCTTGCAATTGTCTAGCTTCTTCAATACTGTTAGCTCCGGTAAGAAGGTCATCAACGTAAACATCTCGTTGTAAAACTTTGGATGCATTCGGAAACTTGGTTGCTTCCTCTTCAGCTAACTGCTGCAATGTTTTAGTCGCCAAAAACGGTGATGATGGCAAACCAAATGTGACTCTTGTGAGCTCGAACGTTTGTACTGGCATATCTGTAGATTTCCTCCAAAGTATGCGTTGAAACTTAGTGTCATCTGGATGAATCAGGATTTGTCTGAACATCTTCTCGGCGTCTGCCGTAAATACAACCTTGTGCGTTCTGAAGCGAAGAGCTATAGACTGAAGATCGTCATGTGTGGTTGGACCGACCATCAGTATATCGTTTAATGAGACTCCATTTGTTGTTTTTGCTGATGCATCAAAAACAATTCTGGTTTTCGTGCTGCTGCTGCTAGGTTTGAATACTGGATGATGTGGTAAATAGTATGACACGTCATCAGCTTCATTTGGATCTGGTTGTACTGGCTTCATGTGTCCCAACATTTCATACTCCTCGAGTATTCTGCTATACTCCTCTTTCAACTCTGGTTGTTGTTGAAACCTCTTCTCTAACTGATGTAATCTGAATAATGCCTGGTTGTATGAATGTCCTAGCTCTGTATGATCTGATCGAAATGGGAGACGAACAATGAAACGCCCTGTTTCATCTCTGGTGGTGTGTTGATTGAAGTGGTTTTCACAAGCTACTTCTTCAGCTGTTTTTAGTTTCGAGTACATTTCCTCCAACTCGAAAAAACGCCGTAATTGAGAATCCAAATTGTCTTCCATGCGTACAAAACATGCTACTGTGGGTGTACTAGGTTGTACAGGCTGTTCCATCCGACCAGCTAAAATCCAACCTAATTCAGTATTTTGAAGAACTGGATAGTTTTCATCTCTTGTTTGTCTTTCAAGAAGAAGTAAGTGCAAGTAAAGTTCCGATCCAATTAGTAGATCTATCCCTTCTGGTTTGTGGAAATCTGGATCTGCTAACTCAATGTCTGTTGGTAGGTTCCAATGTTCATGATGAATAACTTGAGAAGGTACGTTCCCTGTGATGCGTGGGAGTATCAGACAAGTAAGTGAAGTCTGGAAGTCTGACACTCTTGAGCGCAGCTGAATGTCTACACTGTGCTTGGCTTCCGATGAAACATTATTGATTCCTCTGATTGGAATATGATTTTTCTGCTTTCGTAACTGTAGTCTCTGAACAAGATCTTCCTTGATGAAATTTGACTGAGACCCACTGTCCAGGAGAGCTCTACATGTATGTGGCTGTCCCCTAGAATCGACGACTTCTACTAAAGCTGTTGATAGCAGAACGTGTGATCTTGGTTTACTCTTAAATGTGCAGTATGAAGATTGTACTGAAGTTGTCCTTGCAGCTTCATTCCTCGTGTCTGGTGAGTCATTCCTTGGTTGGTCTTGCCTTAGAGGACCTCCTCGTTTACCGCCTTCCTCTGGATGCAACAGAGAATTGTGTTTCAATCCACAGCGTCTACAATTCCCTGAAGTACAGTTCCTAAAATTATGATTCGATCTGAGACAATTATAACAAAGTTTGTTGTTGCGCACACACTCTTGTTTCTGCTTCAGACTGGCGCCTGCAAAAGACTTGCATGAATATAAGGAATGTGCTAATTTACAGAAATAGCATTGTGTATTTGTAGTTGTCAGGTAAGAATTTGACTGACGGATGTGTTTCTGTTTAGGGCTAACCTTGTGTTCATTAACATTTTTGTTTACGTGAACAGACTTCAAAGATTCCAAAGCTTGACATTTTTGTTCTAGAAAGGTGAACAGTTCCTTTAGTGTAGGGAACGACTGATCGGTATGGCTTAATTCCCATTCCCTTCTTGTGTGAGAATCAAGTTGAGCCAAAAAATGATGTATCAAAATAACATCTTCTAACGGTGTTTGTAATTCAAGAGCTCGAAGAGCATTTAAGTTACTGGTGACGTCATTGATGAACTGACGTAATTCTGTGGCATTTTCTTTGTTAATTGCGTTCACATGCAAGATGTTATTGACATGACTTGCTGCTATCAGTCGTTTATTCTCATACCTATCCTTCAACAATTGCCATGCAATATCGTAATTTGAATCAGTCATGGGCAAAGTATCTATAAGTGTTCTTGCTTCAGATTCCAATGATGAACGTAAGTAGTGGAATTTCTGTATTTTAGGAATATTGTCATTTGTGCGAACCATAGCCTGAAATGCATCTGAATATGCTAACCAATCCTGATAATTACCGTGAAACGTGGGTAAAGATACCGTGGGTAATTTGATGTGCGTGGTGCCTAATGATGAAGCATTGTTTACAACATCCGATCCATCTGTAGGTGCAGCTTGTGCTTGTTTATGTTTCTCTATAATGGATTCCATTTTACCCCGTACCTTGTAGTAAATTTCTTCAAAATCCTCCCTGTGAGGTTCATGATTCTCGTTTATATCTTCTACTTCTAAACGTGTTTGAACTTCATCATATTTTTCCCACAAAGGTGTTAAATTCTGTAAACGGACCCTTACTTCTTGAACTTCCCCCGTATCTTCAAAGGAATTAACAAATGCTTGTGTTCGTGTTAACTGGCCCCTAAATCCAGCTCTCTTGCGTATCAACACTATTTTCTCTTCTTCATCCATCGCGAAGGAAAGAGGGCAAGATGTGTAGGAAATAGTACGTGAGGAAAAAGTAAACAAAATATGGTGCGAGCCTATCTAACTACTGACCTTGATCTGAAGCTTCCCTGGGTGTTGGCGATGACGTCACTTCAGCCGACAGCAGGATACTGCAGTGGATGCTCGAAACTGTCCAAATTTATGTTACTCAGTCCCGTGATGAGTTATCGTAACAGACAACTTATTGTCCACTGAATACCACGGTGTATAACTCGGTCTTATAACAAAACATTCGACGTACGCACGATATAACAATACGGAATGTCTGTTCAAACCACACGCGTAACGGTTGTGATCGAAAATTACACGTAATACGTAATAAGTACTGTGACACAGAAAGTTCTACGATTGAGCACATAACATGCAACCATATATTGACGTAAGTACGAATGTCAGTACACATCTGTAACTGGAACACTGCATACAAAGTCACTTCGATACCGCGCGAAAACACTCGTTCTTTCCATGGCGGGCGAGTTGAGACGTTTGTTCTGATGCGTAACACGTCATATCTCACAGAGATTGTTCACTTGGTAAACTAATCCTGCCCGGAGATGACCATAAAATGTTGCGTTTCTTATTTAAACACTGGACTGATTATATACACTATTTAATGTACACTGACACTGGACTACATTGGAATGGAGTCGACCACCGTGTAGCAATGTCTCTCGCTCTTCTCGTACAGTGCGGGTATTTCCCGATATGTACCACGCCCTGCACAGTCTCCGAAGCAGAGTCTGCACTGTCCTGCCACCTAGTGGCGACAAGTATAATGAATACTTAAGATACACAAATTGTCACACATTGATAACACAAATAATAATACATACACTAATCTATCCCAAACAATTATTATTATTATATTTATTATGCAATATAATTTTAGAGCTTCCGCGCTCTCACTCTTGATGTTAAAGGTACCGGGTTCGATTCTAGTGGGAGCTCCCAAGTTTAGGTGAGGACAATTGGGGAGCTACTTGAAAGCAATGTAGACGGACTCTGGTCTCGAAAGCAACGGTAACGGTAAGGCACTGGAAAGCCGCTTGGTAGGCCTAGCACTGAAAGGGTTGTTACGACACGGAGTTTGATAATACAATTTTACCAGTTGATATAATCAAATTTGAAAATAGGAATTAGTTGAATTACATTGATATATTGAAATGAAACACTCAAGATTAGTTACTTTGCGCAATTTGTGATTGCCTCCAACCGTAACAACAAAATTCCAGAGCACAGAAAGTGTACGATGGGACCACTTTCATGCGTTCTGTCTTGGTTTGGTACCCACAGTTTATCTAGTTGCATCCGTTAACATTTTATTGTTGATTAGACTTGTTATCGAGTAATGGTTGCTTTGAGCCTTACCTGAGGTTGTTGTTAAAACAGCAAGCACCGATCCTGTTCAAAACTGCCACATTATTGTGAAGGGAACAGAAAAGTTTATGATCCAAGATACTTTATAGTTACATATTTTTAAAATTGATTATATTTTAAGGGAACTCCTCAAAGCAGGTACTTACGTGAAAAAGGTTAGATCAGAGACGGAGCTCGTCTGAGAGGCTGTTTGGTTAGTCTCCTCACAAGGAACTTTCACATTCTAAGAAAGCATGACACACGTTGGGTTTCGACGGGTCACTGCCTTGAACTAAGGTCAAGGGCCGACATAAGCGCACGACAGTAGAGATCAAAATTCCAATGAAGTGTCGGAAAGACTATATTTTCCATTGATCTTACACTAAGATTAGCTCCAAAATTGATACCTATGAAGGGATTTTGCAGAAATATTATTATTACGTATTATGCGGGGGTTGTTCAAAACCTCATTTTTCACAAACCGGCAATTTTCAATTACATATATTTCTGGAATTAATAAAGCGATAGGAATGTGCTTGTGTTCCTTGTCAAGAGCAAGAAAAGTAGTAATCTTAGAACGCTCTGTTCAAATGTTAAAGATTTCAAGGTTGAAAAGCACAATCATTTTTTTTTCTCATTTTGGGGTATTTTTAACTTCTCCCATTTCTCTTCTCGCTCAGAAAGTCTAATCGTTGTGTTTTTCTATATGAGGAAGAAAAATAAGATTGAAATATGTCCTGCGCCAGCAATGAACTGAACCGCAGTGGACTTATGCTGAGACCTTTCATTTGTGACGTGCTAAAGATAGCATACCTTAATATACATGGACAAGATGAAATTCTACTTGATTTTTGGATTCTTCATTTGCTTCTGTTACTACGATATAAATTGCCGTTTCATTATTTGGACTTCTGATAGGTAAGAGCAGTTCTTTTAACTAGGGCATTAACCCTTTATTACGAACTATATTACAACATTATCCTTTAATATAATGTTGGAAGTATCAGACTCCGTGACGTAATGGTTAGCGTAGCCTACTAATAATTTCAAATTCTTGGTAAGTCGGAGACCTTTTAGTGTGTTTGGTGCTTCATGTAGTCTATCAGTTCACAATTTATCATATTCATCGTGGTCGTAGTTCCATCCTGGAAATTGCATTAGTGCAAGCTAACATGGTTCTGGCGTCTGGACCGACCCACAGCAAGGACAATCCTATGTGAGGTATGGGGCTGACCTGTTTTGTCGTAATGAGTATTGGATATGTGTTTAGACTTGCAATTTTTTCGTACATATTTTAACATAACGTGTTTATCCCTGTGTTGGTTTTGATTAATAGATTAATGAGTTTTAAAATGGAATGTTTTATTTCTTTGTAAGAACCCTGTCCATTTTTTATTGTTAGGGATTAACCTATCACACTGTGGCTGGTGGAAAGAGACAGTGCTATTGGTCTCCTGATCCAAACGATAACTTATAATAACTATTATTACTACTTCTTCTTCTTATAAGGCGCTACAGCTCTTTATGGGCTTTGGCCTGCTCAATTACATCCTTCCATTCTTCTCTACTCAACACACATTTCTTCCAGTTCTGTGTCTTCAGTTTTCTTATGTCATTTCTGACATCGTCTATCCATCTGGTTTTGGGCCTTCCTTGTGATCTTGTAGCAATAGGTCTCCAATTGTAAATTTGTTTCACAATTCTTTCTTCGGGCATTCTTTCAATATGACCCAACCAGCTCAATCTTTGTGTTTTGATAAATCTTCTTATATTCTTACTCTTTAGTAATGTTTCAAGCTCTTCGTTTGTTTTTATTCGCCATATATTATTTGATTGTCTCGTTGGGCCATATATTTTCCTTAAAATCTTTCTTTCAAATATCATTAGTTTTCGAATTATATCTTCTTTCAGCACCCAGGTTTCACAGCCATATGTAACCACAGGTCTTATTATGGATTTATACAGCTTTAATTTTATTTTTCTGGAAACTAGTTTGGATTTTAATATCCTCTTATTTGCATAAAATGCTCTGTTTCCAGCTGCAATCCTTTCTTTAATTTCTTCTTCAATTTCATTGTTTCCATTTACTATTGACCCGAGATATTTAAATGATTGTACCTGCTCTATGTGCATTGTATCTATATCCTCTTTTTGTTGTTGGATTTTTCTTCTTGTACATCTCATATACTTTGTCTTTTTTTCGTTCACTATTAGTCCATATTTCATTGCCTGTTGCTTTAGTTTCACTAGTGAGTCCACCATTGATTGCTTAGTTCTTGTAGTAATTACTATATCGTCTGCATATGCACAGATCTGTCTTAATCTTGTTGAAATGTTTCCTCTGATTTCCAACTTCTGAATTATTTCATCCATGACTATGCTAAATAAAGTTGCTGATAATGGGTCTCCTTGTTTTACTCCTCTATTTATTGCAAATTTCTGACTAAAATCATTGTTTCCTTTTACTACTGCTGTAGTGTTTTGTAATGTCAACTTTATTAATCTTATTAGTTTGTTTGGGACATTAATTTTCTTTAGACATGTAGGAATTATATTTCTATTTACTGAGTCAAATGCTTGCATAAAATCGATAAATATGTTATGCAATTCAATATTGGTTTGGTTTGAGTTGGTGTTTTAAGTCCACTTTATGCACAGTAAGGCTAATCGGGACTGGACCTACGGTTCAAAGTGGGACCGGAAACCACTGTGCCATGTGCCTCCACCAGGTATCGAACCCGGGACCCCTTGATTACAAGGCGACGACACTACCACTGCGCCATCGGGGAGGCCCTACAATTCAATATTATATTCATAACATTTTTCATATATTTGTCGCAGTATGAATATATTATCAACTGTAGATCTATTTGGTCTAAATCCCATTTGATATTCACCCAATTTGTTTTCTGTAATTTCAGAGATTCTATTTTGTAGAAGAATTGCAAAGATTTTGTATGCGACATTCAGAAGCGTAATTGGTCTGTAGTTATTACACTGCAACCTGTCTCCTTTTTTAAAGATTGGGCACATGATACCATGTAGCCATTCTTGTGGCATTTCCTCTTTATTCCATATGTTGAGTATCAAATTATAAATTTTATTCCTTATCATATATCCTCCGTGTCTTATCAGTTCTGCTGTGATATTATCTGAACCAGGTGACTTATTCATTTTTAAGGATTTTATGATTTTATTTACCTCCTCATATGTTGGTATTGGAATTTCAGTATCATTTTCCAATTTTTCGGGTATTTCATCTTCATACGGTACGTGTTCCCAATTTAATAATTCCTGAAAGTACTCTTTCCAACGGAGTAATACTTTTTCTTTCTCAGATATTACTTCTCCAGATGCATCTTTACATAATGAAGTTGCATGAGTGTAGTTCCTTACATGAGATGTCACGGCCTTAAAAAAATTTCTTGAATCCTTTCTTCTATGGTATTCCTCAATCTCTTTGATTCTATCATTTATCCATTCTTTTTCTTCTTTCTGCATACATTGTTGGTAATTCTCCTTTTATTCTCATATTCTTCACAATTTGCCCTTGTGTGTCTCTGTAAACATCTTTGTCGTGCAGCATTTTTCTGATTTATTACCATTTTACATTCATTATCCCACCATTCATTCCTTGGTTTACCATCTTGCTTTTGTATTACTTCAGTTGCTGTTTTCAGAATAGCTTCTTTGAGTTGTTTCCAATCTTCATTTATATCTTGGGTATCAATAATGTTTTCCAAATTTTGACTCATTTTTTTCCTATA
Source organism: Lepisma saccharinum (assembly GCF_977018435.1). Taxonomy (NCBI): domain Eukaryota; kingdom Metazoa; phylum Arthropoda; class Insecta; order Zygentoma; family Lepismatidae; genus Lepisma; species Lepisma saccharinum. Next base: position 60,570,312 of record NC_139230.1, on the reverse strand, counting down.
TTGTTTCAGAATTTATTTACTATGCATATTGCTTTTATTCCATTTTATCTGTTGTCTTGGAATACTTTTTCGTACAGGTATTAATTTCTGTTTGATTACTGCCTTGACCAAAAAATGATCCGAATCACAATTCAGACCCCTCATTGTTTTTACATCCTGCACCATTTCCTTTTTATGTTCGTTTACTAAAACATGGTCAATTTGGTTGGTAGTTTTCCCATCTGGGGACACCCAGGTACCTTTATGTATCTTTTTATGTTCATACTGTGTACTCATTACAGTCATATTATTTGCAATAGCATAGTTACATACTAATTCTCCATTATTATTGGTTATCTCATGCAATGTATGTTTACCTGTTACTTCTTTAAATGCATCCTCTTTTCCTATTTTTGCATTTAAATCTCCCAACAGGACTATCAGGTCATGTCTCGGGGTTTTATCTTGCACTACTTGCAGTTCTTCATAAAACTTATCTTTAATGTCATCATCTTTCTCTTCTGTTGGAGCATACACGTTTATAAATGTCACATTACAGAACCTTCCCTTCACTCTAAGTTTAGATATTCTTTCACTACACGGTTCAAATCCTAGTACATGTTTTACCATTTCTCTCTTTACTAGGAATCCAGTTCCATGCTGACCCGTAGTTTCTTTACAACTGTAATACACAGAGTATTTATCTTTCTTGATTTCTCCTTGTCATTTCCATCTTACTTCCTGTAATGCGACTATCTCCAACTTTGTTGCTAAGACTTGGTCAGCTATTTCTTGAATTTTTCCAGGTTTTAGCATAGTCATGATATTCCATGTTCCTACACAGATTATATCTTTCTTATTCCTTTTCATATGCCTAGGTCGTTTTCCATTAATCCATCCGGCTTTCTGTAATTGAGCTTTTTTAGCGGAAGTTTATTTTTATGAGACCAGGGTGCTGGCCTAGTGCTCAACCCCCATTTCTTTGGAGGACCAGGATTTTCTGTTAGGGTTTACTCCCTTAGCTGATAACATCCAGTTTAGGCGCTGGATACTCGCCTTCACCCTCCTCCGTCTGCTACAGCATCGGCCCGCTTAGGCGGGCCGTATGATCTTTTTTGCTGCATTGCCCAAGGGTCACGCGGCTAACAGCCTTCGGGGACGTGGAGGTAGGATTTGTTGGTAGTATTGGTAGTTGTTATACCCAATGGCGTTCCTCAGTATTTACAGAGTGCTCATATCAGCATCTGAACACTCCCTGAGACCATACCAACCTTTGACCCCCTTACTAACACACACAAAATGTTCAAATATCAGAATTCGTACTCAAAGTTGAATAACGACATAACCTGTTGTTCTAGATTCACAATTAGAAAAATGTTTTAATTTTTCTGCGTTACTTGTCTACTTCACTAAGTATTTGGCTTTTTCTATGTACAAAGTACTTAAATGCAAAGATTTTCTTTTCTTCCGTAGGTTGGCTGTACAGCTTTCTGCGCTCGCAAGCCGATAGATAGTATCGTTGTCTTCGCCTGTGGCAGGTTACAGCGTCATCACTTCAGTTCGCTCTGCAGTGTTGCCAAGTAAACATGGCTGCGCCACTGTCCGTGTGCACCACAGAAGAACAGCGTTCTGTAATCCGTTTTTTGTAGTCTGAAGGTGTACCAGGAGCTGAAATCCATAGAAGACTTTCAGCACAATACGGTGACAATGTTTTACCGCTGCGAAGTGTTTACCAGTGGATTGTAAAGTTCAAAAGCGGTCGAACAAGTGTGAAGGACGAGGAAAGAGCAGATCGTCCAGCCACATCCACTACTGATGACAACATTGAGCAAGCCCGTGAGCTGGTTCTGAATAACTGACGAGTGACTGTTGATGAAGTGGCAAACCATATGCACGTTAGTCATGGTTCTGCATATGAAATTATCCATAACAGGCTCAACTTTCATAAAGTCTGTGCGAAATGGGTCCCTAAAGAACTCACTGACGAGAACAAGCGAAATCGTGTGAGAATCTTTCAGCAATTATTGGACACACATGCTAAGGTGAAGCCTTTTTGAAACGAATCATCACTGGAGATGAAACATGGATCCATCACTTCGAACCTGAGAGCAAACGCCAGAGCATGGAATGGAAACACCCTGAATCTCTAGTGAAAAAAAAAAGTCAAGCGTCAACACTGCAGGAAAAGTGATGCTCACACTTTTTTGGGACTCAGAAGGCGTAATTATGGAACATTATGTGGAAAAGGGGACAACAATGAACAGTAAACGATACAGGGATATGCTTTCGAACAAGTTGAAGCCTGCAATTCAAAGCAAACGATGAGGTCGATTGGCGGAAGGCATTCTTTTGTTGCATGACAACGCGCGTCCCCATACGTTCACCAACACCGCTCAAACTCTTCAGAATCTTGGCTTAGAGGTGTTAGAGCATCCTGCATACAGTCCCGATCTCGCCCCGTTGGATTACCATTTGTTCGGTCCATTTAAAGATGCTTTAAGAGGCCGTCGATTCGACACAGATCAACAGGTGAAGGAAGCGGTGCATACGTGGCTTGCTGCTCAACCGAAAACCTTTTTTTCTCAGGGTATCGGAAAGCTTGTGGAACGTTGGACCATGTGTATTGAAGTGCAGGGGGACTATGTTGGAAAATGATATTATTGTAAGATTTCTATTGTTGCTGTGAAAAATAAAAAAAATTATTGCATTTACTTTTTGACTGACCTAATATGTGGTAACTTTGTAGAAACATTACTCTTAAGGGATCTGAAGAACCCCTATTTTCTTTAAAAAGTTTGATGCAGGAAGTAACACTATATTAACTGGAAGTAATAACTGTGAACTCCCTACTTAAAGAAATTCAAGCCTAAATCAATGAAGAACATAAATAAAAATTGAAGTATATTCTTGGGGAGAAATTTTGAAATACTATAACCATTCTCCAACATCAATTTCTACTTCTACGTTCATTGCTTTACGTCGTTTACCTACCTCGTGTTTACTGATAAGTGATAAGGATGATTGTAACGTTCGTAATACTTGAAAATTTAAAGAAATATAATCCCTTCCTTTTTTGCAAAAGAATGGAAAGTCTTTCTATTTCTACTAAAGCTGTCATTTTTTGCTGAGCCCTGCTTCCCCTTAGAGATTTTTGAATTCGTTTTCACTCAAATGATATCTACAGTGGATGCAATCAACATCAAAATAACTGCAAACATTTGAAACTCTGCATAATATTCGGAAGGAAGGATGGAATGAAGTTAGGAAACGTTTGTCGTGTTTCTGAGTATTTGCTATTATCTTTCAGCAGACCTTACATTATATTACGTGCAAGTGAAAAATCTCAATGTTTGATAAGTCTCGAGTAGAAATGAATTACAATTGCACTGTAAAACTTATTAGGCAATACATTTGCGACTGAGTGACTTTACGAACCGCTACTAATTCAGTGCTCCTAAGCAGGAGAATTTTACAAATCTCGAAGCAGAAGAATTGATTACACTATTACATGACAAAATCATTAATTTGTAATGAAATTAAAATTATAAATTTTAACATTAAGAATTTTCCTATTCGTATTTATTTATTAAACACTACAGGCAAATGCACAGTTACAGTGTTTTGAGGTTACATATTGACAAAACAAGTAATTAAGAATTGGAAAGAGAAAACAAAGACAATGAGAAAATAACTACGTATAAAACGGAACAGAATAATCATTACATAACAACAATATATAATACAAGGGTGGTATATCATAAAGTATACAACATATTTGGTTACAATGCTATTATATACAGGGTTCACATAATATGTTTGCTTTTAGGTCTAAATAGATCAATGTCAGGGGTATTATTGGAGACTATATTGTACAACACGCACATCCTCCTCATGGGATCCGTTTCAGCCATCCTGGTTCTACCGCCTGAAATTTGGAAGAGCTCATTTTTGGGTCTTTATTTTGAGTATGGAACATAAAAGTTTATTTTTGCGAGAAGTGCGGAGGAGTCTATTTTTCCATTGACAAGTTTCGAAAGGAATGTTAACTGGTGCATCTGTCTTCTTTTTTCAAGGGACGGGACACTCAGGATGTTGCGTAAGATGTCACCCGAAGTGAATTTTGGATAAATGCTATCTAATTTATATACTAAATACCTTAAGAATTTATTTTTGAGTTTCTCTATTTTTCGATTTCCTTTTTAAATAACGGGTCCAAAACGACTGCGGCATATTCAAGTTTTGATCTGACAAACGTATAGTAAAGTAGCAAAAAGGTTTATTTTTTTCTTAAACTGGCTACCCATTCTCATCACAAATCCTAGGTTCCTGTGCGCTTCACTGAGGATGCGCGCAGTGTGTGTCTGGAAATTTAAAGCTTTGTCAAATGTGACTCCAAGATCAGTTACAGTATTCTCTCTTAGTATTTCTGCTTCAGAAATGTTATATGAGTAGTGCGTCTGGTAAATCGTTAATGAAAATCAAGTACAGCAGGAGGCCTAGGTTCGAACCTTGGGGAACACCGGAGCTGGCTATGTAATAGGAGGACCTTAGTCATTGGTGCATGGCATATTGTCGTCTATTTTGTAAATATGAAGCAAGGAGTTTTATAAGTTGCGGGGAGAGGCAGATGAATTAAAGTATCGGGGTGTACCGTTGACGCAACGTAATTTGTTAATTCGACGAGATTAGTCAGAGTTGAACGGTTTTGTACAAATCCATGCTGGGGTGGAGAAAGGATAGATTTGACATGCGAGTAAATATGATTATAAATTATTTACTCAAAGAGTTTAGCTGGAGCTTACAGTTTCGCGATTGGTCTGTAGTTACTTATGTCTGTCTTATCTGCTGCTTTAGGGATTGGACAAAATCTCCGTCGTTTTCCAACTTGCGGGGGATTTTTCTGTTTTCAAGAATAAATTAAAGAGGGTGTGGAGACGGAACTTCAGCACCTCTGAGCAACCTTTAATAACGTAAGGGGGGGGGGATTAGGTCCGGTCCAGCTACTCTTCTTGGTTTGAGTTTTTTGATGGCTTGTTCGATTTCTTTTAGAGAGATTTCTGGCATGCTGAAGAGATTAAGTTGGGATTTCGGGAGCGCGTTCGTATGTGTTGTTTCATAAGAGGACGGTTCCGCGGAAAAGACAGATTCGAAATATGTAGCATAAAGATTCTGGATATTATTGTTACTAATAGGTTCACCATTGAGTTTGGTTGGTTGTGCTGGTGGATTCTTCCTTTTCTTCTTCACTAAAGACCAAAATAGATTTGGGTCGCGAGTCAGATTAACTTCGCAGCTGTTAAGGTAGTTTTGGTAAGCTTTGTTTATTTCCGCTTTTAATTTCGTTCTTAGGGCTTAAAAGTTAGCTTCATGATACCCTACATTCCCTTGTTTTCGTTTCCATTTTTTTATAATGGTGTGACTTGATCTTTATACCTTTGATAATATGTAGCGTGAACCAACATGGGTACTGATTAGAATAAGTTGAGCGGGAGTATGGGACACATTAATCAAATATACACTTAATTATTTCATAAAATTTGTCCACTGCAAGATCGATATCGTTGTATTTATGTAATTGTTCCCAGTTAGCTGATTTAAATTTGTGAAACATACTGACGAAATCAGCTTCTTTAAAACTGTATCGTTTAATACTCGACTTTGAAGTGAAAGTGAAATAACTCGATATAATTACAATAAATTTTGATTTTTCTTACAACTCAGGAAACTGCAAGTGCGCCTGGCATGTATACAACCCAACTTACTGTGCATTTCTAACAGTAGTAGCAAGCAGGCTTTAGTCCTGCTGGATCAAATTACGGACAAACACTCATTGTGCAGTGTTCGACTATCGGTGTGGTGGTCACATTGCATCATGAAAATCGTCAATGTGCTGGTAGAGTTTTGATGTGTGGAATATATCGAAATGGACGACGAAATGTTACTATTGCAATATCCTTTATTGAAAACTGTTACTTGAGAGGGTGAAAGAGGTGCGTTAACGAGCTTTGCTCTTTCTGGTTTATCGCGACGATTCGAATGAACGGTGAATCGAGGAAGGAACACTCATACCTAGAACACTCTGTATCTATTGAAATCACAAGAACCTTTTTATTATTATTTGTGCGTATTTTCAATACGAAAAATGTAACTAGTACTTTACAACCTCCTTGCTGTTTCAGATCACTGTTTCTGACTCCAAATTGTGGCAGTTCTCGATTTATGTACCTCATTAAGGTTTATGTTCGTAAATCAACAAACTTTTAACTGTCCACTATTTTTACCCAAACAACGCAAAATAAAGTATAAAGAGTACACGTCACTACAGCTTTGTCGCATTTTGCCGAACAATTTATTCGGATCCCCGTTCGGTAAAACATGGCTGTGCTCTATTATTATTATTTCTATTATTTTGGTTTATACTCTATCCAAGAAAAAACAGAAATTTTTCATTTGAGTAAAATACCAGAGAGATAGATAACAATTTGATGTGACTATGGGAACTGCATTTATAAAATGTCGGGTTACACAGTAAATGCAGCTTCAAATTGTTTTATTTCGTGCAAGAATGAGTGTTGACACACTTTCGGCTAAGACTATTGAATGCAACTATCAAGTATCAAGAAAGTAATAACATGTGACACAAATCAAAGTAGTTACACTATCGTAGATATGGAATCAATATTATAGCAGAACTTTCAGTAAATTGCCGTACTTTAAGAAAAATATTGAATGTAAAAATCTGTAGCATAAATTTTACTTATCTGCTTAAATCATCGTAAGATAAAGGAAACAGAATGTTAGAAACGGTATCGTGAAAAGCCCGTTAGAGCTGTTAACGATATTTCAAATTCGTACGAAGTGGTGTATTGCGTATACAAATAAGCTGAAATTGCCCCCGATCATGCACCAAGAGCTAATACATGTAGCGTGTGTTCTTGCTTAAAAAGGATGAATGCTCTTGTAAAATGGAGGGCACTGACATATCGTCCATTTCGTGATTATGGAGAGATCAAGTCCCAACACACGAATCTCAGGAGACGAGTAACGTGTTAGGTTATTCACTTTATGGACATAGTATCTGTATGCGATATCGCTTTGCGTGCTCAATTAGCTAAACCACCTTCATTAGCTTCCAGATGGATTCAGGACGAATTTAAGTAACTGGCAAACATAGATTCTACACATTACACGCTAATGCTCGAGAGACCACCTTTATGAATACTGTAAACATCTTTTAAAAAATTGTATCACTCATAAATCCTACCATCAGTAATTCAAGTAATTAATTCCTTAAATAACACTTACTGCAAATGTGGTAGCGTCGTCGCCTTGTAATCAAGGGGTCCTGGGTTCGATACCCGGTGGAGGCATATAGTGGTTCGGATCCCACTTTAAACTGTAGGTCCAGTCCCGATTAGCCTTACTGTGCATAAAGTGGACTTAAAACACCAAATCAACTTACTGCAAATTTGTAGCTGCAGCAATAATTTAATAGAGCATGAGAAATATCATCATTCGATATTATCTAATTCCTTAGTACTATGGAATTTATGTAATTCGATTATATGTAATAATATTTATTTACTTACTTCTGGATCAAGTACTGACACCATTTTACACTGAAATTGTTGCAAGCTTAACATTACGAAACAAGACAGTCCAGAATAAAAACGTATTGGTAGTCACGATCAGAAACTGCGTTTAGGCAAGACCGCTGAACTGTTGAAAAGCTCTGGGAGGGTATAGAATAGAGATAGGTGTATAACGGATAACCTTGTAATGGGATTCTGGAATCGTTTTACGTTGGTTGTTTGTCGTTTTTGTACTGGTAGTTTGAATTCCTCAATTGAAGGATCAGTTCGGATTTTCCGTTGAAGATTTTGTACAGAAATACCATATCTGCTAGTCAACGACGCGAGAGAGAGAGAGAGAGAGAGAGAGAGAATGAAGGAAGGGAGGAAAGGAGATAGATTAGATAGATAGATAGATAGATAGATAGATAGATATTGTATATTCAGAGGAAATATAATGTCTGGTTCATGAGAGCATTGCAGAGAAGGTATTCTATTACAATAGTGAGCGATAATCTGTGAACACAATAAATCCCAGAAAAATATTTTTGAAGCTTCCCAGATTAAGAAGCTATATTCGATAAGAGGAGTGATAAAATAGGAAATAAGCTAATAGATTATGGATTTGGCATTGCAGTAAATCTGAACGGAATAAGGGTTGAACAAGTACTTTACTCGATACTAATATTTTACGTAAATTACGTGTAATTTACTAGTAAATTACTTCACATAGAAAACAGTTTCTACATCTGCGTAATGGACTATTCACATACATATTTGAATGACATTCTGATGCTGTCAAAGCACACATTCTGATACATGTTGCGTACAATCGCTCATTTAATTTCTTCCTGCTTTAGGAAACAAAAACAGCCTTTCATATACGTATATTATGGAAATGGGAAAACTCAAATGTCACTTTCGATTTTTCTGTGTCTAAGTTTAATTTAACCAAATGATGACTCATGCATTATGTATGCTTCACTTAGCCTACTATGTGTGGGGCTATCTGATTTGAGCTTTTAACCTCTGAGTCCCAAAATATTCTATTTACGTGGCTTTGTTACATGATTTCCAATCTGTACAATAACATGAGTTGGAATTACGCCCCCTTAAATTCTCTCATATCTATTATACTCACAAACACTGGGCTGAGTTATTTTTAAGACAGCTTTATTCAGAGAGAGGCTAATCGGGATTAGGCCTATGGTATCCGAACCACTACCTGTCGCTACCGGGTATCTAGCCCATGACCCCAGTATTATTAGGCGACGACGTTTCCACTACGCCATCGGGGATATCCGACGGTAAAAGTAATCCGCGTGCAACGACGTCAGCGGTCCTGGGTTCGAATCCCGGCCTGGGCATGGGTGTTCTTGGTGAGTGTCCCTTCCCCAATTTCATCATATTAGCCAAAAGTGGCAGAAAAGCGAAGTAAAATAAACCATATAAATCAATCTATCAACGGAGGGTAAAGTCCATCGCAGCCATTGAACTGTAATGTTCGTGTGAAAAGTGTCCCCAAAATATGCAAATTGTGTGGATGAAAGTAGCATATATGTACTATATAATACTTTGATAAAGTAAACACATTGAAATCAATTTATATCCTTGAAGTAGATGGACATGATAGAAACATACATTTAATAATAATAATCTAATAGTACTTTCCCTAGTTATCAGTTGTTAATTGTATTTCTTTTTTACTTCTGATTTAACATTACTTAATACTAATACACTGCTCTTCTTTGTAATATCAGCATTATCAAGGTATTGTGGAGTGCACAAGCAACAAGAACCACAACAATCACAGACAAAAAGAGCTAAACCTAACCCGAAATAAAATTATAAATACACCACTACAACACAATTTTTGACTTGCATACACGAACATGACATTCATAAACCATATATTTTGAAAATGAAATTTATATTTAAGAGTAAGACTGCGATTCGAATTAGCCTAACCTTAAGGAGTGGCAAGAATAACAGGTGTTGACAAATGCGGAGAAGAATTTCAAGTAAGCCTATAACTGCATTCTTTCTGTAAAGTTGTGACGTTCATATTCTGAGTGAAGATTACTACGACATGGTTACCAATGCTATCTCTAGCCACTACTATTAAAAATTATAATTCAAATACTAAGTAAAGCCAAAGAATAAGATAACCTGCCCAGTCTTCTTCAGCAGTAGGATTATGATACTCTTCTTAAATTATGGGTGCACTGAACCTTCTCACGACAAACATGAAATTGTATGCCCAAGGTTTATTGAAGTTTTATCACCATGAACACTCAATCTCCTACATCTCAACCGTAGTTCTGCATAATCACCACCCTGTTGCCTTTGGATACGGACTCAACAAAGACGGTTTTCCAGACTCTGGATATTTCTAGCAGCTTCTGCAAACCGCAAATAGGTTCAACTTCCGGTGCGATGTCCTGGGATCTAGACAATTCCATTGTCGGCACAAAAAAGGATTTTCACAAGGATGAACTTGGTTCAGATAGATATTTTTATCTCTTTCTATAAAATGAGAAAGTATTAAAATATGAAGATGAAATGTCCATATTGAAATTGAATTGAAAAAGTGTAAATGGCTGTATCTTACTAAACAATAGTCCGATTTTGCTGAAACTTGAGGCATTTAAAAGATAAAATTTAGTTATTTCTTTTATGTGCAATGCTATTCTTCAACGTAAATTCAATAATCATAAATCAATAACAACGCAAATAGCAACAGTAAGCAAATAAAATATATAATAGCCAGAGGATATACAAGGCGTGATAAACTGCGCCCTATTTCCTTTGTTTTTTAATGGAAAATATTTAAATAATGCATAAGTACACGTATAATAACAGATGATAAAGGGTGTAGTATTCCTGGATTGTGTTTGTGTGTGTTAGAGATGGTACCGATACGAGACTAGACTTGATAGTGTCTCGGTCTCGTCTCGAGTTGAAAATCGTCGTCTCGTTCTCGGCCAATTCTGGATTTACAAACATCCGTCTCGTTCTTGTCCCGCAATATACACTATAAACGACACATAGATTACAGTGTGTCAGGGCACAAACTTTCACAGCCCACAGAAGTAATTAAGACAAATAACTCTTTTTAATATATTTTTTTTTCTGTTTGATGCTTCATTTTGACTCTAAGAGCTTTCGAGAAACGGAATTTTGCCGTCCATTTTCCTGTCTTTTTCCCGGCCTCGTCACAAGTCTCGAAGGATTTAGTCTCGTTCTGGCATCGATACCATCATCCTTAGTGTATGCTATAGATTTTGAAAGCAGCAACTTAAAATCTGTAGATTTGTAATTAGTTAATGTATTTTACACGTTTTTATGTATTCTATGTATTTGACGCGTTTTATGCGTATATTACACGTCAATTTTTTTAAAAAATTAAGTGCAAATACCCAATCCTGGCGGTAATGCAAATATTAAAGTTTCGGTTTTTTTTATGTAACAACATCAAATTTCTGATGAGAGGAGACATTTTTGGGAGGATTGCTTTCAAGAGCATAAGCTGAAGGAAATCCGTTTTTTCTAAACATAATACTAACAAAGGAACATTTCTGAGGATTTGATTGTAGCGTCTATTGATGACACCACAGAACTACTTATATAAAAGACTTTGATGAAGCATCGTATCATGTCCATTGAAGCACTTTAAAATAATCGGAAAACAGGATTATCATCAACTTACAGACGAATCAGAATTGCGCCTAGTACTCCTTTGTGACACTCCAGACAAAACAGGTAAAGCTGGCCTCCGTGGCGGAGTGGTTAGTACAGCGCGCTACAATAAGAGGGGTCCCGTGTTTGAATCCTGTCATGGGTGTTCTTTGTGAGGCTCCCTTCATCAATTTCATCATATCATCATTCACATCTTCGCGATTAGCAAAAAGTGGCAGAAAAGCGAAGTAAAATAAACTAAATCAATCAAAATAGGTAGAAAGCTAGAAGAGCTGTCTCAAAGGATGACACCCTATTTTTGTGCAAGTACATAATCTTGAAGGAAAGAGAGAAATTTTCCATGGATGTTAAAATTAATTCGTAGATTATGGAGATGGATATACCGGCTAATTTTATGTATTTATTTATCCATATTATGTAACGTCAAACCTGGAATTAATGGAAATAGACACAGTACCATGTGAAAGTAAAGCCGAAAGACTAGACAAGCAATAGGCGCCTGCAAGACATGCTGGCCTGTATTTATATGAGCTGATGTAAATGTTTTATGATAGAAGTTAATTTTCAAATTGAAATTGAACAATATTGAACTTGAAATTTTAATATTGTGCCAAGTTAATGTGGGCTGCGTATGCCTTTCTTCCTGTCATCTGTTTCATGAATCGATAATCAATTCTTATGTTTTCAATTTATACAGAGGAAGCAATCAAAGAGTAGTTGATTTCAGTGTAAAAAAAGGTATAATTGTAAAAGTAACAAAACGTCAATACCACAGTGAGGGACTAAATGCGCTGAAGTTGTTAGCATCTGTTATGCATGTCGAACATGGCATAATCGTATTTGGTACACCCGTCTTCGCTCACAGCGACCGAGCATTATTTCAAAGGTCTAATGTCCCCTGCCAGAAGAGAGAAACTATTCATTTTCGTGCTTACTAATGCGTTCCGTGTTTGTCCCGAGTGTGAGAAATGGCCGATGTTTGCTCCGTCGGTCGTATTACGCATGCATTAAATACCTCCGGCCAGCCTGAAGGGTAAGAGGATTTTGTATCTACAATACTTGGACAAATTGAGGCAGTTGAGGGACTCCGGGAGTCTCCTCGCAGGGTGATCTTGAGTGAAGCGAGTTAACGGACAGAATTACCATTTTCGGCCTTCGCCGTCAGGAAGACCCAACAACAACGGGACCTCCCCCTGCCCTGCCCTTGCAAAACCAAGGGCTCTATTCCTTCTAATGTTATTGCTTCCATCTATAATTGGCGGACTTAGCGGGGGGCGGCGGTTTGGGATGAGTTGAGCGTTGAAGAAACGACAAGAGGAGAAGAAATCTTTCGTAACGGAAGGTCTCTTTCGATTTATTTCAGTGTTTGACTTGACCGGCTCGAGGGATTTGATAACTCCTATTGCAGGAAGATTGGATGCTTTTCTCCCGAAGATTGGGAAAAATTGGAGTGATGGCCTGCCCCAGCGGGAGTAACAAAATGTGGGTGCGTGATGCACTACGAAACTGGACGGACGTTTCGGGAACGCAGGTTTAACTCTCCTGGGGATTCCACATTTGTGCGTCCAATCTAGAACGGACACTCGCTATGCGAGTTAATTCCTGCACGTGCGGGAGTTTTGGCCGGAGAAATGGAAGGGAAGGGGGGAGAGGAAGTGGGTGCTTGGTAGTTTGAGGGCGTAGTGAGGGTTGGGTTAGATGGAGGGAAAGGGTCAACAAACACCAAGCTAACGAGCCTAGACCTGGTCGTCTACAAAGGGTGCGTGCTACGGCGGGACTCACTGTCTGACGCTGTAATCATTCTCAAACTTCTCGTCATGTTCGTCCTTTTGCTACCGACACCGCTCAGATCTATCAGGACATGTGGCAGGAAATATTTGAAACTAAAACGAAAGGGTAGCTTGGAACGAATTTTGATTTGATTAAGAGATGAAAATCAGATTAATATATTAAACGTTCGTTAATTCAGTGCCATTTTGAATTTAATACTATCGTTCTAAGGATAATATTATTGCTAGAAAAAACTTTCCTAAGTTTCTAAACAATATTTTGCTTACACGACGGTAATTATAAAAATATACCTTCTCTTAAAAAATATCAACTAACTCATATTTTACAATAGAGCTGGATGTGCTTCTATTAAAAAAATGCACTTGTCGCTGCGAAAACCTTCCAGTTTTAATGTGTATAGAACGAACTGCATTCTATTGTGTTATCTAATAAGATCATTCCTGTTACTTGCAGATAGAACTAATTGTACGAAGGCAAATCGAAATGTCTTTGGCTCATTTTTTTTCAGCCGAAATAATAAACAGGCAGGGAAATCAAAATACTTATAGGAATTGTTCTATGTACCTTGCACTATTTCTTCACATAGTCACCACAGCGGTTCAGACATTTGTCCCATCGTGGCACTAATATGGAGGTGCCGCTATATGTAGAATTCGGCCAGTTGATCGTGGAACCACCGCCGGACAGCTGTCTTAGCTTCGTCGTCGCAATTGAACTTCTGTCTTGCCAGGAAATTCTTCAGTGGACCGAACACGTGGAAATCACTGGGGGCGAGGTCTGGACTATACGGTGCATCACTCATTCGAATGACTGAAGTCTGTCGATGGTCCTGTTTGCCACATGAGGCCTGGCGTTATCGTGTAGGATAACCACATTGTCCACATCGAGAATCCCTTGGCGCTTTTTCCTGTCAGCGTTGATGGTGTCACCTCGTGACATGAAATCTAACAGGAGTGGCTCTCGGCAATCCCAGAAGACCGCGAGCAATGTTTTCCGTTGTGAGCGAGGAGCGAGGACGCCCGCTCATTGTCATGAAGGTCTTCTCGGCCATTAGGAACTCACAACACTAACACTTCACACTTCTCAAAGCGAGACACTTGTCCCCATACGTCGTACGTCGGTTGCATTTTCCTATGGATCTCGATGGACGTTCGTCCCTTGCTCCATAGAAAACTAATAACACTTCGCTGCTCATACGACGTGGACGTGTTGAGTACTACAGCCATCTTTGCAAACTGACAGCAGCGCCATGCCGCGGAGCAGCCGAGAGTTAACGCTGGGCCGTTCCAAGAAAAACCTATTGCATTGAATGTATATCTCGGTATTCTACATTGCATGACGTCCCTGTTTTGTTTGAGTTTGTTTTTAGTTCACTTTATGAGCAGAAACGCTAATCGGGACTGGACCAAAAGTTTAAAGTAGGATCTGAACCACTACATACTTCCACAGGGTATTGAACCTGCGATTCCTTGATTGTGTGTGTGTGTGTGTGTGTGTGTGTGTGTGTGTGTGTTTGTGTTTGTGTGTGTGTGTGTGTGTGATGTTTGTACGTAATGTCGCCCCTTTATTAATGTGTGAATAAAAAATAGGAATTGTAGATTCGTGGTGACTTCACGCAACTGAGAGATGGAAGACAATGTTGAGGTCCGAAAGAACGATTAATATTATTTGTATGACATTTTGTGGATATGTTACCATTCAACTGCAAGTCACAAGAATTACTCCCCAACCGCTCATTTATTAATACATGAAGCAGCCCACAGAATAACGCTGCATGGCACTTTTGGGAATGTGCTGAGTTACCAGTGGAATCATGCTGCGGCCCTGCTTCTACAGGCTACAAGCTGGCCAGTCATAAGGTCGGATGGTGCTCAAAGATTGATACTGTTCTTGCATAATGTTTTATCTTTTCTGCTCTTATAGTCCAGTAAGGTTTTATCCGTTTTTTCTCGCATTCACTGAAATGTGCCATACAGCGTTATTCGGTGGAATATTTCAAATGTCTATGTTTATTTCTTTAAATAAATAGATTGTAAAACAGAATTAAAATTGTCATATTTGTACATACACGACATATGTTACAATAAACACGCGATGAATAGTAGTATCTAATTAAATTAATGTACGAATGTTGGCATTATGGTCTACATTGGAAACATTAAGGAGTTTTTGTATTTCGACAAATATCCGGGGGCGTTTTGACCATTGAGCAAAGGTGCATTCGCACCTAGATATTACCAATGTATTACTTCTTGGGCCCCTTGAACTTGGTATCAGTAACAAGCTAATAAAATCACTGAATACGGTGTACAATGTAACAGTTTTGAAAATTCAGTTCAAAATTGGAAATAATTGCCGTGAAGGTATGTACTCTGTTGGCTTTACGGGAAGGAGGAAGATTCTCACTATTCATATTAATTATTAGTAATGTCAATTATAAAATATTACTTCATCTTGGGGTGTTTTTACATTTAAAGCACACGCATCATTTTTACAAAAATACCATTGAAATATCGATTCTCTGTGTGTATTAAGAACTGAACTCAATTAAGAAAAATTGATATAATTTTTATAGGGTTTCATAATGAGTCTGTTGTTACTGTTTACGTGTGAATATGATAAAGGAAGGCGAACAAGTAGAATAATTGCTTTAGTCCAAAGCAAAGAATGGGAGGATATGCCGAATTATTTTCTTGCCCTGGATCTCCTACGGCTTTGATTTAAGATGGCAACATCATAAGTCTAGAAATAAACACACTTGTAAAAAGGTTCTCAAAAAAATTAAATTAATGACTTAAGTAGATGTTCATTCATACACATTTATATTGAATTCTATTTTGATTTGGCGTTGGCCCCTCTATCCACGCTTGTACAAGTAGAATCAAAGTTAGAAAATCGGCAGGATTACTTTACAATATGACTATTTATTGTTGCAAAATAAAGATTTCATTGGGGAGACTTGAAATAAATTGAATTTCCTTATATCCTTGTTCTAGTTATGGCACAAATTCCAAATTTGTATGGATGGAGATCGCAGGTTCCACAAGAATATCCGAGGAAACCGCAGTCGAATTTTATTCGTCAGGAATCAAAAATATCGATCATAAGGCCTTTATACGACCGCCATTGTGAAGATCCTTCCAATGGCATCTCCTTGAATGATAAAAATGCATCCCAAGAGAAGTTTCTCTTTTAAAGAAGGAAACTCGGACGGCAGAAGAACAATTGTAGGAATTCCTTCGCTTGTGTTGGTTTGAATAAAGATGACACGGATCGCGACTGTTCAGCCATGGTGATAGAGATTCCATTCTGCGGTCGGGAAAGGTGTCCTGAAGTAGGTCGATTCAGGATGGGAATTTGGACTGAGATTTCGCAGGCAACCTGAGATGAATTTTTTAAGTAAAACTTCTAAACGGTTCTTGCAGAAAAGAACTTTTGACGTCTCGATTTGAAGTTGTTTTCTCAAAATATTTCAGAGATGTCTTCTTGTATGGGGTGTATTTGGAAATCTAGAGTACATATTTGTAACCTTTTCACTGGAGATCGAAAGGTAATTTTAGATAGTTTACCGGTTGATGTTTAAACCACAACTTTCTCAAATTAGAATATTTATATACTTATAAAATAAGTTGTTGAGTGAAAAAGAGTGACTACTTATCTTAAAGGACGTAACACGCATGAGTAGATGTTTTAAATATTGATGTTTGAGTGACAAAAGTCACACGAGTTTTCTCTTGTTTTTCGCAGCTTTTCCGATTCTCTTGCAAATCGAAACGATAAGAATCAATGATTAGATGAAATCCATGAAGGGAACCTCGCAAAGGAAAACCCACGCCCAATTGATAAACACTTAAATGTCCAATTGATCAAAGCTCCGCTGGATATTTCAGATAGTGTTTCGTTTGGGCATTTGCCAATGCTAGCAACATTCGGAACAAAATTCCCCTTGTTGAGATATTATATGGGTATAATGTAGGCACACATTACAATCTACACTGTGGGATGGAGAGATTTTACTAGCAAGCAGCACGCTCAATCAATCTTAAAGTGAAAGTTTGCATTTTGACGATTATCTCTCATTCCCAAACTAAAATGTAGCTGAGACGGGAATAATTTCAGCTGACACATGCATCTTATCTACAGTTAGGAGATGAAGGCAAACATAGTTGTCCTGGTAGACGAATAAGGTTTAAAGACCAAGGATGAGTTGCATACTAAACCATTAATATACAGACATTGCACTTGACGCTTTGAACTTTCGTTTCCTCTTGTAAAGTTTGTAATAGGTGATAAGGCAGCTTTTCCATTTTTGAGTTCACTGCTTCATTATGCTATTGAGATTATAAAAACCAACCGAGCTTTCATAAATTTATAGAAAAATGAGGAAGCTTGTCTCATACAGGGTGTTAAATAACATCCAACCAACTCTTCACTGTGTGTAATGCCGAATACTGTAGAGAAGCCTCTATTGGGAGAATAAAAAATTTGAATTGATTGTTGATTTTATTGATTTGCTTTATTTTACTTCGCTTTTTGTGCCACTTTTGGCTAATTTGCGAAGATGGGAATGAGTGATGATATGATGAAATTGATGAATGAACACACAAACATTCATGCTCGGGCCTGGATTCGAACCCGGGACCCCTGGCGTCGTAGCGACTCCGACACGCGGGCCGGCTTACTATCTACGTATTATGTGTTACATTATGTTACAATGTGTTGATCTTGAAAAATTAATTGAATCCGTAAAAACGTTTAAAACAATGGTGCAGGTTGTCGAGCCGTCTAGGTGGCCAAGTGCGTTGAGTGATCGATCTCATAACCAAAAGTACCGGAATCGATTCTCGGCTTGGGTACGTTTATTCCTTTATGAGCGTTCTTTCATCAATTTCATGTAATGAATCTAAACGGAGGACTCTTTATAAAAGAGGTTTTACTCTCCCAATACATCAGAGTTTCATTATGTACTCAGATACATACGATAGATCCTGAGGTTTATGGTGCATGTAAAAATAATGTTATGGCAACATTTGGACAAGAATTATTGAACATATTTCGAAACATACTTTTCACTAGAATATATTGCTCGTAGAAATGTCATGGCTTTCAAAATCAAGTCATAACATTTAGAATATGTGCAAGTAAATTGCAGTTATGAATTATCGGGTGTTTTTAAGAATTCTGCTTTTACTTTAGGAGAATATGTTGCCTGCCAAGACATAGGCTCTTTATTGAACACGTCCTTTCAGTTGGTGCCCTTGTGCCTGGAAAACAAAATCCAAACCCTATTAACCCATACATGAAGGTAATTTCCTATTTTGGTTATTTTTAAACTATACAAGTCAATGAGTCCAGTGACGAAACTAGGAGAGAGCAGGAAGCAGATGTCCCACCCAGTCGACAAGACCGCCTCCCTTTCAAACAAGAAAAATGGATAAAATTTATTTTTGCATAAATATGCGTTTTATGTAGCATTTACGGGATATATTAAATACGACTACCTTACATGTTCCACCACCCGTTTCAGTAACACGTATTATTTTAATTTAGATTGTGAGTCATTTACACTTTTTGTGTAGCTGGTGTTAATGTTTTTATATTCTGTTCATATGACCAAATTGTTGAACACTTTGATTACTTCTATTATCATTTTATCAATAACTGTTTGTGATACATAATATCTAATTACATTTTGAAATCAGCACCATCGACATCTTTCATAACGTCACAAATGTAGACACCCGATCATTCATCGTATTTCAAAATTTATCTTATACTATACTTTAATATACTATTCATTTTACTATAGTTCTTTTGCGTTTTCGTGTGCATTTTACTACACCAACAACTTTTCAATCATCAGATTTTTGTTTCGAAAATGCTGTATTTTGTCTCATTGTGGCTTATAGCTTCAATAGGCATAAAAGTGATGTAAAATCAAAAAGTACAAAAGCGGTTTAGGATAAATTAGCAACAAGAAGGTTAATTTGGATTACAAACCTCAAACTTAGGATACTGGAGAAGGTATTCTCCTCCTTGATGCGATGACGTACAACCTAAGTATGAGTCTGTTCATTAACTACGTTGAGTTAACGTGTTTCCAGTGATATTTCCGAAGATATCCTATTATTGTTCTTCTTTTGGGCGTTCCTGTAATGACATTATCTGTATTCATTCATTAATTTCCTATCTTTCTCTCTCGATTAATCGCTACGAGGAGGATATATGATGAACTGACGAAATAAATTATGAGACAAACAGACATATATATAAATATATCTTACAAAAGATTCGAACGTAGATGCACTGGCTTGGAAATGTGCTTCGTTAACCACTCTGCCACAGAGATCGGCATTACCCGCATTCAGCAATAAATATTTAAAAATGGAAAATAAAAATTATTAGCCATCACATTCATATATATATATCCTTGCACGTTATGTAATATATCAATTTGTTTTGTGTTTTCAGTTGCCTACATACGATCATAGGTTGAGTCATTCAAACTTCAAAACAATATATACAGTGTACAGTTATGGAAACAAGTTATTCCCCATAAGGCTTTATGTAATAGGAGGAAGTAATGCAGGAGGGTAGGCAACACACATTGCACCCTTCGATGATCGGGTGATTTTGCCTGTTTTAACCCTGAGAAACGTCTTCCACGCGAAGGTCAGCATGACAGGAAGGCAAAGAGGGTCACGTGACTATTGGTTACGCGGAGTGTTGTGTTTCTCCACGTCCCCAGTTCTTTATCCAGCTGCAGAAAAAGTAGAACTGCATGCAATATATGAAAATAGGCTGTTTTCAACTACACGCTTAATTATGATTTTCCCAATTGTAAATCTGTCAGAAGTGTCTTCCGATTTAGTCGGGACAGTCTTTTACTTTGAATTCCTGTTCGTCATAGGCGTAACTTGGCGGGGGGAGAAAGGGAATTTGTAACCCCCCCCAAATCAGGTTTCTTAAAGCTGCTAAAACAGGAATTACATACTACGATTAGACGCGTCCAAAATGTATTATATTTGAAAGAAGCTTCCCAAAAAGATACCAATTTAATACTTTGAAAGTGTATCAGATTTGTTTATTACGTCACATCTTAGCGTGGCAAAGGTCGACTACAAAGTAGGATTTCGTAACAGAAAAATGAACCCAATCCTTTTATTTCGTAGCCGATTTTATCTGGAAACTGAAATTAAGAATATTAGTTAACAATGTCATTGGTAACCAATAAAAAATGAATTATTGTGTTAGACCCAATTCTTTACTACCTTAGCACAATCTTTTTTTGCAAGTTTATATTTTATTGTAAGGCCTTACCTCTACGCCATCAGGGAGGCGCACACAATATTTTTATTTCGACCTTTTTAAACCTATACATACAGTATGTAACATTCTTATTCGTACACACGGATTTTCAAAGACAATGCTTTAATATCAGAAAGGAAAGACACTATTTTGAAATTGTTTCTTTACAATTCAATAACTAATATCATTAGGAACATAAAATCTTACCCAAATTCTGTATAACCAATGACAATAATAAATTAAATGAAACTGAAAGAGAAACATGCCATTTTATGTACAACTTTTCTATTCGTACACTTAATAATATAAAAGAAAAAAGTATATTCAGAGCAAATTGACTGACAGTTCTAATACTTTAATGCGTATCCTTTGGTTTTAATTACTGCTTGACACATGTTCTTCATAGAATTAACCAGTTTTCCACATGTTTCAGAGCTTATTGTATTCCACTCGGCTTGCACAACAGTTTTCAACTCTTGTTTGGACTTGACGCCTGCTTTATGGACTCGACTCTTCAAAATTGCCCATAAATACTCAATGGGATTTAAGTCTGGACTTTGAGCTGGTGTTTGTAGTAGTTTGGGCATATTCCATATTAGCCAATTCATGTTATTCATGCGCCTTATGCTTACTGTTATTGTCTTGTTGGAATCTGCAGATAGGCGGCATGTCCATTTTTTGGGCACTCGGCTTTACATTGTTCTTAAATATGTCCAAATAGACTTATGCGTCCATGATACCATCAATAAACTGGATGGTACCAACACCTTTGGACGACATACAGCCCCAAATCATTAATGACCCACCACCGTGTTTAACTGTTGGAACTGTGTTAATGTGATCATTGTCTTTATTGGATTTTCTCCAGACCCTATTTATCCCATCTGACCCGTATATATTAATCTTTGACTCGTCTGACCATATGACAATATCCCAAAATTCCTGGTCCTTGTGGATGTGCTCTCTCGAAAATGAAAGTCTATTCCTGAGATTCACCTTATTTGCACATGGCCTCTTTCTTGGTATTCTGCAATGATATCCATGCTTCCACAAGGCACGTCGGACAGTTTGATCGGACATCATCTTGCCAGCATAACATTTTCTACTAACGGTCGTAACTGAGGAACACTTAGTCGGGGTTTTCTCGCACTCTTTTTAAAATAAAGCGTTCATCACGTTTATTCAACCGTCTCTCTTTTGGTTTTCTCGGCACATTCTGTGTTGAACCTTCCTCTCTATTTTTTTTACTATGTATTGAACTGTGGAGTGTGATTTATTGACTGTTTGTCCAATTTTTCTTAGCGAATAACCTCTAAGGGCCAAATTTATAATAACATCCTTCAGATCGGAACTAAGTTCATTTACCTAGCCCATTTTGAACACGCTGATAGATAGATGATAAGCCTACAACAATACCTACGCCAGCATTCCGCTTGACGGGGAGCGCGCATGCATGTTCAAACTTGTTACAAAGTTGCAAACTGCACGAAATCGCCCGAATAGCGGTGGCACT
The DNA here is from genome assembly GCF_977018435.1 of Lepisma saccharinum. NCBI lineage: Eukaryota > Metazoa > Arthropoda > Insecta > Zygentoma > Lepismatidae > Lepisma > Lepisma saccharinum. The sequence goes on along the minus strand of NC_139230.1, from coordinate 60,548,451 downwards.
GTATGCGAGGAAGATTGAAACTCTTGCCTGCGTAACGAACTCTGTGGTTCGTGGGATCTTACCAAGAACGTTAACCATTGAGGTGGATGTTGTAGCTACCACCCCCACAATAAATCAATGGGTGATGTAACTTATTCATCATTCATCCTCAGTGATGAGAGCACTCGTCATTGACATGACAAGTGAAATGCTTGGCAGCGTGAAAGGCACAACTAAAACTAAATAGCTTAACAACTAGAAAAGACAATGGTCACTTATTCGGTTTTATGAACCTTCGAACCTGAATCATGGCTGGGTTAGGATAATTACCTGTCTATCTGAAGAGTGACGATTAATACAAAGTAACGTCGTATAAAATAAAACTAAGACCTCTCTAGGCTTCGTTGCTCGTTGAGTGATACGCCTGTACGAATAACAATGTTGCATGAAACGGCGTGTGTTTCTCTTTTCACACAAATTATATGCTCTGTTTATACACTTTGAACATACATTTTTATTGACATTTGTTGGTGAAACCTTCATTAACATTAATTTCCAGGTACGTACATATGAACGTGATTATATTTACTAGTAGATATGACATTTTTTCCTCGGAAATTCTATGTGTACGAATAACAATGTTACATACTGTATGTATCATAATAGGTTGTTTAACGTTGCTACGCCTCTAGGGATTATTTAGCCAGTATTCGAGCTTCTCTTCCATGTTTATGGTTTCCTGTCTGCAGTAGAAGAAAAGGCAGGTTCCCATAGCTTTTCTTTCAATAGTCTTACAGTGGTTGTATATCAATCATAGCACCCAAAATTGATTCATTCGTTTCAAACACAATCCCCGATGGCGCAGTGGGATCGTCGTCGCCTTGTAATTAAGGGATCCCGGGTTCGATACTCGGTGGAGGAACATAGTAGTTTGGATCCCACTTTAAACTGTAGGTCCAGTCACAATTAGCCTAACATGACATAAAGTGGACTAAATACACCAAATCAAGCAACCAACACAATCCCGTTATTGTCCATATTATCGAATCCAGAACCTTCGACGCGAATAACATAAGAAGGAAGACAATGTGAAATAACCGAATATAAGCAGAGCCTAAAACCTACAACGGATAGATTGGATTAAGTTGACGATACAGCACGCGTTCTGAAATGAACAAAAATACGAAAGTTGAAGGACCTCTATACGCACCCACTTTTCCTCCCCTCAATGGGGAAGACATTCTTCTTGCCAAGGAGCCTTTACGTAGGATTTGGAACTTCAAGGCCACGACGATAAAATGTTCTACATGCAATGACGGGACCAAAACATACGTTCCTCCTTATTTCGTACGCCATTGATAACAGGAACACGTGACCTCGTCTTTGGTAGAGCAGACGCATGCTTGCTTGCCACCACCCTTTAGTTCAGTGACCTTCGCCCGTAGTTAGCAAGAGTTAATGACTCACCAGATACTTGTTATCTGTGGGGCTACACAAGAATAGATATTTCGTTAGTGGCTGTAAGTATTGTTTCATCTGCAGTTATATCAGTTAACATTTGAATATTTTCCTAATGGTTATGTTAGTGATGAACATGTAAATTAGTTATCAAGAGTGAGCTTTTTATCTATTTTATACAGCCTGCATGTATTATTTTTTCCTGAACAAGAAGAAATTCGAAGAAGCAAAATGAGTCGTATAAGAATAGTTAACAAAAGGAAAGAAGAAGAAGAAAACGAAAATGTAAATGCTGAAATAAATTATGGTAGAGATCGAGTGCATACATAACATTTTGTCACGGGGCTTCCTCGATGGCATAGTCATAACGTCGTCGCCTTGTAATCAAGGGATCCCGGGTTTGATACACGGTGGATGCACTTAGTGGTTCGTATCCCACTTTAAACTGAAGGTCCAGTCCCGATTAGCATACATGTGCACCAAACAAAAACTAAGATAGAAATTGTCACAGTGTAAGAAAATGTCATGTTCAACCACATACGAAACAAAAAATAATAATTTATTCCAGGTTGGAGTTCACATCTGTAGCATCTAACCAACACAATTATGAATCGCAACATATTGTATCAGATCCATTTTAATTATACATGTATGATAATATAAGAGAAGTAGAGGAAAGAGAAAACAAAGCGAAACACGGACGCCTTCTCCAGAATTTCAAATCTCGTTAGATAAGGTTCTGTGTTGGAGTCCCGGACAGGCATGACTTTCTTGTTCTTGCCCTTATATCTGCTTCATTTCATCATAAGTCATCGTTATGGTTTACCTACAGGGGAAGAATAATGACAATAATTGCCAATAACAAAGAGAACAACTCGATTACGGAGGTGTCAAGAAGAAACGAAACTTGGCAGTGTCTCAGTCTCTCGGTTTGTCGAATTGAAAATTGCTCTCCCGTTCTCGGTCTCGACTAGTTAAATATAGAAATCGATTGATTGATTTGTTATTTTAAGTCCACTTTATGCACAGGAAGGCTAATCGGGACTGGACCTACAGTTTAAAGTAGGATCCGAACCACTATGAGCCTCCACCAGGTATCGAACCCGGAACCCCTTGATTACATGGCGACGACGCTACCACTGCGTCATCGGGAAGGCCCTATATAGAAATCGAAAACGTATGTGAATGAATATACATGTATTTCATATATTTCGGTTTTGTAGGAGATTTCGTGAGAGATGAAATAAGTTCTCTTCCATCGTATTTATTTTTATATTTTTGTTCCCTGTTCGCTGATCGCGACGATAACGACGAGTGACCATTAAATGAAATTGATGACGAAATAGTCAAACACCCCCGACCAGGGCGGTATTCAAACCCGGGAACTTTGACGACGATATCGAATGTCAAGCACTTAATGAGCTTACCCACCGAGCCTGCTTAATGTTGTTTGTGTCAGGTAATTTGTAATAACTGTCAATATCCAACATTCACTATAATTTGCTTCATAATTTATCTTATTGTTGTGATTAACCTGAATTCGAAGAATTAGTTGAAAGGCAGAAATACAAGATTGAATGTCTCTGATGTTACTTCGTGCCGAATAATATGACGTGATATTATGATATGAATTTATTAGTCATATAATATGCCTAGTCATTCCATTGATTGATCCCAATTGAGCACACAAAATATGGTATAATGTCCAATCCATGGAGGAGTGGTTAGCACAGCGCGCTATGATGGCGTGGGTGTCCTTGGTGAGTGTCCATTCATCAATTTCATCATATCATCACTCATCTTCATCGTCGCTATTTGCCAAAAGTGAAAGAATAGCGAAACAAAATAACAAACATCCAATCAAATCGAACATCTCCACCGATTTAATTCTATACGGTACCAAATTCCCACTGTATTACTGCATCTTACGTCATTTTACAGCATCTCAATTGTTTTCCGATTCGAAAACAATTGGGATGTTGTTTTGTGCAGTTGATTGTGCATTGTTTCGTTGTTTGGATTGTTTAAATAACGTCGCATTAATTAGTTTTAGACCAATCGTGAGAGAGGGAAGCAAGAACACAAAGATGGGGAAAAGACAAGGGAGAGACCACGGCTCGCTTTAAAGGTAGCATCCCGTGAATACAACTGAAGTGACTGCAGAATATTATGGATAAAATTTATTTCGCTTTTTCCTTTTATTTCTGTTTTAGTTATTTTACGAGGCGTATTCGTAAAGTAAGTACCGTTTGCAAATATTGCCTCTGTATCGATGCAGTCGCGACCGTGTGAGTTCTCGCTGAAGTCCTTCATCCGTTAGTTAGCCACAGGCACGCGTGGGAGCAGGTCATGCTTTTTCTTCGTAATTTTCTGAAGGTTTGAAATGTTCAAGAAAATCAATCGGCCCGCCTACTGTGAAGTCCGGTCTGTGATTTGTTTTCTCAATGCAAGAATGGTTGAATTCTTGCCTAGAGGACAGACCACCAACAAAGATGCCTGCAGTGACACATTAATCCGGCTGCGTCCTGCAATTCAAAACAAAAGACGCGGAATGCTTAGCGAAGGCGTTTTGTTGCTTCACGACAATGCTCGTCCGCATACGGCCCAAAAAACTCAAAATTTCATTACGTCATTCGGCTGGGAACAATTGTTCATCCGCCAACAGCCCTGAGTTGACACCAAGTGACTACCATCTCTTTCTTCATCTGAAGAAGAAGTTTCTTGCTGGTCAGCGTTTCGACGAGGATGACGACGTCGAAGCAATAGTGCATGGATGGCTTTCGTCACAGGCGGGAACATTCTATGATGATGGGATACAAAAACTAGTGCCACGCTACGACAAATGCTTAAGCAATGGTAGAAACTACGTAGAAAAGTAGTTTAAGGTCTATAGAATGCAATGCAAATAAAAAAAGATACGAAACTATTTTACTTTATTTTTTAAACCCTTTCTGTACTTACTTTACGAATACGCCTCGTACTTCGCTTTTCTTCTACCACTCGCGTTAATCGTGTCGGTGAGGAAGAATTATAAACTCGGGAAATGGACGATGGGACAAAAAAATATATTCCTCTCCCACGGTTCGAAACTGTAACTACAAAATATTGTCTTATTTTTAAAATTTACGGCCAAATATGGTTTGTCACGTAGCAATTTTCGCTTATCTCTTTCTCAAGGCGTTCCATTGCCTCTCCGATGGCGTAGTGGTAACGTCTTCGCCATGTAATGAAAGGCTTCCGAATTCAATACCATATAGAGGGACATTTGGTTCGGATCCCACTTTAATCTGTAGGTCCGGTGCATAAATTGGACTTAAACAATTAGCGTGTGGAATGTGGTCTGTGATGAGAACCATCGTTTCTTGGCAATGACTCTAATAATACTGGAAAGAATATTTCCTTACGACTAGCTCTTGTTAAGAAACCAGTTCCTGGAATTTTCTTCTCGAGGCCTCGTAGCATCCAGCTGTTCGTTGTGGCTGGGGCACGAGTCATGTGACTCATGCTATCAACGCTCAATCCTTCCCGAGAACTCAGAATCACCAGGCAAACTAGAGCGAATATTTTGTTATTTGGGTTGCATAAACAGCAGGTTTTAAGACGTTACGAAATTCTAGGTCCCGTGGCCCAGGTAATTCTTTCTCTGACTGTACACATCCCAATGCAGGTTACGCTAGAGACCCAGCCTTTTCTTCTCGTGACTATACACCAGTACCTTGATTAAAAATTAAATATTTGAGGTCACAAAGGTATAACAACACTTCAACTTTGAACGTAGAGAGTGCTTGAAACGAATAAACTGTTATCTACCGCACAGATGATCCCCCGAACTTGGTGCGTGTTCAAGATAAACAGCACTCTGGAGTCGTGCGTTCTAAAGGCCTAGGAGGTAGAGCTTTCTAAAATTAAGATGAATCTTGTTGAACAAGAGAAGCGGCAAAGACAGACCGGGATAGCACGCGAACGTGCAGCTTTCCAGGAGAACTGAACTTCACGCAAACCTCTCAGGTGTCACGCACTCAGCCGGGATTACCAAATCCCTTTGCAAATCTGAAACCTGATGCGGCAGCTAGTCAGACTGCTTGCTCGTCTAACATTCAAGGTGCCTGCCTGTGTCTCGTGGTGCTTTTAGCAAATCTCTTCTTTATCATCTGATATTCAAACCAGGGTGCGCGTAACCATGGATGAACTTTAACGTTCTAGAAGAGACAGATCGACACTGTATTTTATTTTCATAAAATTATTGTGTTTAAACTATGAAATGTAAAACTCACAAGTAAAACATCATTGTATGACAATTCAAAAGCTAAAGTGAAAGTTTGTTCCAAGTCAACTTTATGTACAGATGGGCTAATCTGGAAGGGACCTACAGTTTAAGGTGGGATCCGAACCCCTACGTGCCTTCAAGATGTACCGAACCCGGAAGCCCTCACAAGCCTCAATGCCATCGTGGAGGTGACAATTCAAAAACCAACATATTTCTGGAATAACTTTTGCCTTTGGTGAATTAAGATTTATTTACGTCACAACTATAATCAACTCAAATATGTTTTTGGGATAGCGTATATCGATGAAAACATGACGATTATAATTTAGAAATGACATTTCTATTTTCCTACCGGGTATTCTTTGTTCTAACCACCACCATTGGCCCACGACACAAAATGACTAATTATGTGAGAATAATTGGCGTTAGGATAAAACTGAGCTCATCATTTATTTATTTATTTATTTATTAAACACTACAGGCAAATGCCCAGTTACAGTGCTTTGAGGTTAACTGAGTTCAGTTTACATACATATTGACAAAACAAGTAATTAAAAATTGGTAAGAGAAAACAACAAAGACAAGTAGAAAATAACTACGTATAAGACGGAACAGAATAATCATTACATAACAACAATATATAATACAAGGGTGGTATGTCATAAAGTATACAACATATTTGGTTACAATGCCATTATATACAGGGTTCACATAATAAGTTTGCTTTTAGGTCTAAATAGATCAATGTCAGGGGTATTATTGGAGACTATATTGTACAACGCGCACATCCTCCTCATGGGATCCATTTCAGCCATCCTGGTTCTACCGCGTGAAATTTTAAAGAGGTCATTTCTGGGTCTTAATTTTGAGCATGGAACGTAAAAGTTTATTTTTGCGAGAAGTGCGGAGGAGTCTGTTTTTCCATTGACAAGTTTCGAAAGGAATGTTAACTGGTGCATCTGTCTTCTTTTTTCAAGGGACGGGACACTCAGCATGTTGCGTAAGATGTCACCCGAAGTGAATTTTGGATAAATGCCATCTAATTTATATACTAAATACCTTAAGAATTTATTTTGGAGTTTTTCTATTTTTTCGATTTCCTTTATAAATAACGGGTCCCAAACGACTGAGGCATATTCAAGTTTTGATCTGACAAACGTATAGTAAAGTAGTAAAAAGGTTTCTTTTTTCTTAAACTGGCTACACATTCTCATCACAAATCCTAGGTTCCTGTGCGCTTCACTGTGGATGCGCGCAGTGTGTGTCTGGAAATTTAAAACTTTGTCAAATGTGACTCCAAGATCAGTTACAGTATTCTCTCTTAGGATTTCTACGTCGGAAATGTTATATGAATATTGGATGGGATGTTTGTTACGTGTGAATGACACTACTTTGCAATTCTTGAGATTGAGATTAACCTTGTTGTTCTTGCACCAATCAAGTACTTCGTTAAGTTCGTCTTGTAATTTCGTACAGTCGTGATCACTTTTAATTTGTTTGAAAATTTTGACATCGTCAGCAAAGATTAATTTTTCGGAGTTTTTTAGTGCATCTGGTAAATCGTTAATGAAAATCAAGTACAGCAGGGGGCCTAGGTTCGAACCTACGTAATAGGAGGACCTTAGTCCTTGGTGCATGACATATTGTCGTCTATTCTGTAAATATGAAGCAAGTAGTTTTATAAGTTGCGGGGAGAGGCAGATGTAAGCTAGTTTCTGAAGTAAAGTATCGTGGTGTACAGTGTCGAAGGCCTTTGAAAAGTCCGTGTATATTACATCGACCTGTCCTTTATCGTCAATAGTTGACGCAACGTAATTTGTTAATTCGACGAGATTAGTCACAGTTGAACGGTTTTGTACAAATCCATGCTGGTGTGGAGAAAGGATAGATTTGACATGAGAGTAAATATGATTATAAATTATTTGCTCAAAGAGTTTAGCTGGAGCTGACAGTTTCGCGATTGGTCTGTAGTTACTTATGTCTGTCTTATCTGCTGCTTTGGGGATTGGACAAATCTCCGTCGTTTTCCAACTTGCGGGGAATTTTTCTGTTTTCAAGATTAAATTAAAGAGGGTGTGGAGAGGAAACTTCAGCACCTCTGAGCAACCTTTAATAACGTAAGGGAGGGGGGGATTAGGTCCGGTCCAGCTGCTCTTTTTGGTTTGAGTTTCTTGATGGCTTTTTCGATTTCTTTTAGGCAGATTTCTGTAATGCTTAAGATACTAAGTTGGGATTTCGGGAGCGCGTTCGTACGTGTGATTTCGTAAGAGGACGGTTCCGCGGAAAAGACAGATTCGAAATATGTAGCATAAATATTCTGGATGTTATTGTTATCGATAGGTTCACCATTGAGTTTGGTTGGTTGGGCTGGTGGATTCTTCCTTTGATTCTTAACTAAAGACCAAAATAGATTTGGGTCGCGAGTCAGATTAGCTTCGCAGCTGTTAAGGTAGTTTTGGTAAGCTTTGTTTATTTCCGCTTTTAATTTCGTTCTTAGGGCTTTAAAGTTAGCTTCATGATACCCTACATTCCCTTGTTTTTGTTTCCATATTTTATGATGGTGCGACTTGATCTTTATACCTTTTATAATATCTAGCGTGAACCAACATGGGTACTGATTAGAATAAGTTGAGCGGGAGAATGGGACGCATTCATCAAATATACACTTAATTATTTCATAAAATTTGTCCACTGCAAGATCGATATCTTTGTATTTATGTAATTGTTCCCAGTTAGCCGATTTAAATTTGTGAAACATACTGACGAAATCAGCTTTCTTAAAATTGTATCGCTTAATACTCGACTTTGAAGTTTTACGCTTAGGTTTGGGGCGTGGTACATTTATTCCTAGGGGAGGGTGGTGAGTATCTTCCGGCACCAGTGCATCCTGCCGGAGTATCGTTACGTTATCTATATTTGTTAGGACAAAATCTAGGGTTTTACCGTTGGCATTTTGTATAGTATTTAAGTTTTTGAGATCATTAAAATCAATAAAGTACTTCAATTCACGACAGTGGGAACCTAACGTGAGGAGGTCGTTAGTAGGATGAGTTATGTCAGGGATGTTAAAGTCACCAGCGATGAGCAATGGGGCCCCTAGAGGACAATGTGCGGTTATGTGGGAGAACAAAGTTTCATATACCGGTAGGGGTGATGACGGCTGGATGTATATTACAGAAATATAGATGGCATGTGCATGTTCCGGTTTTAATTTTATAATTACACAGTCTATGGTTTGTTCAGTTAACGGTAAATCCACCAGTTCAGGGCAATGTTCTTTCTTTACACCAATAAGAACACCACCTCCTAGGGTTTTCCCGTTTTCTCGTGGGTTGCGGTCCGATCTAAAAACACTGTATTGTTCTGAAAATATTTCCGAGTTGGATATTGAAGTGTTGAGCCAAGTTTCAGCGCACAAGAACACGTCGTAGTTATTCGCCAAAATACTGAGAAGAAACTGATTCGTTTTCGTGCGTATACCTCTTAGGTTTTGATAAATAATGCTCATGGGGACTCGATTTGTTTGATTCTCGTGAACGGTTTTGACTGAATGTACATTCTCTGGCGAGTTATCAGAAACGGAGTGTGCACTAGTTGCGTTTGTACTCGTTCCGCTAGGTTCGAGATTGTCAGCTGTTTTCACTAATACACCAGTGGGTCCTGAGGGGATGTCCTTCTTACCTGTCAGGTTGCGATGGGCGTGGCTACGTCGACATCTTCAGAGAGGCCGGAGGCCATTTCCGCGGGACCACTTGCTTCGCCGATCGTACTGCATTCCTGAACTTCCAGGGTGGATAGGGGCTGGGGGATGTTGAACTGCACTTTCACTTCGAGACGGGTTGGCGCCAACAGTTTGGGGCTCAGATAAGGTGGCTGGGTCAGGTTGGAGATCACTCAAGGAATACTTGACATTGTCAACAACGAGGTGGCGGTAACTAATGTAGGCTCTATGACCAGCATTCCGGGCACTGTGCATATGTTCCAGGAGTCCCTGGCGCTCCTTCCGAGTGGAATAGCAAAAGTCATGTTCAACATATATTTTTGTACCTTTTAGTTTGTTGCGGCACCTGAGAATTTCTTCCTTTTTTTTGTACCGTAAAAAGCTGCAAACGATTGGGCGTGGGCCTCGCGTGCTGTTCGTGTTTATCCTATGAGCTCGCTGAATGTCATCCTCTTGCAGAATTATGCTCAGCTTGTCTTGTATAATTCGACGTGCTTTGGACTCGGATTCTGCCCAGTCTTCTCCCGGGGAATCCTCATCGATACCGTAAAACACTAGGTTATCCCGACGACTTCTATCTTCCTGATCATCCAGCCTTTGTTGAAGCCATCTATTGTTCTCCGACAGTTCTTCTACGCGTTTTGTAAGCGAACCTACGTCACTTTGGAGGACATCCACTCTACCGACCAGAGTTCTAAGTGCGTCGTTGAATTGTCGAACTTCGGTAACAAGTGATTCGTGAGACGCTTTGAGATCACGGAACATTTCTTTGATTTCTTTCATTTCGTCACTTGGGCCAGGGTTTGGTTCCACGCCTCCAATCACTAAAAACACTAGCACAACTAGTCCGTAAGCAAAGAAACACTGTTTGAATCCAAAACTGCACCCCACGGTCGCTTGACATTTCGAAGGCACTTTTCCCACGTACATTCCTATACGGCAGCGCCAGGTCTCGGTCGACACCCCCATCTCTCTTCATCGTATTTCTCGTCGAATTCTAGCTCATTTTGATACGTTACAAGACCACCTTTCCATGTAAGGTAATGATGTTGACTCCAAAATGTCGACTTTGAAGATGGCGTTCATCTTGAAAGCCGACATTGGATGGTTTTATTCCTCACCCACACCATGTTTTGCAACATTTGATTTGTTTGTGTTAGCTTGTCTGTCTTTTAAGGAGGTGATTACAAACTATTGACCTACCCTGTAAATGTTCTAAATATAATGTTGTAGTGCCAAAATTCATGCAGCTAGTTTTCTGTAATAGTCATAAATATAATCATAATCACTCTCTGTTGAAGTCTTGTTAATGTGCAATATCAGTGCTTTTAATTGAAGTCTCCATTAACGTGTTTCATAAATTAGCATACATTTTATAAATAAGCTATCAAAACCCCAAAACTTTTTATCAAATGATATGTTAGAGAATACTTAGACGATTAGTGAAACACAAATACGGACAAGTTCAAACGACCGCCTTTGGCTATAATATTTATTTATGCAATTTGATGTTTTTTGCAGTATGAAACATAATTTTCTTTGCGTAAAATCATTTTTTTAACAATGGGAAAACACATGTCTTCGGACACTGTTTATTTGAATCTGCACACTTTGATTGGCGTACAAAAAAAAAATCATGGAGCTACGAAGCTTGCATGCTGAAATATAATTATTTTATTAATGTACTACAACCCTGCAACGAAGAGTAAGAAGCGTCACATGTAAGCAAATCCTGAAAATTTGACCCCCTGTAATTGTAAAAGTATAAGGGCTAGGGAAGAAAAAAAATATATGGTTTCTTACATAGGTCAAGCTAGAAGTGTATAAAATTTCGTTGAAATCCGTGTCGGTGGGTGACAGGTATGACCTGGGTGAATTGATATGGAATCATGACACGCAATATATTATGCATGCTTCCATTATTATTATTATTATTATTATTATTATTATTATTATCATCATCATCATCATTATATTTCTTTATATATATATATCTCTAATTATGCGTTGATTTTCTACCTCTTGGGTAAATTACGACGACGAGGAAGAAGAACTGAAGCAATTGATGATGACAGGTACAATGATGATACAACCACGTCTGGCCAGGGTACGAACCTCGATCCTCTGATTTTGATTTGATTTTTTTATTATTATTTGATTTGATTTGCTTTATTTTACTTCGCTTTTTGAACCACTTCTGGCTAATTTGGGAAGATGAGGATGAGTGATGACATGATGAAATTCATGAATGGACACTCACAAACATCCAAGTCCAGGCCGGGATTCGAACCTGGAGCCCCTGGCGTCGTAACGCGTTACGCTAACCACTACTCAACGGAATTCACCATCATTATATTTAATATCAGTAGGTTAATTTTGTATATCACTCACCTGTAACACTTTTCTGATATTCAAGCCACACCACTGGTATTCTTTAAGTATGAAGACTGGAAGATCCTCTGAAAACAAATAAAAACTAATATTAACCTCCATTACTGGAGTTGTCGTGCACAAATATTTAGCGAGTTTTGTAATTCTTATATTAATATTGACACTAATAAACTAATCGCAAATGAAATAATAACGTTAGTCAAATCGCTCTGTAAGTACAGGGTGATTCTTATAGAACCTGCCTGATGAATTTGCTAGTAATGCTGCAGGTGATGCATACAACCGCTCACGATTACGACATAATAATTCGTGGGCCGCGCTGAGTTGAATGGTGTGTGGATGGTTCAAGGTTCAAGGTTCAAGGACACGTAGCGGTGCAAGTACAAACGTGTTTGCAGTGACCAGGTGACAGGTCCCCAAGATCCCACGACCTACCAGCCCGGATTTTTTCCTGTGGGGTTTACTGAAGGACAAGATGTCTGCAAACAAACCGCGTACATTACAAGCTTTAAAGGACAACATTTCGGATGAAATCAGGAACATCACCGGAGAGGCACTGCAGCGAGTCACAGCGAATATGCAAACGCGGGTAGAGGTGTGCCTTTTTGAAAACGGCGGACACTATCAACACGTGCTCTGATCACAATCAACGGCACACTATCTAAGGTACTTCATGTATAAATTACGTTAATATCTATATGGTATATTTTATATTACAGCTCATTTTGTCGGTAGGCCTCCCCGGTAGGCCAGTGGTAGCGTCGTCGCCTTGTAATCAAGGGGTCCTGGGTTCGATACCCGGTGGAGGCACAGGGTTGTTCGGATTCCACTTTAAAAATGTAGGTCCAGTCCCGATTAGCCTTACTGTGCATAAAGTGGGCTTAAAACACCAAATCAACAACATTTTGTCGGGCCCGTTCTATAAGAATCACCCTATACAACATAAACAGTAGTTTTCCATTTGGCGATCTGTACCTTTGGTACGTACGAAGGCCTAAAGACTTTAAGCTAGGTATCTGTAAGTCAATTGTTTTAATGATTCCTCATGAATTCCATAAATGTTATATTATTTTAAATGTAAAAGGTTTCTGGTTATTTTAAATAGTAGCTTTTGGGAGCTACGTAGCGTCCCAAGACACGGAGAAGTAAAAATAAAATGCGTGCCGATGCTGGAAGACAGGTTAGAGCAAGACAGAATAGAGGCAGACCGTTATTTTGAAAAATATAAACATCTCTGTGTATTTGAAAAAATACCTTTATATTAAGTATAATTTAGAAAAACAAAATTAAATATTATCTTAAAACTCCTTGTGATTTCAACTGAAACTATAAAGAAGGAAAAACGATAGTATAAGGAACTAGTTGAAGTTGAAATTACAAGTGCTAAAATTTCACGGCCATTCTCCGTTTAACTTGACATAATTATTACGTGATAGTCAAAATAACTTTTAAAGAACTTTTTCTGAAATTATTATAACGTTCAATATAGTAACAATGATTATTTTTATGATTATTACAGAAAACTAACTGCATGAATTTTCGTGCTAAAACATATATTTAGAAGATTTACATTCATTTGTATACAGGAACCACCTCTTTAAAAGACGGAGGAGCTGAAACAAATAAATCCAATGTTGCAAAACATGATGTGGGTGAGGGATAAAATCATCCAGACCATGCTACTAAGATGGCCGCCATCTTGGAGTCAACAACATTTTCCTAAATAGAAAAGTGGTCATGCAACATATGAAAATGGTCTACAATTTGACTAGAAACGTGATGGTGAATTCAGTTGTATCGTAACTCGAATCATTCTCGCGTAATTGGTCATTTTGTGTCGTGTGCCAATAGTTTGGAACCACCCCTATAAAAGACAGCCGGACTGATACAAACCAATCCAATGCCTCAATGTTGAAGTGGGTGAGGGGTATAACCACACAGCCTATGCTACCAAGATGGCCGCCGTCTTGTAAGTCACCATTATTGAGTCGTCATTTTTTAAACTTTAAAGATGGTCATGTGGCATATCGAAATGGACCAGAATTTCATGGGGAAACAAGATTATCGCATTGTTAACCTGTAATGTGAACTCTCTAATTAATTTTGACTTCATAGTTACTATATATTTTTGGACTGCAATTTCTAGAATCTGTACACTTTGATTGGTTCATAGAAATAAATTCATGGAGCTACGAAGGTTGCATGCTGAAATATTGTTACTTTATTAATGTACTACACTCCTGCAACGAAGAGCCAGGAGCGACATATCCTGAAAATTTGACCTCTTGTAACTGTAAAAGTGTAAGACCCAGAGAAAAAGAAATTGATACGGTTTCTTACATAGGTCAAAGCTACAAGTGTATAAAATTTCGTTGAAATCCGTGTCGGTGGGTGACATTTCTGTTCTTCATTGGGCGATTTGACATGGAATGACCCATAATAAAAAACACAAGGAAGTAATCGTCTTAGCACGAACAGCAACAGTATGAAGCAACAAAAGCCCAGGATATCCTCTTACGCCATAGTAAACTGAAAGTTGAATAGCGTTTTATATTCAAAATATGTTTGTTGCACTTTTGAGTATTTTATTATTGAAATGTGATCTCTTTCAATATGTATGTTTGTTTAGTTCCACGCCATTGTTGGATTTTCTATGCAAGATGTATCATGAATTCATATTTCCTCACATCTGTGAAAACTTCTTTTCACGATGCGCCCACGTTCGGAATTATAAATTGGGTACCTCACTTTATACACTGTGAATCTCTTAATAATCTCATGTGCGCATGTCCTGCTTTTTATGTAACTTCTTTGATATACTTATATCGTTCTATTCAGATAATTTCAATTGTGCGCTTTTCCTTTTAAGAATTTCCTATTGGAGTTAGACTCTAAGCACAGTGTGTACAATTTCTTTTTGCGTTGTAGAACCATGAAGACAATGCCAAATTTTGGTCGAACACTACATATTTCTAAGTACAGAAACCCTATCAAGACACCTGAATGTTTCACATTTAACTTATTCTGTAAAAACGACATTACTAATTGACGGGAAAAGGAGCAGACCCTCTGTTCTTCATGGGATACAAATTTTCACACGGACGTTGAAGAGAAATGTTTCAAAAAATCTTTGTCTGAAGAAGACCCTGTTAGAGGGCGGTAACGTTACGTTTTTAATGTATATTTTTATACAATAAATTTTGCCTTGGTCAGCATTTTAATGTTTTATTAACATGGAAGCAAGGCTAAACAGTGTTATCAGTTTCTCTGTTTCTTATATGGTTCATTTTATAATCGTTTACTAACAATAATTTATTTATTTACATAGGCCTCCCCGATGGAGTTGTGGTAGCGTCGTTGCCTTGTAATCAAGGGATCCTGGGTTCGATACCCGGTGGTGGCACATAACGGGTCAGATCCTACTTTAAACTGTAGGTTCAGTCCCGATTAGCCTTACTGTGCATAAAGTGGACTTAAATCACCAACTCAATCAATTTATTTACATAACACTTTTTCAAGAGGTGAGGACACTAAGCGAGATCCTTGTTTGGGTGATATTTGGGTAATTACATTTTTTTCAGCAGATAAAAATACCAATTTTCTGCAAATATACGACAGTATTAAGTAAGGAAACGTCGAAATTCTTAAAGATATTTTCTTAATGTTTACCCTCTCGTTCATAATTATATGATCGCACATGCTAACAACTCGTAGGTAAGATAAGAATCAAAGTAACAAGGAAAAGTAAATCTGAAATAATCCACTTGAAAGAGTCTACTATTAAAAATCAATAAATGACACAATCTACATATAATCCATACTTTTTATGAGAAATCGAGAAAGATAGTATAAGTATTCTTTCTCCTCGAGAAAACAAATGCTATATTCCCTCTTATAAATATTAATCTAGGACAATAAAATGAAGTTATGTTTCACAATGGTCTGTTGAAAATATGGCACGTTAATGTTGAACATCTGTAACATTAGGACATTTTACAATAAAGAAAATATACTTATTGGTCACGATTTAAGGAACATAGCTTCACAATGGTATGTTGAAAATACTGCATAAACTTCTAGTTTATGAGTGATATATTTTCCATGTTGTTCTTGTATATCCATTGTACTTTGTTGTTGGAGAATATACGTAGATATGCGTAATACCATCACGACAGAGAGAGGCATCTAGAAATTTCTTTCAACTTTTTTATGAACACTGAAAACGATACAGCGGAATATATCCAGTTTCAAACACACGCGTTATAACTCAACTCCCAGTATCTGAGAAATAAAATGCACCGCATTATTGTCACATGCATTTCAACTGAGAGGGGTAAATTAATGTACAATGGCACATTATGTGATGGACTTGACAGTTCATCGCCTAATTATTTGTCAGTTGTCCATGTTTATTATTGTCTGATTACTGTTGTTAGAGGGTTCCCTTTTTATTATTGTTTTTAGGCATTTCCACTGGCTCCGGCACTACCATAACGGATTCATTTCAGGGATGAAGGGTCGAGGAAATTGTTTCATTTGTGAATGCCGCGTTTGCATCTAATGGATCACTCAGCCGTGCGGTATTTACGCTCTCCCCGCTCGACAAATTGAAAATGCTCTTTCTTTTACATTGTGAGCACTAAAGTACCCAGCATGTAGAGAATTGTTTCATTATGAAAGAACACTGAAATAACATATATTTCCAAATATGGCCCTGAGTAAAATATCTGTGATGTGTTTTTTTTTTCTGATATGTGGTGTTGAATAGCCATTACCATTCGCACAGGAAGCTGTACAGAGAAAATCTCGAAATATATTTTTCGAAACGATAGGACAAATATATTTAAAAAAATTAGTACGTTTTAAGGATTTATAGCCAAGGTTCAAGAGGGGTATTTTTCTTGTATTTGATTACCATATAGGAAAACGTTAAATTGCATCTTTACGGTTATAACCACATTGTATCTTCACGGTATACATTGTCTCTATGCAAAAATAATTATAATAGCTATGCATGTATACAGGGTGCCCCACGCATCAAAAGTTCCGATACAAGGTAGAAACACTTACTAGGGTGTGTTATTAACTTTGTGGCCATCTTCAAATTGTAGTGTTGGATCCAAATTATTATATTTTTTTTTAAGGAGAGGCGATTATCCCAAACTCAGCAGATGTATTTGGTTATGTGTATGAATGTAAATTCACATTACTCCAAAGAATGCATTGCATTAATATTCTCATTTACTTGTTTCCGGAACGGTCCTTCCTAATTTCTACACGCTTGGTATAGCCTACATTTACAGAAGGCACCGTTGATCGGAACATGATTAGTTGTTAGTGAGAATTGCTGAAGAATAAGTAGGTATCGAAGTTTGTACCTAAACGGAACTCACAAAAGTTAATCTACTAATCGATTGACCTCAAAGTCATGATAGACAAACTGAAATTTCATCGATAAAACTATTTTATTTCCATTTTTGTGATTTCATATAGCTATTCTACCGATTTTGGCTAATCATGACGATGAGGAATATGAAGCCTATGAAGGGAATGAAGGAACGCTAACAAAGGAGTACTCATAGTCAGGCCAGGATTCGGACCCGGAGTTCTTTGTCCTTCCTTACACGTATGCAAAATCTAACTGACATAGCAGAAGAAGTGGATGTTGTTTAGAATGGGAGAAAGTCGCCCAAGTATTGAACAAAAATTATTAAATTACATTTCGAAGCTTGCATTGATTTAAATGGAGCTCAAATTGATGATAATGTGGAAAACAAATAAAATTGTCATTGTGATGTCTAAGTTACTATCTTCAGAAAATAAAAAGTTGCCAATATTATAAATATGTTCTCATTGTTGAACGTAATTGATGATGAAAAGGTGCTCCCTTAATTCGTTGAAACCCTGTAGTTTGTCGATCAGTCAACGCCTTCGGCCACTAAGGCGGTTCAAGGCAAATATGGTAATATATTAACGCTACCCACAACTATTTTTCTGTTTTTTTTATCTCGTTCACAAGCTTTCCCATTATGTCTACTTTCGTATTTTTTTAAAAAACGTTTTACACATGTGTATCAACAACCATTGTATAACATGTAATGTAAAAACTATAGGTCTGTTAGAGAGCAACCACATTTCATAAACTTCATTTCCAAGTTATTGAACTTTCCTCTGCTTTTAATTCTGGATTAGTCTAATGAACATAATAGCCCATCCTATCTCTATATGTCGCTCGTATGAATTGAACTAAATACAAAATAACCTCTCGGCTTGCTGGAGCGTTTCCATTAATAAGGAAAGCCGAATATAATGACAAAGGTGGTTGTAACTTCTTCTTTTAACCACCACTCCTGTTTTATATAATCTTTTCACTATTCGGCATTCTTACATTTTTATGATATTCGTTCCATGAACTCCCCAAGCACAGCACTGACTATACATGAGAAAAATACAGATACTCAATAATCCTATAGCAAACCAACAACCTAAGTGTTTTGTGTTTCAACCTCATATGTATTTCACCCAATTCATCAAAGTACAAATATTTAGCCATCTTACTTTTATCGTTTTTCTGCAAATTACAGTCCTGGGTAAGTCTGTAATAATTGCTATTCTCTAACGTTATTTCATTCTATGCCGTTGGAGCGGTTGAATACGCATGTAAACAAATTGTTCGTACATTTAATTTAATTTAATGCTGTAATTATCAACCGGAAATATACATGGGGAAAGATATATTGGATGGACACTCACAAACTTCCATGCCCAGGCCGGAATTTGAACCCGGGATCTTTGGCGTCGTAGCGTGATATGTTAACCACTCCGCCAAGGGGGCCGGCCCGACCAGTGTTATCTATCGAAAACTTAGTAATAATACTAGAGCGCACGCACTCGAATGTGGTAGGAAAAATATTCAACGACACTGGTACAAACAAAAAAGAAACAAATTTTGCACTTGTGAAACGGTACAATGATCTTTTCATATAAAGTTTCGTGATCGATCCTATGTTTGTCTGGTGGTGCGCATCTGGCGTGCGTCAATTCCAAACAACGATATGTAATTTTGCGTCTCAAGTTACCTTATATCTTCGTTCCTCTATACCCCAATTAATTGAAGTTCCTTCTAATGTGAGAATTATCTTCCTCCAATATTCAATTCCTTTATGAAACTCTGTTTCAAACATTTTCAGCCCGTAATATTCACTTCACTGCGTATGTATGAATATATCTCGTATATACAGACATATATATATATATATATATATATATATATATATATATATATATATATATATATATATAAAGCATATTGGATAAGTAATAACCCTTGCTCGTTGCCTCAAGGCAGATATATTCTTGGAATCCACAACACTTTTCCTCTGTGCTGCTTTCATGGAGAAACCCTTGGACACCTATCGTCGTCCTGATTGAAAGGATTTCCTCCCAGCTGCTCCAGCAATCCTTCATCAATCGGCACGGAGCAAGAAGATAACAGGAGTTTACCCACCCACATGCGTACCGCCTACACAGGCGCGCGAGCGCATTTTGTAAATCCAATCGAACAATCTTAATCTTGTCATTCATAGAAGTTGCTCCAGTCTTTTCTTTGGAGTGGTAAGGATTAAATTTGCCACGGTTGCAGAGAAGGATGTGGTGTCGAAAGGCAACGTGACTAAGGCTGAGGACGTGAGGAGAAAATGGAACCTCTTAATAAGACTCTCCTGGGTTTTTTCCCGCGCTTTTCTCTTATTGCTCGTTCTCTTTCCATCTCTCATCTGTCCTTCTTTTCTCTGCCTGTGTTTCCCCTTCGGTTTTCTTTTTTTCTCATCTCCTTCCTTTTAGCTCGTGAGCTGTTCTCGACTATCTATGAATCACCGGAAAAATAGAGAGAAAGAGAGACAGACACACATAGTGGTGGTAGTGGCTAGGCAGGGGGGAGCTAAAAAAGAAGGAGCAGTCGACTGTAAGAGGTAGGGGGAGACGGCCTGAATAACGGAGACAATACAAAGAAGGGGGAGAAAAACTATCAAAGTGAAGAATGGATCATAAAAACGGAAATTCCTCATGAATTCTTCAAGTCTGGAAGTCAGGCAGAGAGATGTACTTATATGCTTAAAATAAATTCCATTTTTGCAAAGAAGAACGTATTTGTTGTGTTAAAATTAACAACAAACTAGAACTTTATGTGGACGAGAAAATTAATATAACGTTAACGTAAATTCTACGGTTACAATTAAAGTCAGTGTTTCGTACAAATGTAAAAAAAATGAAGAATACTAAATCAGATATGGATACTGGATATCTTTATTCTCACATTTCTTAATATCGCACAATGTTTTTAGTTGATAAAAGTTTTTTCCGTAATTTGTCACCGTAAAAGTGGTGCACGACGAGGCGATTAGACACCTAGATCCTTACATACTCGCTTTCCTGATTAGCGCCAAGTGTGTTGCCTAACTCTACGCCTTTGGTAGAACTTGTCATTGAATATTTTTGTATTCAAATCCACTCATCTTCATAGAGTTAGGCAACACACATGACGGATTGCAGGGAAGCGAGTATTTCAGGATCCAGGTGTCCCATTTTTATTGCCAGTGACTGTACAGTGATCCTAACTTAAATGTGTCTCCTCTTAATGTATAATTTCAACAGTCAGGAGGGGCCGAATTTAATGGGAACAACAAGGCTCTCGCATCAAATGAAAAAATCAAATGAAAAAAATATAGACCAGACTCAAAATTAGGACCGTTTTAGCACGTTTAATGTAAATCCCATATCCATGAAATCATATTTTAAGCAACTACAATACAAACCTATTATAATTAGTAATATTTCAATACCACCACAATTTACTACGTACTTACTATTCATTGATTTATGTAATTGTATCATATGAATAGAAAATTAAGTTTATGTGATATAATGTGAATTCATTTCAACGTCGTGAGTCAGCACAAAACAATATTACAGAGACAGTGATTGAACATTATTGAAGTGGTCACTACGATGGCTTTAATAATAAATGTTGATTGAGAAAATGGTTTTGTAATTTAATATACGTATGGTCATATACCAGAACTGGAAAGAAAAGCAAAACTAATGTCTTAGTTAAAAAAAAAAAAAATTAAACTTCAACAGCAAAACAAGAGTTTCAATCTTATATTCCTACATTCTTGCAAAAACTGGAGATGGTAGGGAATTTTCACTGGAAATTAGAACACAAGGTTTTACCGTAATATATAATAATTGATAGTTTAATAATTTTCTTACTGTTTATTATAAATATGTATGTAGTAACACTAAGCTTGAGATTGAGAAAACAAGATCTCAGAGTATTAAATCATTCTTAAAGTATAATATGAAATATTCTGGTTATAAGAGCTGTGCTGACATGTCATATGAAGAAGGTGGGTAACTGAAGTCACCTACGCAAACAGGTATCCATTTGTTATTGTTACACTTCCTTCGTCATTGATCAAGGACCCTTGAGGACACTTTGTTTTGCCCATTGGGAATACTTCACAAGCAAAATATGTATTAATTATGCACCTAATACTGAATTAATGTCAGCTTGTTATTTGTGTTATGATATTGAAAACCCTAGTGTTGAAATGATAGAAAAATTGTGCATGTCATGTGAAATCGTATTCATTGCATCACAAACTCAAGCTGCATTTGTAGCAAGGAAAAGTATATGTATTGCAATACTCGTATTTTTTCATGGGAATGCATTATTATTCATTAATTCTAATAGAGAAAAGTGTTCGCGAGTATACTACTATCGATCGGAGAATTATACGCACATAAACCAAAAATATCGTGATAATTTACTTCTTGATATAAGCGATATAATGAGACTAACGATAACGTCGTGACGTTGACAAATGTGCAACAAGTGCATATCCACCCTCCAATGTGTTCACTTTATATATTGCCTGCAGATGATATATTTACCGAATTATCTTCTTGAACGATTGCCTTTTTTTCTCTCTTCTGGAACTTTCCCTTCCACATGAACAATTTCCTTTCTTCAATATCAGAATTACAGCTCCTTAATCAATGTGTGGGGATTTGCCCCCTCAGCTGTTCAACCGAAGTGCACGGAAGTTGACTTATGATACATCACGTCTTGTCTTGCCTCTGTAGACAGATAAGAATGGGAGTGAGGAAATTAATGGTATTAAAGAAAATGTTCCAAAAGATATGTTCTTTACGAAGACGGAAACTTTGTTACTGTCTTGTAGACTTGTCTCAATGCTTTTCTCAGATGTAACATACTGTGTGGCTCTTGTGTGTACTTTCCTGCTTCCCAGAAAGTTTACTGTTATTGCCTTGAATTCAATCGTTCCATGGTTCGATTCCGACGAAGGCACTCCTTAGTGCTTCAAATTCCACTTTCAACAAGTTCAGACTAATTGGAACTGGATATACAGTTTAAAGCGGAATCCGAACAATTATTTTATGTGCCTCCAAAGGGATCGAACCTAGGATTGCTTGTTTGCAAAGCAATAGTTGAATCAGTGGATTGAAAACAAATTTTGGCAAATATTTATGTGATTGTGTGTTTGTGTTCCAGCATTAAATATGGTATCCTATAATCGTGCAGCTTTCAGGGGGTTTTGCGGTTGTATGGTGCCTAAGATATCGTCTGGTATAATTAACGTGTTCCAGGTTCGATTCCCGATGAAGGAACATTAGTAGAGTAGTTCAGAACTTCAGATCCCACTTTAAACTCTAGATCCAGTTATAATTAACGTATCTGAGCATAAAGTAGATATAAAATACATTTTCTCACGTAGCTTCCAATTGTGTCATTCGTGCTGGAGTCAACAGCAAAGCACAAGTATCACATAGAACAGAGTCTGATATTTGTTAGTAGGCTACTGCTTCTTCCCAACAGTGCGGCATTCATCCAAAAGCGCAAAGGAAAGTATACTTTGCAGTACATACGCATGAACGAGAAATGTTTTTATGCTTCATTTACATATACATATGTATTCATTACGTTAGGAAAAATTAGGAATCATTCGTCATTGGGCGCATAATGTTTTCCAAAACACGCGACATTCACAGACTCTAATGCTGTGTCCCGCTCCAGAAGCACTACCACACTGAATTACATGATCTACTTCCATTGCATTCTGCGAGAGATGTTGGTTTGGTTCAAAGTTGGAAGGTGTTGAAAGAGAACGCTTCGAATCTTCCATGCAAATAACCATAACAAAGAAAACAAATAAAATGATGATCCGCTGATGTTGTTGATGGTTTTTGTAATGATATCTAGATCAAGATGAATGACATTGACCCTCACCTGGGGAGAGCACTTAAACCTGGGTGTAAACGGAAAACGAACAGTTTGGAACTTGGAGCGAAATCAACGTTTATTTTAAATCCACTTTAATCTCAGATAGGTTAATTGTGACTCGCTCTACACTTAAAACCTCTGTGCAATGTGCTTGCACCAGGAATCTAACCTGTGGAAAATGCGGTGAAATTGAGGAAGCCAAAGATTTTTGCGTTACACCATGTGTAAAAATCATGAGTGATCTTCATTAAAAATTCCAAGAATAACTCGGCCTCCTCGATGGCGTAGTGGTAATGCCGTCGCTTTGTAATCAAGGGGTCCTGGGTTTCAGGGGTGCCCACAGGGGGGGGCGGATTTTGGCCCAGCGTGCGCCATCGAGATTTCGGGAGGGGATTTTTCCCTTCAAATAATATAAAATTCAACACTTAAAGTGTGGGGCGTTACCCCCACACCCCCTATACGCCTTCATGGCGTGGTGCTAAGCACAGGGGAGCACTTTACTTTTACTTTACTTTACACTTATATATATTTCCAAAATATATGTAAAAATTTTACACCTTAAATGCATGTCGTACAAGGATGAGGAACTAATGGATGAGCTGTATTATATGAACTTTAGCGAAATTATGACTGATGAGGAAATGTACAACAACCTGAGGTTTAGGTTTCGGACTGGTAGGCGGAATCAGGCCTCATCTCATGTAGTTTTAGAAGCATCACCAAACATGAGAAACCTAATCCTAAGTAAAGGTAGACTGTTCTTAAACTTTCCAGTAGCTATTGATAGGGATTTTATTTCGGTGCCAAGATGCTTTAAATGTAAAGATCTAGGTCACATTAGTCAGTTTTGCAACAAAGAGACAGTGTGTGGGAAATGTGGAGAATCCCATGCAGAGGAAAACTGTCCGTCAGCAAACATATGGGTTTGTATACCCTGTAAAATACGAGAAAGAAACTGCGCTAAAGAAGAATGTCCAACCTACAGAGAGATAAGAGATAGAATCATTTCTAAAATTAATTATGGATAACCCTTCTCTAGATGTACATAGCAAAACTCTTGATGAAATTAAAGTGATTCAAATCAATGCGCAGGGTTCTAAGATAGCAACCCAAGAAGTGATAAATCATATTATTACTCATAATATAGACATTGCTCTCATCCAGGAGCCTTACCACCTGAAAGGAAAACCAGTTGGCATTCCGAGTCGAATGCAAGTCTACTCAATATCTGATAAACCAATGACATTTACTATAATCGCCAATAGTGACTTACAAATATTCTGGTTACACAATTACTCAACATCTCACTGTATAGTAACGAAAATCTGCTTAGGAGATGATAGCTGGGTTTTAGTAAATATGTACTGCCAGTTTAAAGATCCTATACAACCTTATTTGGATCAACTGGAAAGAATTGTTACTGACCTATCCATGAATAACATCTTAATTGGAATGGACTCGAATGCTAAATCAAAGCATTGGTTTAGCAAGGTCACAGATAACCGTGGCTTGGAACTGGAAGACCTACTGGCCAGTAAAAACTTACATGTTTTAAATAGAAGATCTGATATTCCAACATACTCTAATAGAGCAGGAGCAACATCGAATATTGACTTGACAATTTCAAACATGAATGGGCGGTTATCGATAGATAACTGGTGGGTTGCTGAGAAGCTGACAGTTAGTGACCACAACTTGATTAGCTACTGTATCAAACTTAAAAGACGACACACAACAGTCAACAAGAGATTAACCAAAAGAAAATGGAATATGCGTGACCAAGAAATGCTACGCACTCTTGTGGCAAATGAATTAAGGCACAATCCGATAACCTTGGATAACACGATCTCTGGAAATGTAGCTACAGTTGCGCACATATTGGGGACTGCGCCAGGCCATATTCCTAAGATGAAGGAGCAGAAACCTAAACAAGCCTGGCCAGAGTATATCATGAGAAGACGGAACATTACGCGGAGACTCAGAAAGCTCTATCAAAAATCCAAGACGGATAGAGACAGAACATTCTATCTAGAGAAGTACCGAAACTCCAAATGGAAATACGGTAAGCTTATTGAACAGTACAAGATCAAATCCTGGGCCTGTCTAGTACAACGGGAGATCCTTAAAAATCCTTGGAGCATGCCATACAAAATAGCTGCCCAAAAAAATTCAAAGAAATTCGTCCCTGTACCATTTAAGAAGAGTGACAATACATACACAAGCTCATGGCAGGAGGCAGTAAGCTTCATAATGGATGGACTACTACCATTGGACGATTCTGAAGAGGACACACCAATCCAGAACAACATAAGATCTACAGTTGATGTAACCTATGAAAATCCTACACTGGTGATACCGTTTGCACAGGAAGAAATCGCCGCGGTGATCGACAGATTGAAAAATGGCAAAGCCCCGGGTCCTGATGGAACTCTAAACGAGTTAATCAAAATTACTAAAAACCAACTTCTCGGAGGTTTACAGACAATCTATAACCAATGTCTAGCAGAAGGGATTTTTCCTGAAGACTGGAAATTAGCAACGTTAGTGCTTTTCTTAAAGGATACCAAAAGAGATCCATCCAATGTAAAATCCTACAGGCCAATTTGCCTCTTGGATGTCTTAGGCAAAGTTTTTGAGAGGCTGATTACAAAGAGACTAAACGAAAGATTAACACTAATAAGGAATTCCAGCAAACAGTATGGGTTTATTAAAGGACGCTCCACTGAGGATGCGGTCAATCGTGTGATAACATCTATAAACCAAACTCATTATAAGTATGTTACTGGAATTACAATTGACATTAGCGGAGCGTTCAATAATGTATGGTGGCCATAATTACTACGAGAACTAAGGAGGTTGCAGATTCCTAAGCCTCTATACAGCTTAATCTGTGATTACCTGAAAGACAGGAGAATACAGTTCGTTTGGGGACATGAGACGATCTGCAGGAGTGTCAACAAAGGCTGTCCTCAGGGCTCTGTCCTGGGGCCAGTCCTTTGGAATATAACCTTGGAACCACTACTGCTGGCTCTCAGCAGGATGGATGAGATCATAGATAGTGTTGCTTATGCAGATGATCTATTAATCATAACCGGATCGAATAATCGCAAAGGTTTGGAGTTCAATGCTAACAAGATCTTGAATCAAGTGGCCATTTGGTCTGAGGAATCTAAGTTGACCATAGCTAAGGAGAAGACATATCAAATCCTCCTTAAGGGAAAACTGGCTCGAGCGCCTATATTCAAGTTTCAGAACTCTTCAATTAAAAATGTTCAAGTCATCAAATACCTTGGAATTCACATGGAAGCTCAAATGAGCCTAAGAGCTCATGTGAACAGTGTTACAGCTAAGGCCAAGTCAGCTTTACACAATATCTTAAACATGGGTAATACTGCATTTAAGATACCATTCAAGATCGCAATGCTGTATTATAAAGCAATATTTGTTACAACTATATGTTATGCAGCGTCTACTTGGGCTTTCCTTTCTAGGAAGAAAGTTGTTCGGGACCGTCTGAGATCGGCACAGCGCAACGTCTTGTTGAGAATTCTTGGGGCCTTTCGCACAACGTCAACTATGTCTACTATAGTGCTAGCTGGTGTCTTGCCTCTTGATTTTGAGGTTCAAAGACACGCTTCTAGATATTGGTTTCGGAAGGGAGACCAAGCTAAGATATTCATGCTGTTGGGAATTAATGTGAATACCATGCAGGACATTGACCAGGTTCTACAAAGCAAATGGCAACAAGAGTGGAGACAATACTCGGGATCAGTACACACGAAGCTATATATGCCCGACGTTAAATTCTGGACAATAAACTCACTCTTTAAACCAACTAAAGGGTTGATACACCTCATTACAGGGCATGGCCCTTATAAGGCATATTTGAAACGCTTTGGCCTCAGTCTAGATGACCAGTGCCAAGTATGTAAGACTACTGATACTCCAGAACATGCTGTGTTTTGTTGCAATAAATTTCAAGACCCCAAAATAAGGGAACTTAGAGCTAAGCTAGAACCAGACCTTGTAAGACAACAACTTACTTGTCAACGAACCTTTCCTACAATTAATGCTTTGGCTGAGCTGATATCTACGCTTGAGGAAATGGAATTCAAACACCATCAAGAGTCACGAGCCCGACAAGTGGTTCCAATATCATCATTTATTGAAAACATGGAACCCACTGGAACTAAGACTAGATCGAGCATGAGACTTGCTGCCCAATTAATGGGAGAAAGCAGCTGTGCACAAAATAATTGCTTAAATGAAATAAGATAGTATGAAGAAGGACCGGCTTCCCTGAATAGAAGAAAACACTACATTACATCCCTCAGAAGAGAACCCGACATACGAGAATTGGATGACTGAAACCAATATATACATTTCCAGTATCCAGATGCTGTCTACCAGTTGAGGACTGCGAGTAGAAGATTGAAGACAGAAGAGGAGGCTTGAGAACTCCCTATTCTTCAGGGATGTTTCTTCAATATAACTCTTATGAATATCTACTTGTCTTCTGATCTAAGGATTCCTCATCAAGTGCCATTATTATTCTCTTATTTATGGGATCTAAGGGTTACTCGAATATCTTATTCTATATTCTCATTCTTATATTGTATTCTTATATATTCATTATTTTATTTCTATGTTATATGTATCTTTATATTTCATATCTTGCTTATTGTTTGGAGCTACTCAATTTCACAATATTATTTTTTCAAAAACGTCTTGGTTTAAATCTTAGGTACCAAGACTCAGAGCACTTGCCTCTTCTCTCTTACGTACCTTAAATGCATCATATTTAATCCATTAGATGAAGAAAAGAAAGCGTTTAAGGGTATTATGGAAAGGTGGTATCCAACTCTGACATATTAGACCTTAATCACACGTCGGTTCTGGGAGGGGGGATTCTGAATTAAACGTTGGGGGGGGGGCAGTATCCAACTCTAGGTCTTAGATTATGGCAAGTATTTTAGTTAGGGGGGATTGAGCATTAAATTGAAGGGGGTATGCAATTCTTGTGCATTACTATTGTCTTAGACTGTTCCGAAAATTCTGGAGAGAGAATGAATTTTTTGGAGGAGGAAATATCCACTCTTCAATATCAACAGTAAGTCTAAAAATGGCATGGAAATGTTGGTGGTAGGATTGAATATTAAATTTAAAGGGGGAGATAGAAAGCTCTTGATAAAGTGTTAAATCTTAGATTGTCAAGGGATTTCTGTAGTGGAGAGAGAGTTCGAACATTAAATTTTGGAGACTGTATTTAGCGATATGGTATCCACACGTTTTCTACCCCGAACGTACCAAAAGAGAAGTTGGAAAAGACTAAATATCTCGGGATCCTAAGAAAGTATTGACACCCCATTAAATAAATATTCTTTGAAAGCCTGCAAAGAAATGGATGTAAAAATTTTCTTGCTCGCTTCGCTCGCCATTGTGTATTGCGAGTATGCGTCTTAGGCGCTTCACTGAAGTGAATGTGAAGTTTCCTACTGTAGCTGCATTACAAAACACAAAGCGATATTAATTAATAATATCACTTCTTAAAATATAATGCTTAGTGTTGGTATACTGCTAAATGTAAAACAGTTTCATCATTTGGAACAAAAATATATCGAATCTGCATTTCTAAATTGCTTCTCACAGGAAAATTTTACTTTAACAAGTTAAATTTGCTCTGAAGATAAAATCCACGTAATTACTGTTAGATGTTGCTAAAATAATTATATTTACCCAAGAAAACAGGGGGAGGAGTTATTTGAAAGAGGAAGCATAATATATATCGTCCTGAGCTTAAGAATTTCGAACTAGGGTTCTGTAATGTCTCGTGAAATAATATTTGAATCGGTGGTCATACGGCTGGAGCATGTTATTTGGTGTGTCATTGCCAAGGTTGAATTTTCTATCTTTATCTTAAGTCCTGTAGCAATTTGTGTTAAATACTCAAATTGTGAATTTTATAAACCCACTCACAAAGACTATTTATATGTATATTTACATAATTTAATTTACAACATTTAACCAATCAATGTGCTAACTTTAAGTTTCTTTTTTCGAAAATCGAACAATTAAAAAATATAGACAGTTTAACATGGCATTTCATTTAAATAGACATAATTTATTACTTATTCTTTCCAAACTATTTTCGGGGGATTATGATGAACAGTTTTAAGGGCGGTCTTGAGTGATGGGCACCCGTGTTTAGGGAGGAGGGGCAGATCAAGTATAGTGTTCAGTAAAGCTTTAAAAAAAAGTTACTTTCGGTAAACAGGCTGTCGTAATTAAATACTTGTGGGGATCATGATATGGTTTGAGGGCGCGAATGATAGGATTTGGGGGGGACTCATGACATGATTTTGGGGGAGATGCGCCATTGGCCTTCGGGGGAATGGGCACCCCTGCTGGGTTTGATACCCAGTTAAGACACATAGTGGTTCGGATCATACTTTAAACTGCAGGTCCAGTCCCGATGTACCTTTCTGTGCATAAATTGGACTTAAAACAAAAACTCCAAGATTAGCTGCTGAACATGTATCCATTTCTACCGATTACATGCTCTCTTCTTCTCTCTATCGCATGTTTATTTAAGAAGAGGCAAAAACTATTATTTTTCCTATAGTTTCACAATACTGCCCGCAAGGCTTTTGGCTACGTATTGAATATAAATGAAGAAAATAACTACCTGATGAAGTTATAAATAATTCAGTTTTTTTTACTTAGGATTACGTAAATTAGCACTTTCAAAATAAAACTAGTTTTATTATTATAAATTTAGTTTATGTTTCAGAGGTAAGAAAACACAGAATCCTCCACACGACAAAGCACACCCTACTTAAGTAAAATATGACTTCTTCAAACTAAGATTACAAAAGATACGAAAAAAATATTCTCCATGGCCAAAATGGACCAAAGCACAAAGAGCACATTTCACTAAAGACCCTCTACTACACCGTCTACACAGGTCCATGAGGGAACTAGTAAATGCAGTAAGATATGATAGTCTTCTGGTAAAGCGTGTTTGTATACATGTGGCAACATAAATTATGTGCGATAGTTTTCACGTAGAGAACTGCTACTGCTATGAACGATATTCGAGTAGTTCTTTTTCCATTTGATACATTTTCTACTCAAAATAAATCTTTGCGTAATGTGCATTATTTCTCTATCCTTGCTTACTTCTCCATCTTTGCCCAGAAACAAACAACTGGTTGGGAGGGGGGTACGAAAATACATATTTGAGTTTAAACTTAAATTACTCATGCACAATAATATGAAAGCCAAAAAAATACTTTTAAAAGTTCATATCTATGTAATATAAAATTTCATGATATTTGAGTAAATTTTTCCATTTCCCTCAATCTCCTGTTAGTATGTGACGATATACTCCAAAAGGAGAAACCTTTTTATTTCATATGTAACCTGTTTATCGGATCCCATATAAATCAATACGCACCCTGCATAGACTGATGAAGCTTTGCAGAAATCAATACATAAAGAACAGTTCCACGTAGTGCCTACATGATTCCCGAGTTTTCTTGGAAACTGTAAATTCCCGTGGATCCTCGGAAATGTGTTCTTCTGTAAGCGAAATACTTTATGTCACTCTTGCTAAAAATGTCAGGTTAGAAGAAAATGTGGTTTATCTCTTTTCCGAAATACGTAGAAGGTGGGATTAAGATAATGACCTAAGATTTTGTCATGATCCTTCTCAACTATACAGTGCACGAGAACATATAAAATCCTAATAACTTTGGAAATTTGATTAAAATATATCTTATTAGAAAATATGTGTAGCTTAAAATACTGAATAGAAAAATGCATGTACATTTTTTACACAAATGTCCAACCCTGCTGAAAGGATGAAGATTGGTGGTAATGATTTGATTCATGAATTACATGGGATATACCTTTATAAACCCTCACCACATATAATGAATCTATCAGTTCTTAAGTAATGTGTACATGTAACAATAATGACAGGCTTAATTTAAAAATGAATTGTTTTCAATTTGAAAATGACAGTTAAATGAACATAATGTATAAAAAACAATTACATTCTATATCTAAACAAGAAACGTCCACGAAATGAAAACAAAATTTGACCTTTTCAGTTTGTTAAATAAAAACCTTAAAAAGTAGACATATTATTGGGGATTCTGTTGAAATCCCGATCCCTCGCTATTGCAAATTATTAAGTTCTAATACTTTTAATCGAAATAAGCTCAGGCTATGGGATCTTTTTAAATATTTCATGAAGGACATTTATAAAGAAATCGAATAAAGAAAATTATAAGCCACACACATGCTCTACATATTTTTACAAAGTATTGACGACAGTAAACAAAAAAATACCAAAGACTAACCAAGTTAATATTTTCCAAATACTGTCAGATTCGCGTGTACAAAATGTTTGAATTAGTTAAGACTTTTGCCGAAATTTTAGATTCAGGAGATTTTCAAATGTATTTAGTATTTATTTCTGTCACTTACCTCATTTTAGTTTGTGTTATTGCGCACGCGAAAGATAATAACTGTAACTGATATATTCTAGACAAATAATTCTAATCTCTGTCTGCAACATTACTACAACTGTGTTGAAATGCAATAACCATTTGTAACAAGTGGATTTAACCAAATCTTCAGGACCGGTGCAGAGAACAGAAACATGATTTTTTTAACATGCTACTAAACTCGTCCATTAAGACAAGTTTGAGATGGCGAAAAGATGGGAAGGAAGGAACTTCTGTTCTTAATAATGTGACTTTCCGCCTTTTATTTTGTAGCAAAAGTTAAGAAAGTGAAAAGCTTCTCCGAAGAAATAACATCGAGCCCCATTCCCATTTCCAATAACCTTCATTAAGAACATCCTCAATTCTATGCTTTGGTACTGGAAACGATTTTGTCAATAGATGAATTCATTCTATACGGATTTTCTTATCAGAGGACGAAAGACAAATTCTGAATCAAAATTCCTTCATTTTCGTTTGGCTTGCTGCCTTTTCCACGTTGAATAAACATCAAGCACTTTTTCTAAGCAAAAACCGAAGGGAAAACCCTTTTATAATAGATGAAGATGAATATATAGGAGAGAAACAATAAAAAGGGCAATTCAGTGCATTTAGCAGTTGCTGAAGAAAGACTGTTAAATAAATTAGTTTTACGTTCAAGATACTAGAAGCGAATTTTATTAAGTTTCTTAATGTAGGTTATGCCGAAAAATTGCACATATATTGAAACTGGAAATCCACAATATCTATTCAATGCAAACATATATACACTGTATGTGTGTACAATATATATATATATATATACATATCATAAGTGATGGTCATAAATGAAACCAGAGATGCATCGCATCAAACCCAGACGAAAGTTCCTTTTCCACTTTTCCGAGAGATGCTCAGTGTCGGAGCTAGACACCACCGAAAGTGTGGGAAAGTACAGTTCACACCTCTGTAGGACGAGTACTATGGCAGTTAGAAAGGCGGTTCCAAAGAAATCATAAAGGAATCTTATGCGCTCTACCAGAAACGCACCATAGGAGATCTGTGGAACCTATGCGCAAGGGTTTCCCCATAGGAAATGGGGTTCCCCGTAGAAATAATACGTAAAAGGTGTATCTGAGGAAGCAGGTGGACGTCAATTACATGATATCCAGATACCATTCACAATTACGGAAACACGATAGACGAAACCGGGATAATTTTAGCATGGTTGCGTTGCCGGAGGGGCAATGTGCATTGCAACACTGACAGTAAATGCAAGCAAAGTGCTCGTTGAGTGACGAATGTCATGGGAAAACATTGTGATTGAATGTGACCTCACATGGGAAACAGTTTCAAGGCAGGTATTAAAAAAAAATACCCTGAACACGTATGATACACTTTACTTCACAGGTAGAACACTGTACAGGTAGTTACAGCAATTGCTAAAACTGACTTCTCTTCATTTCCACACAACATCGCAACCGTCGTTGTGGTGAATTCCGCACTGTTTCCAATATCCCTGGTGTATTTCGTATTTGTGCACATGCATCAATCACACGTTCATCTAACTCGGCAATATTATCAACAGGAGAGCTGTACACAATACTCTTCATGTGACCCCAAATACAAAAATCCAATTGATGTAAATCAGGTGACCGTGGTGGCCGCAATACAGGCCCCGCACGACCTATCGCGTGAGATGCCGCCGCACAGGTAAAGCAAAATGTGCTGGTGCCCCATCGTGCATGAACCACATACAGAACCGCTGGTGAAGGAGAACATCTTCCAGGAGACGTGGATGATGATTACGTAGGAATTGAAGGCATGACCATTGAGTTTGGGTGGCAGGATGTGAGGTCCCAATATGAAATCACCTACTACACCCATCTACGCATTCAAGGTGAAACGTTGCTGATGTCGTGACTCAAACATTTCATGGGGATTTTCGTCACACCACACGTGAGTATTATGAAAGTTCACAATTCCGTCACGTGTGAATCCAGCTTCGTCTGTGAACAAAATGTCACCTAAAAAGCGTGGGTGTAGGAAGTGTTTGCAGCATCCACTCACAAAACCTAACCCCGGGGTCGCAATCCGTTGCTTGGAGACCTTGTACGTGTTGGAGATGTTACGGGTAGAGCAACTGGCGGTGTAAAATGCGCCACACACTGCTGTGAGAAACACCTCGCACCTGTGCCGAGATCCTCCTAGTTGACGTCCCTGGTGCTTCTTCAACGCGTTGTAAAATGCTTTCCTCTTCTTCCAC
This sequence comes from Lepisma saccharinum, assembly GCF_977018435.1. Lineage (NCBI taxonomy): Eukaryota > Metazoa > Arthropoda > Insecta > Zygentoma > Lepismatidae > Lepisma > Lepisma saccharinum. The sequence continues at coordinate 60,514,575 of NC_139230.1, read as the reverse complement.
TGCGGTACGTGTTGGCTTACCGCTTCTTTCTTCGTATTCAAAACTCCCGTGTTCTCGGAGGCGTTGGTGTAATCTTATGAACGCGCGACGATCAGGGTGCCGTCGGCGAGGAAAGCTTTCTGGTACAGGCGTGCAGTCTCCACTGCATTGCCGAAAGCTATCCCGTAGAAGAAATGCATGTCCGCATATTCCTCGTTAGAGAACACACGTTCCATTTGTGAAGTACATGCACTTCACTGACAGACATTGTTGTACGTATTCCATCTCGAACAGACACGCTTACTGAACTACGTCTCAGTGTGCCTTCTAGCCTTGACGCAAGTCACGCTGCCCCCTGACGATAAGGATAGGAACTACGCTAATTATGTATTACGTAATACTAGTAGAACACGTCGTACCTTTTACGTGATTCAAAGGCACCTACAGTATGAAGCACTACCAACCACAGCTAAACACTGTTTTCCCATGACACTCGTCACCCAATGAGCATTTTGCTTGCATTACTGTCAGTGTTGCTATGCCCATTGCCCCTCCAGCAACGCAACCATGCTAAAATTATCCCGGTTTCGTCTATCGTGTTTCCGTAATTGTGAATGGTATCTGGATATCATGTAATTGACGTCCACCTGCTTCCTCAGATACCCCTTTCACGTATTATTTCTACGGGGAACCCCATTTCCTATGGGGAGTCCCTTCCGCATAGGTCCCACAGATCTCCCATGGTGCGTTTCTGGTAGAGCGCATAAGATTCGTTTATGATTTCTTTGGAACCGCCTTTCTAACTGCCATAGTACTCGTCCTACAGAGGTGTGAACTGTACTTTCCCACACTTTCGGTGGTGTCTATCTCCGACACTGAGCATCTCTCGGAAAAGTGGAAGAGGAACTTTCGTCTGGGTTTGACGCGATGTATCTCTGGTTTCATTTATGACCATAACTTATGATACACCCTGTATATATATATATAATAAATCAAATTAGAGGTTTCTCCTTAGTTAGCGTTTACTTACTCTTGATACTTACCTACTAATACTATTATAATCTTCGCTATTCACCCAGAAGATCCGTAATTTTAAAAACATTAAATTTGCAGTATTTGAATTCGGTTAAGCTGAATATTACATGGAGTTTCTTTATGGCTGTATTGATATTCATTACATTTCTTCAGGACAATATATCATATGTAACAAGTGAGTTAAAGATACAATACATCTGTGATTTCTTGACTGTTTTTGACTATTTGGATAGCTAAGAAAATATCGTAATTATTTGCAGATGCTCTCCTATTCGTTGATAAAATCACATCAATTTGAATGAGACATATTCTTGCATTGACTGTGGTATCCTAAAAAATGACACCGATAAGCAAGAACTGTCATACCTTTTCTAAATTCTTGGTACACTATGTGGTGATATGAGTTTTAATTTTCTTGTGTGTGTGTGTGTGTGTGTGTGTGTGTGTAAATCTTTAATATTGCCAACAAAAATTTAATACATTTTTACATTCAACTCTTTTGGATTAAAGTACATTGGTTCTTGTTCATTTTACTTTGGTTTTTACACCTCTTAATCGTGGAAACGAGGCGTGGACAATGCCACCTAAGAACAAAGAAATTCCCAGGCACATCTTAGGTACATTACATGAAATAATATTTAAATAATTGCCTATTTTCGTACATTACCAGTTTTAAAAAATACCATTTTGAAACAAAATCGATGTCTTGTTAAGAACCATTCTTTCTAACATCATTTTACTCGCATATTACAGCAATCGAACAATGAATCAGTGAAACATTAATTATTATTTATCATGCCTCTGAATTATTGCCGTATTTTAATTATCTCGGTGATTATTCCTGGTATATCATTGACGGATTATTTGTCTACTATTATGTAAATAACTAATGCCAGATACTAATAATTGCGAAATATTAACATTATATGTGACTCCCATTACAAATTTGAAGCTATAATTAACGTGCAATAATTGTATTTTCATTTGCGTCTCAAAAACTCGATACTTTAATCTAAACTCTAGTTATTTCAGTACCGTCTTATTCAACTTGTTGAGCATACTGAAGTAGAAAAACTATTTCAGACTGCAAAAACAAAAAAAAAATGCAACAATGCATCGACACATTTACCTGCAAGTTATAAATATTGCACACAATCAGAGGATTGTTCATTGAAACAAGGAACATTTCCCACATTTCTCTTGGTCAAGCCGAAATCATAATGAAATCAAAAAGAAGTTTTTCCCATATAGCCATCTCCTGCAGTCTTCAAAGTTTGTTTCGATGTCATCAGATCAAATCGTCTTGAGTTGGCTGAACAAAACCGCAGACCATTTCCCACTCCCAGAGGCCTGTCCATTTCTCTCCCTCTCACTCTCTCTCCCTCCTCTCTGTCTGTCTCTCTCTCTCTCTCTCTCTCTCTCTCACTCTCTCGTTCTCCCTCTCTTCCCTCTTTTCCACCCCTTTCTTCAGAGGGATTCTACCGCCACTACAAATCAGGAAAAAATTCTTTGACGTCAGCTAGGAGCTCTCGGTGAAGTTCTCAAGCACAGTTTGACTGCAGAATGGACGGATTTACAGATACCGCTCTTTGTGCTGTTTAGAATGCTTTGGCGAAATACTTCTGCCCCCATCTCAGTAAGCGTCACAGTTCATTAGAGAGAAACCGAACGAAATTCTAGCATTCCAGATAGCGATTGTTCTGCTATTGCGATCGCTACGTGTGCGTTCGCCGCGTAAAAGAGAAGCTAAGAGAAGTTAGGAGAGAACGATCTAAGAGATCAATCTAGAAAAAGACACAGCGGAAGGAGCGCGCGAGAGATGTTGAGATGCACAAAGCTCGAAAATGATGTCTTAAAATTAGAATTCTTCTGCTTCCGGATAAGACGAATCAATTGGTCAAAGCATGGATGTTGACGCCGCCTGATTTCACATTCTTTCACATCCTCTCTCCCCCTCCCTCCTCCCCTCTCTCTCTGTTGATCGTCAAACAATGGGATGAGGCAATCGAGTTTGTTTGATCCGATGGGATGGATTCTTAGCCTCCCTATACTAAGCCTGAATTCCTATTGGCTTCCGATAGAAGCAGACATGAGCGAGCACACCCCATGTGTTCTCCCGTCCCTCTCTCCGTCGTCGTTTTTTCATCATTTCTCTTAAAGATGAGCAAATTCCCCTTCCGAATCCTGTCAGCGGAACAAACAAAGTCCCCTTCTATCGCATATCGATCCCTCATGATGCCATTGTTGGGGACTTGAACTTTCGTGCAACGACCGACTGGGTTTATTAAGCTCAATAAAATCGAAACAAAAGACAAATACACGACGATTTGGGCATGTGGACAGAATGAAGGACTCGTGTTATGTAGACGAAAACTTTAAACAGTGGAAACAGTCAAAGGTAGTATTTTTATGTGGATTTTACCTCAGAGTGGTAACTGCAGTGGCACTTTTTTTAATACAAAGTCCGATATATTTTTTCTAATTTTCCCCTGACAACATCTTACGTATGGCAATTCGGGTGTAATTGTACGCTGTGCACTGAGAGCTACCCGCCCACACAATGTACTTCAAGGCCTCCTACATCTCTCAATCTCTCATTGAGTAACGTTCCTCGCTCCGAGTTCCACGCGTGCATACGAGAGCGGTCTTCCACAAATAGGGCGAGTTGCCCATGCCTGATATATAAGGTGTCGCCGTACAACACCGACAAACTTTCACAGTCGGTAGTGGTCATCGAGGTGAGCATTATTTCTTGATAACGTATCGCTGTTTGAGGCCTCGTATCGGCGCTATGGGCCCTCGGAAAGCTGCATTTCCTTACCTGTTTTTATACAACCCAGCGGTAAAGAATCAGGGTTGCATTTATTTTTCTGTCGGGTAAATATATAAGGAACGATAGTGTGTTATGGAAACAGTAAAGATGCAATTAGGGTGAATCCATTGGTCTCTCCTTCCTTCCACTTCTCAAATTATGCATTTACTGTTGACTTTTTAGGCTAATCTCGATAATGCGAATGTATGATCATCAGCTCAAATTGATGAATGAACACTCACGACGTTAGGACACATATCTAGGACCGTGAGACTCAACTCGCTTGAACACCGAGATGGCGCTTTTGGATAAACGACCCTTGGTGGTCGTGTCATTAATATAACAATTAGTTACATTTCACTAATAAAAAATTAATACGGTGCAAGCAATGATCATACCAAGGTTCACAATTCTGGTTCACATCTAAGACTGATTCACTTCAGAGGTTAACGAAGCTGTCCTCATTGAAGCCACTGTAAAAAGGCTGAGTTCTCTCTGTTGGTCATTTCTACCGGCTATTTACTTTAGGGGTATTGAGTTCCGTGTGGAACCTTATTCATCAGGGGCATGAATAGCCAGATGTCCCCAGATCATAAATAACACACTTTTCGATTTCTGTAAGATTTCACGTGGGGCCACGTATCAGTGGTCGAGATCTCTCCTTACATAGTGTGGAGAAGTCCAATCAAATTAAATACTAACTGGAACTTTACCTTTTGACACACACACACACACACACACACACACACACATACCACACGGGAGATGTACTCTTAGTTACCGCTCAGGTAAAAATAACGGAAATGAAAAATCAGGCGAAACCAATGCTGACTCGGTAGCTCACTTGCATCGACCTCTGTGGCGGAGTGGTTAGCACAGAGCCTTACAGCGCCAGGGACCCGGGTTTCTAATCCTGGGTAACACATGGATGTGTGTGTTTGCCATGCCGAATATTAAGGAATAATTATGAGAATGAAAGAGAAATGAAAGCATGATATGAGAATGTTTATTTTTTTTGTAAATTTAGTATAGTAAGAGTTTGGTTTGAGTTGGTGTTTTAAGCCCACTTTGTGCACAATAAGGCTAATCGGGACTGGACCTAAAGTTTTAAAGTGGGATTCGAACCACTATGTGCTTCCACCGGGTATCGAACCCGCGACCCCTTGATTACAAGGCAGTATAGTAGGAGTTTGGTATCCCATAGATCCGGGTTCGAGTACTGGTCGAATCAGAATTTAGCTCTAATATTTCTACATTAACTGCAACTGTTTTTCCATCACAAGAAACACCGTTACTATTTTCATTTTTGGACCTTAAGCATGTTCAATTAGAAATATTTAACCATCGTTCTACCCGTAAACAATAAAAATCTAAATAGGATGGTGGTGAATGTGATGTGAAAATATATATTATGCACTCTAGTGTCAGATATTTAATAAAACATGCTCTACTAGTAACATCATTTCCATGAGCACAGAGCAACATTTAAGATCATTATTTAACATTCTAGTAATTACTTTGTGGGTGTGTTCTTATCTCTCCGTTAATTTATTTGTTTGAATTGTTCTTTAAAGTCCACTTTATGTACAGATAGGCTAATCGGAACTAGACCTGCAGTATAAAGCTAGATCTGAACCACTGTGCAATGTGCCTCCATCGGAAATATCTCACCGTTCATCTAGTAGTACGAAAATAACGCTTAAATCATATGCGATAGAGGTCTGTCAAAGCTATCATACTGGTGTTACAATATACTTTTTTAACTATACTTATCTCACGATATACAATATATATGCGAAGAACAAATGGCAAATGGAAAATGAGCAATTCGCCTCAGTTGCTCATCTTCATAGATATTTGTGTATCACTTTTAAAAATCTCAGAAATTACAAATAACATCATTCTGCCATGCACTGCCACGTATCATCTTGCTAGAATTCTGGCAGATTAGTAAAAGACGCAGATTTTACACTAGCCCATCTTAATTGATTGATTGATTGATTGATTTAGTTTATTTTACTTCGCGTTTTGTGCCTCTTGACTAATTTGCGAAGATGGGGATGAGTGATGAAATGATGAAATGGATGAAAATGGACATTCACAAACAACCATACCCGACCGGGATTCGAACCCGGGACCCTTGGCGTCACAGCGCAATGTTAGCCCATCTTAAGATAAACCCAAAATATATAGCCTCAGTTTGAACGCTACAGTCAGATTACCCAGTGGCTTTATCCACATTATTGTGTATGCACAAGGGTAAAACGGTGTAGTGTAAGAAAAGTACACAAATCCTGCAGTGGCATTTGATTTATATAGATTCTAATTTACAATTAAGCGCACTATTACCAACTCTGATACTATTTACTGCTGATTTTTAAGTAAGACAAATATCTCGGTACTGGGCAACATTCCCAGGAGCAGAGCTCTATGCTGCCGAGCGCATCCCCAGGTTGCGGATAGGGGAACGGCCTACAGATATGTAGGCTAGCTGCGACAAATAAGTAGTTGCGGACAAGGAGCGTCAGTGTCAACAGGATGTGGAGAGAGTTATTTCAGGCAGGATAACTCTCATTTAAAAACCACAAAAATCCAGCGACGACACTGAGACATGGCGAGTAAGTGCCGCCATTAAATAAGCACTGCCCCTGCTGCCTTGCAGGTAAGAGAGGGATCTCTAAAGGCTAAGGGAAGGAAAACCCTGACAGAAAACCAAGGGGTAGGAAGAGCCCTTAGGCGTGGTGAAGCCAGTCTTCCTAGGGGTAGGAACCTCGAATACAAATCCCTGGTCCTCCAGGTTGGGGGTTGGGCGTAAGGCCAGCACCCTTACCCCGTAAAACAACCTCCCGCTACGAACTCTCAGACAAGCAAAGCCGGACGGATCTATAAGAGACGACCCACGCAATGTAAAAGGCTAAGGAATGTGGATATTAATGTGGCAACCTGGAATGTCTGTACCATGCTCCAACCAGGCAAAATGAATGAAACTGCAGATGAATTAATAAAATATAGCATGCAAATAACAGCATTACAAGAGATAAGATGGAATGGGGATGGATGGATTAAAAAGAAAGAATTCTCTCTTATGTATAGTGGGCATCCAACAATTAAAGGAAGAAATGGCACAGGTTTTTTAGTTACTGGAAATGTGAGGAAATGTATACTCGGATTTGAACCAATAAATGACCGAATATGTAAATTAAGAATAAAAGGAAAATTCAACAATATGTCTTTTATATGTATATATGCACCAACTGAAGACACAAACAAAGAAGATATTGAACATTTCTATAGTGAACTGTCAGATGTATGTGATAGCGTACCAAAACATGATACACTAATTCTACTGGGGGATTTTAATGCGAGAATAGGTAATGAATCCAGCAGCAGTGGAGTATCAGGCAGATTTTCCCTACACAAAGAAACAAGTGACAATGGAGAAAGGTTGATACAACTAGCACAATTACAAAACCTTGATATCAGTAGCACTAGATTTAAACATAAAAAATCCACAAAGGGACTTGGAAAATACCCGGTAAACAACGATGTAATCAAATTGATCATGTATTGATCAATAAGAGGAGAGTTACATTAATAATTGATGACAAAACATATAGAGGACCTAGCTGTGATACGGATCATTATCTTGTTAGAACTAAAATAAGACAAAGAATTAGCATGGTTAATGAAGGAGTATACAAGAAAACTAAGAAATGGAATATAGAAAAATTGAAGAAATATTTTATACAAAACACATACAGACAAGAAATACAAACGAAACTTGAAGAAACAGGAGAAGAAGAGGATGTAGAAGTGGAGTGGGATAATTTAAGAAACATCATAGATAGTACTACTAATCGGGTTTTAGGAACCAAAGCATATGAAAAAAATGAAGATTGGTATGATGAAGACTGTAAAAAGGTTGTTTAAAGCAAAAAATGAAGCTAGAAATAGATGTCTTAATAGAACTACAAGATCAAATAGAGAAAAATATGAAAATCTGAAAAAGCATGCTAAGAAAATGTGTAGAGAGAAGAAACGCCAAGCAGTAAAAACACAAATAGAAATGTTACAAGAACTAAACACCAAAAAAGAATATAGAAAATTCTATCGAATCCAGAAAGTTATAACACAACAGTATAAACCAAGAACTAGAAACTTAAAATCCAAAGACGGTCAAATCCTAACTGAACAAGCAGAAATAATGAATAGATGGAAAGAACATTTCCAGGGAGTTCAACACAACCAGGATTTAGAGGTGCCCTACTGGAACACGATGAATCAGCAGGATAATGAAAACATATTAGTTGATGCACCAACATACGAAGAAGTGGAGACAGTAATTAAAAACTTTAAAAAGATGAAAGCACCAGGAATTGACAATATGAACTGTGAACTTATACAAGCAGCTGGAAAAGAAATGTATCGCAGAATACATAAACTTATAATTAATATATGGAATCGAGAACAAATGCCAAATGATTGGAACATAACACTAGTGTGCCCTATACTTAAAAAAGGAGATAGAACAGTCTGTGAAAATTATAGAGGCATATCATTATTAAACAACCTATATAAAATACTTGCAGCAATAATTAACATCAGACTAGCTGATTATGCTGAAGACATTATAGGAGAGTATCAAAGTGGATTTAGGAACAACAGAAGTACTACAGATAACATCCTGATGATGCGTTTGATTTTTGAGAAATGCTATGAATATGATATAGATTTGCATGTTTTGTTTTTTGATTTCAAACAAGCCTTTGATTCAATATATAGACCAACAACATTACAAAGGTTACAAGAAATTGGAATACCAAATAAATTAGTAAGATTAATTCGAATGACAATTCAAAACACTAGAGCCTCAGTTAAAATTGAAAATGCAAGATCGGACTTTTTCGATGTCATGACAGGAGTCCGCCAAGGAGATCCACTTTCAGCAACATTATTTAATTTAGTTTTGGACTCGGTGATTAAAAAATTAGATGTGAGAGGAGACATCAGTACTAGACTAAAACAAGTCACAGCATATGCTGATGATGTAGCTATTGTAGCAAGAACTAAGAAAGCTCTTTCGGAAACGTTTATAAGTCTAGTTGAGGAAGCTGCAAGAGTAGGACTACAAATTAATTAAAAGAAAACCAAATACATGAATATTAATAGAACAAACATGAATAATAATAGATCAATACTAATAAATAATTACTCCTTTGAATGTGTTAGTAATTTTACATACCTTGGATCTACACTTAATGAAAACAATAAAATAGAATCTGAAATAGATGAAAGAATAAAGAAAGGTAATAAGGCCTATTATGTAAATGTATCCCTGTTAAAATCGAAACTTCTGAAACGAAATACAAAAATGAAAATATATCTTACTATGATAAGACCAGTGGTGACATATGCTGCTGAAACCTGGACCTTAACACAGAAAGATAGAAACAAACTAAGTATATTTGAGAGACAAATTTTAAGGAAAATCTTTGGCCCGGTACAGATAGAACATGATATATGGAGAATAAGAAATAATGTGGAACTAGAAAAATTAATCAATGGTGCAGACATTATACGATATATTAAAAGTCAAAGAATTAAATGGCTAGGCCACATACAAAGAATGGATAACATGAGAACTATAAAACGTATACTAGAATGGAAACCTATGGGAAGGCGACCAATTGGAAGACCTAGGATGAGATGGATTGAAGATGTATGCGAAGATTTAAAGACTCTCAAAGTTAGAAATTGGAAAGAAATGGCAAAGAAGAGGAAAGATTGGAACGATTTGTCTGAGAAAGCTAAAACCCACAAAGGGTTTTGATGCTAATGGAAGAAGAAGAACTATACTTATCTCACGATATACAATATATATGCGAAGAACAAATGGCAAATGGAAAATGAGCAATTCGCCTCAGTTGCTCATCTTCATAGATATTTGTGTATCACTTTTAAAAATCTCAGAAATTACAAATAACATCATTCTGCCATGCACTGCCACGTATCATCTTGCTAGAATTCTGGCAGATTAGTAAAAGACGCAGATTTTACACTAGCCCATCTTAAGATAAACCCAAAATATATAGCCTCAGTTTGAACGCTACAGTCAGATTACCCAGTGGCTTTATCCACATTATTGTGTATGTACAAGGGTAAAACGGTGTAGTGTAAGAAAAGTACACAAATCCTGCAGTGGCATTTGATTTATATAGATTCTAATTTACAATTAAGCGCACTATTACCAACTCTGATACTATTTACTGCTGATTTTTAAGTAAGACAAATGCTAAAGTTACTTATATGTCCAAGCCGACTCTATGGCCGAACGCCAGAAGTGGTAGATTTTCGATTTCGACAACGAAGTTCCCGGGATTGAGTCCCGGTCTGGGCATTGGTGTATTCTGTAATTGTCCTTTCACCATTTATATCTAATCACCCCTCATCATCATTAACCAAAAGTGGCAGAAAAGCGACACTAAATAATTTTCTTCCAACTTTGAAGTACAGATACCCACAAAAGACATGTTTTCTTCAGGCGAAATAGTGGAAACTAAGGATAACTTATTTCGAAAATGTGTCAAATAATTTGTGGAATAGCATATACACAGTGAATCGTAAAGTGCGAACATAGAGAAACTACTCTAGATTATTAATATGGTTGTGCAGGATGGTGTAATTTTCAATAGAGCCGGCCGAGTTCGATACCCGGTAGAGGCACATTGCACAGTGGTTCGGATTAGGGATGGCCAGATCCGGATCCTAGCGGATCCGAAATCCGGAGCCGGTTGGTTCCGGATCTTTAGGATCCGGATCCTAAAATTTTTCGGATCCGGATCCGAATCGAGAACTTTCGGATCCGGATCCGTTTTGCCATCCCACATGCGCTTCTTTGGAAAGTAAGAATGTGCTTATAACATATTGTTACCTGCTAATATATATATATATATATATATATATATATATATAGTGTGTGTGTGCGCGTGTGCGTGATTTGTAATTAATTAACAAGATGAGGACAAATTGAATTGGGAATCATCTGACCCCTGTGTCCCCTCCGATTTCCATGAAACTTGGCAAGTGTATAGAGCCCCCCCTCAAATGTCAAGATGAGAAGAAATTGAAGTGGGGATCTGTCTGACCCCGAAACCACGTAAATATGGCATAGGGCCTCTCTATACACCTGTCAAATTTCATGGGAATCGGAGGGGGACACAGGGGTCAGATGATTCCCACGTCAATTTGTCCTCATCTTGACATTTGAGGCGGGTTTTGCCCCCTAAAACAGTATTTTAGCCGAAACAAAAAAAACACGTATTTCTTCCTTTTTGGCCCCTCTATACACCTACCAAGTTTCATGAAAATCGGAGGGGGACACAGGGGTCAGATCCTTACTTCAATTTGTCCTCATCTTGACATTTGAGGGGATTTTGCCCCCTGAAACAGTTTTTAGCTGAAACAAAAAAACACGTAATTCTTCCTTCGGGCCCCTCTATACACCTGCCACGTTTCATGGAAATCGGAGGGGAACACAGGGGTCAGATCCCCACTTCAATTTGTCCTCATCTTGACATTTGAGGGAGGTTGCCCCCTAGAACAATTTTTTTGCCGAAACAAAAAAAACACGTATTTCTTCATTTGGGCTTGTTTATACACACACCTGCCAAGTTTCATGGAAATCGGAGGGGGACACAGGGGTCAGATCCCCACTTCAATTTGTCCTCATCTTGACAATTCAATGGGTCTCGCCCTGTAAAACCGTTTTTTAGCTGAAACAAGAAAAAACACGTATTTCTTCCTTTGGGCCCCACTATACACCTGCCAAGTTTCATGAAAATCGGAGGGGGACACATAAATCAAATGCCCACTTAAATTTGTCCTCATATTGACATTTGAGGGGGGTTGCCCCCTAAAACAGTTTTTTAGCCGAAACAAAAAAAAACACGTATTTCTTCCATTGGGCCCCACTATACACCTGCCAAGTATCATGGAAATCGGAGGGGACACAGGGGTCTGATCCTCACTTCAATTTGTCCTCATCTTGACATTTGAGGGGGTTTTGCCCCCTAAAACAGTTTTTTAGCTGAAACAAAAAAACACGTAATTCTTCCTTTGGGCCCCACTATACTGCCAAGTTTCATGGAAATCGGAGGGGGACACTTAGATAACCTCCCTTGTTAGTCTTACACTTTGTAATTATTTAACACTGCATATATTATAATGTTTTATTTTAATTTGTAAAACTGTAACTGTAGAACAATTGTATAATTTTTGTATAACATTTCTATCTTGTTATATGTGTTAAAGGTTTCATCCTGGAATGGAATGCCTCACATTTATGTGTGTTTTCATTTCCAATACATTCGAATGAATACATATTCGTTTCAATGGCATTTACAAAATCACCTCGGACATTTGTGCACGAGTGTGTTAGCCGATGCGTAGCAAAGTATTTTAGGAACAACACTTGAAAAAAATTCTTGTAGGACTAACGAAAAATTTCTTTGTAATCAAAGATCATAATACCTTTTAAGGTGTGCTAATATTATAGTGGGATTGAGATACGAAACTCTCGGATCCGGATTTTCAGATCCGGATCCAGATCCGAAACTTTCGGACCCGGATCCGAAAATTTCGGATCCGGAACTCTGGGATCCGGATCCAGATCCGAAACTTTCAGACCCAGATCCGGAATTTTCGGATTCGGATCCAGATCCCTAACTTTTGGATCCGGATCCGTTTGGCCATCCCTAGTTCGGATCTTACTTTAAACTGTAGGTCCCGTCCCGATTAGCTTATCTGTGCATAAAGTGAACTTAAAACAACAATATAATCAATCAATCTTACAGAACAGACAAACACAAACTTCCATGTTTTAGTCAGAATTCGAATTCGGGATCCCTCGCTGCACTGACCACTCATCCACGAAGATCGAAAAGAGCAGATAAATATTATAACTACTAGATGCAAGAAAAGAAGACGTCACCAGCTTAATGTTGAAAAAAGTGCGCTGAAATGGAGAATATGTCATTACATGGAAACTGAAATAAATAATTCAATGAAATAAGATGATTCTGCATAAAACATCTTTGTGATGTATTTGGTGCAGTTGTAAAATATTCAGCCTCCACGTTTCCAAACCTAGTTCAAAGGATTATAACGTCATTCATACAGGTTTCAGTGTTTCAAAATAGCCACACTGCCTCTATTCGAGACAGCGTTTGACCGACCTCCCACCAAGTCGGTTCGAGCTAAACTAACTTAACTCCTACTGTGTTCTCGAGCATGCTTCTATGAGGCTGATCTGGAGAAATGCTCATTTTACTGAAAAACAAGTTTAGTCAGACCATTGAATCTGATTCGAACGCCGCTTGCTGAGATCTCCGGCTGTGAGGGCAGCTCCGCTTTCCTGAAAGCTTGTTTGCAGACGCCGAGAAAATTTCTGGACTGCAGAGAAAGAAAAACCGTGCGTGAGTGCATGTTATTTTCAAGGGATCTGACACTATAGACTTCAATGAAATACCTTACAAACAAGTACTTATTCGAAATCGAAATGCTATCATGTGTAATCCTAAGATAATTAAGAGTCTGTTGTGTCAACTATTAGTTGTTGTAGATAGGCAACTTAATCCAGAAAACTCAAATAGTACTGTTCATGTATGTACATTTTTTGTCATTTTGTGTTACTTTTATACCTATGTAGAGGACCCCTCAATGGCGTGGTGGTTACACTGTTACCGTGTAATAAAGAGGTTCCGGGTTAGAGGCACATTGCATAGTTGTTCGGATGCCACATTACACTGTCGTTCCTCGAACAGTTTGAGGGCGACTCCATCAGTTCTGCTGTTCTGTTTCACTTTCACCAAAACCTTCTAAGGCTATCTCTCCTTTGATATTGTTCCAACTCAACTATCTCATCCTCTATATGCTCAATCACCCCATTTTTTTAATTTTTAGTTCTCTTTATAGGTCATCTATATTAGATTCTATATCTTCTTTGAGTCTGTTTACCACTACCTAAGTCACTGACTCTATGGTAGACTCGACGATCAACGGCCTTGCAATCAAGGGGTTCCGGGTTCGATACCAGGTGGAGACACATAGTGGTTCGGATCGCACTTTAAAGTTTAGGTTCAGTCCCGATTAGCATGTCTGTGCATAACGTGAACTTAAAAAACTAAGAAAAAACCTCGAAGATCAACGATAAAATCTCTGCGGATTGTACAACTGCTTTAACCTCTTCACGCAACTGTTGTACTAGTTCTTGCTTCTGTATCGCTGTTGTGGTTGTTCCTGGGGAACTAGTCACGTGAGTTGTCTTGCCAGAGCGTGTAGGTGCCATATCATCGAATGAGCAAAATCTGAAGTTACGTTTCACTGTCACATACACAGGTTCTCCTCCGTGACAGTCCGGTCTAAGGCGCTGTGCTTTGGACTCCGACTGCGGGACGGCATAGGTTCGAGTCCGCCTAGGTTCAGTCTATGGATTCTCGGCCTGTGTATAGGACCAGTGGCAACCCACCATCGTGAGGAAATTGGGGAGCTACGAGTGAGTAGCGTAACCCGGTCTCGGAAATTTCCTATAACGGCTGGGGGTTCGACGTGCTGATCCCACGTCACCCCATTAACGGCTGAAGATCTTCACACCTCTAGGTAGGATTGTGGGAGGGAGACTAGCAGTCGGGAGATCGGCCTAGGCCCTTCAAGGGCTGTCGAGCCAAGGTTATTATTATTATTATTATTATTCACATACACAGAGAATTTCATTACAAAAATTACAATGAAACCATACCACATGCTTTCGCTTAGTTGTTATTTCACCACAAAGTGTACACAAGTTGTATGTACAGTACTTCATACATTACACTTTATGGGGCAAAACTTCATGGATCACGATTTCTTTGTGTCTACCTTCTGGCTCGAGAAACCATCGGCGTACAAACCGAATTCTATATTCATACTCTGTTTAATTAACTTTCATTTTAAAAATTTTCTAGTTTTGTTTCCTTTTATTCTTTACATTCTTGTTTCATATTTCTATTCTGGTTCCTATTTCGGCTTTTATCTGTATTTTGTTTCGCAGTTCACTTCCGCTTTTCAACGAAATAACGGCCAATATATATATTTTTACAAACCAACGCTTGTTATGTTGTACATTTTAATCAGCAATAGTAAGCATAAGTACCCATCTTATTATTAGATAAAATATTACCAAGTACTCTATTAAATTTTACATGTTGAACAGCACTTTTGCCTCTACTATAGAAAGTGTGTTTATGCTAATTTAATTAGATGTATATTATTTGAAAATAACTTAGATATCCAAACATAATTCGTGTTATTCATAAAGAATGAACAGAAATTCAAGTTTGTAATATTCAAGACCGGGTGTGCAAGGTGCAAGGTGCTAAAACTGGGGTGGGGGCAAAGACAGTATATTTCCCATTGTAGATAAGGTTTAGCATAGTGCGGGAGCAAAAGTGGCGAAAAGTGGGGGAGGGCAACTGCTCTCCTCGCCCCCTTAATTGCTGCCACTGGTTTCACTTTCACTTTCACTTTCACTTTACTTTTGGATTCCATATTCGAATAGTTTCTCAATTCATGGAACAAATGTGTAACATGACAGCTATTAAAGTCAAATGTACTAGTAAGGTTGCCGCGTCAAATAATCCTTTCCACTATAATGACTAAATGTGGCTGGTAGACCTCTAAGTAGTTCAAATGGCGTGTAAAGAGGTCACTAGTGTGCACGTTCTTACGGGCTGATGTGCGGAACGATGCGATTTCCCAACACTTTCGCTTTGCCACTTACAACCTTTACCACTATTAGTCCTCAATTGAAAAAAAAATAACTGCCAATGAACTGAATTCAGTACCTCGAAACCAAAGTATAGACTGATTATAATTATTTTTATTTTTTAATAATTGTGTGGGGATAAATTTTCTTCGATCGTGGATCGCTCTGTGTTATAGTAGGCAAACAATGAAATAATATGCAGTAAAATTCTTTCTTATAATATGGATGACGATCATATCCGAACAACCCACGGTTTGGTCGAATCTGAAACCAGAACATCTGCTATTGGAGCACTCCACGGTAATCGACAGGAGAGGATGTCCATCACTAATTGTTGACAAGATTGAAAACAAAACAGGATTAAATGACATGGCCATTGTTCATACAACGGTTTAGCCAACCTGTAACAGATTGTAATCGCTGGCTATTGGAGATCTGGCGTAATTTGAAGGAAAAACACGACAGTGAGTTGATATTCCATACGAATGATTTATGTAGAAATGCATTTAAATATAATTCTTTATGTAGCCGCTAGCTTTGAGAAACGATAATAATATTTAATTTTTAACTATAAATATCTACAACTATTACCTGTAAACAGCAAACACGAAGGAAACTCGTTGCCAAGCAATTGGCTAATCATCACTAATCATGTGATTAGCACATCGCGCTACAACGCCAGGGGTCCCGGGTTCGAATCCTGGCTTGCGCATGGATGTTTGTGAGTGTCCATTCATTCATCAATTTCATCATATCATCACTCATCCCCATCTTCGCAAATTAGCCAAAAAGTGGCACAAAAGGCGAAGTAAAATAAAGTAAATCAATCAATCAATCACGGATAAGGGTATACCCTTATTTGTGATGCTACTGCTCCGACGTAGAACTGTGCTGTGGATATAATTCGATTAATATCGGTGCAAGAAAAATTTTGTAGGAAGGCACCAAAATACTTGTTTACGACATTTAAAATGCATTGTAATATATGCCTATTTGCTGAAACACTATATTTTTTTCTCATTTTCGTGATTTTTAATTAGTCCAGGATCACTTTCATTATTAGGTTCATTTTCAAGAAAATGCGTATTATGGTCGAATACAGGTTTTGATAAAGTTGTTTGTAATCCACTTTATTAAGTCGATGAGTTAAAGACACTGATCTATAGTTAAAAGTGAGATCCTAAGTAATGAAATGTGCTCTACTAGGAATGGAAATTTCTTATTACAAAGTGCACCGATAACAACCACTCTATCGGGTAGTTCTTGTAGATAAAACCTATCTCCTTATTTTTCACTTGGTATTGCCACTAATCATTATATTTAATTTCTCTCGCCGAAATGTTGGTTTTATTCAGCACAGCATTTCATTCCCAGCTTGTATTTCTCTCAGACTCTTCTTCCTAGTTCAGTATTCCTATTTTGCTTAGACTATTTGTTATACAACCAATGTAGCAATTTCTGCACAGTACTTAAACCAAATTATGGTTTTCTGATAGCATATTAGTATGCAATGCCAGACGTCTGAAAATTGCTTTTTGGTTAATATTATTGTTACATATTTATTTTCTATTCTCTCTCCACATTAAAAGTTTCTTCATATCTGGGATCTCGATCCTGGGATAAACGCTAATAAGGACAAAGAATAATGAATTAAAACAATGGCGGTCTGAAAATTTTGGGGGGTAAAAATGAAAGAACGAATTTATAATTTCAAATTTATTTTTATTTTTCAACATAATCTTCCTTAATATCAATACATTTTTCGAGCGATATTACAACGCCATTATTCCGATCCTGAAATGATTTTCCATAAGGTCTGCAGAATGCAAAATACCCATCTACAGCTGCAATCGCTTCTTGATTCGATGAAAAACGTTTTGGGAAAAGTCGGAGGGAGCCAAATCGTGGTAATAGGGTGGATATTCCAACAATTCATAATTCAGATCCGTTAACTTTCCCATTGTCAAAACGCATCCATGGCCAGGTACATTGTCTTGTTGAAAAAATGTTTTTTATTTTATTTTGCAACTGGGTCTTTCCTCACAATTTTTCATCTAGTCGGTTAAAATATTGGAATAATATGATCCTTTCGAAGATAATAAATAAATAATAGCATCCCAAAAGACAGATGAAATAACCTTTCTTGCTGATGTAACCGACTTTGTATTTTTTTCTGCTAAACAACCAGCTATTGTGCTGTTTCTATTCTGGTCTGTAATGGTCAATTCAAATCTCATCCATAGTTATAAATCGACGCAGGAAACTAGTTTTATTCTGGTTAAAACGCTCCAAACACTATTTCGGAAGTTTTCATATGAATGTTTTTTTTTATTCTGCTGTGAGCAAAAGTGGCACCCATCTTCCACAAAGCTTTTTCACATGCAGAATCTTCATTCAAATAATTTCCTACACGTTCTTTCGAATTACCTATAGCATCAGCCATTTTAACTGTAACTCGCCGACCGTATCGTGTATTTGTTCAATGATTTCTGCTGTTATTGAACTTCTCGGACGTCGTTCACTTGGATCATCTTCAAGGCTGATACTTCCACGTTCATATTCTGCAGGTCATTTTATAATTGTTGGAAAAGAACAGTCCCTATAAACTTTCATGAACTTGGAATGAATTTGCATTCAAATCTTATTTTACAAATATTTTTTTCAATTCAGCATATTTAATATTTTCCATTTTAAGCAATATACACAAAATACCTACTACATGCAGGTGTTTTAATGAAACTATTTGATAGAATAATTCGCAATTTTTCACGCATGCTTATGACTGAAATATACTTCCCGACAGCATAGCAATCTATGGTAGAGGCCGAGAACCTTTCAGACTACCCCGTATTATTTTTCTAAAATTTAGTTACCGAATACGTCAGTGATGTTCCATGGGAAATCAAGTTTATTTTAGCTCAAACCTGTAATCTTGATGTAGTGGGTCGATGTATGTCATTTCTTAAAATACTACTAAAACATATGGAACAATATTAATTGCAACAGAAGAAAACATATTAAAAAAATAAAAATACGTCAGATATCACTCCAAACCTTTCCTTTTACTGAACTGGTTTAATGAAATTGCGGCTCTAATCTGCAGTGTGTGAACTACAATCAATAAATTAGGCTTTTAAATTTCTCTCTAAATTTCTAATTGAACAATGCAACTTCCAACAAAGGCACTCCAGGTTCATCTCAAAGATTGTGTGATGTATTCGTTATCAGCCTTAAGAGTAGGCTGGTCAACACGGAGAGCACCTATATAACTGGTGAACGTACTGCACCAGGGGGAGTACACAAGGACAGAAAATCAGTGCTGTATGAGGCAATAGGGAGTGTCAGCATCCGAGGTATCGATTCCGTGCCACGGCCACCAGGAGCTGTTGCACTCAAAAAAGGGTCCACTCTCCAGAGGAATGACACCTCCGACCAACCAACGTGGGATCGGATCACAATCGCTACGATCAAGGACCGAGGTTCGATCAGCAAACCAGGAATGGTGGAAGAACAGCTAAGTACCTGCTTTCATTTAGAGTACTTAATCGTGCTGATCATCTCCTATAATTGTACAGTGAAATCATTAGCGTTCAATTTGTATTATTCACTGAATTAAACTACATTAAACCTCTGACTCGCCGATCACCTCAAGAACACCGGTTAAAAACTGGTAGAAACTAAGGTTAAAAATCTCAACTCAGATCACCAAAAAGGTTTTGGATCTTATTCTGTAGCGTACTGAACTAAATATAAGCTCAGGTTACAGATTTACATTCTATAATTTTATCACAGTACTTCATGTCGAAGTAATACCAAATATAATAAAGCATAAGAAAGTTTTTGATAGTGTATTGATGTATATTGTTCCAGAAGAGATGTTTTGCATGTGCTTTTGCATATTTCAAAATGCTTACAGATTTAAAATGCGCAAGTTGTATAATCTTAAATATTTCTCTTGGATGTATTTCATGTGTTTTCCTTGTTGCACAACGTTGAGGAAAACGCCTGTAGGTGATGGCATTTGGACAGCCAGGACAGGGATACTGTTCGGATTTCAAAATCTACGTTCGACAGAAATGTGCTTCAACAACAGCAAATTTATTTCTTCAACACAACCGAAAATGTTCATCTCATTCCCGATGTAAATCTCAAACGTGCAGAATCAACATCAATGGATTTTCTCAACCGAATGTGCAGAAATTAATTTGCTCTCATCCTAAATGTCGGTGACAGGAAAGCCGGAAATAGCTTGCGGTCACATACATCAACGTTCCCGCAGGGATGTCAAGCACACAAAAAAAAATATCAAATAGCCAGTGTGGGGAGGTGAGTTCTCCACACTTCCTTTTACGCAAGAGGGATAGGTGCAATGATGTAAGCGGTAAGATTACCATTATTTTCAATAATGAAACAGCTCATTGTTAAAATATCACTTAGAGGGAAAATTTTTGGATTTTTTTTGTCATAATCATTCCCATCAGATTCTTCGTAATTGGCACAAAAATAGTCGATGCATGGAGTAGTCCATATTTAAATCATGCAAGGTGGCCCATGGCGACATTAATGATTTCAGCGTTATGTTTAAGAAATAAGTGGAAGTTTATCAAGGTGAGAACATGAAAAATTATAATTTTGTATTAATCGGAATCAGCATTAATGAGGTACTACTACATTTTCGAATTTGAAATTCTTAGTCTATATTGTGGAGAATATAGGAATAAAAAGTAATAGCAAAATTGAAATGGATGATATCTTGAAACAAAGTTTCTACTTTGCAACCTTTTGCCACATTACTATTTGTAGAATTCAATTAGCTGCGTGCAGCTACTAGGCCAGAAAAGTTTAAATATACTTCATTATGTTAGAATCCCAACAGATTCCTGTTTTAAACTACATTTTACTGCCAAATTTAGTTGTTTTTAGCATAAGTTGACTCTGCTCCATGGTTGTGGCAATATGAACGTGTCAACTGTGCATGAGCGTGCAGTATACCCAACGTACTTCTGAAAGGTGTAGAAATGTTCGAAAATGACGAATTACAAGAAAAACTTCTTTCTAAATATTTCGTTTCCATTTGATTTATTCCAAATTAATCTAGCAACACAGAACCACACACATGCGCAGCGCACAGGTGTTAAGCAGGATATACTTTACAAAGAAAAATCATGCTAGGAAGTTTCGCCGTTCACCAAAGAAAATAGTAAATGCCTACCTGCATGAACAAGGAAGTTCATCCAGTTAAAAAAAATAAAAATAAATGGTTGTGTCCTAATTACAAAAAAATTAATGATGCTCTCGCGTTCAAGACTTGAGTACAGATTCGGCTTTCGGCTAGTAATGCAGTGCATTAGGTGCATGCACGCCTGCCCTCCACTCTACACTCCATGCACCTTCTAACAAAGAATCCCGTGTTACCATAAATAAAGTCTGGCCAAAACTCATCCCAGAAGGGGAGTTTACTTATCTCCTTCTTTATGGAGTGTACGGGTTAAAACGCTTGTTGTTTATGATGGTACGTAGAGCTCGTCGAAGACAGCAACAGCGAAAACAGGGCCACTGGACTCTTCACAAGAAGAAGTTGGCAACCAGAAGTCACGTATCTCCCAGCCCTCTCGTCTCTGAGCTCAGATCGAAGAGAAGCAACACAACCGAGAGAGTCACGTAACTTTTTCTTTCTCTTCTTTAACGTTTCGTTCGCTTCCTCCCTTCCTTGTTGTTAAAAGTCAAGAGTCCATCTTTCTTTTTAAGAAAGTCTCTTGTCATCACCAGTAGCAACGCGAGGATGCCAGAAATGAACCTAATGTTGCTGCTACAAAAGAAGAAAGAATGGGTAACGTGTTTCAGTTTCTATGGGATGGATTCGCGTTGTTCAAGAGTGTCTTTTGTGAACCTACAAGAAAGCAAGCTTGAAATATTAGATTTTCAACGCCCATAACCGTTTTCCCTTTGTGTTTACCCGGATTCTAATCGTTAAATCTCCTAAGTTGACCTTTCACTTTCAATTACTTTATATTTATAAACTTTTAATTGTCTCTTGTGAAGTGAAGTATTGAAAACAATTAAAACAGTAAGATAAATTTAGCACATATGCAGAAAGTCGAGAAAAAATTGTAGGAGCAAAAGTGAAGAAAAATGTAGTCACTGGTTAAACAATTATTAAACCATTATTCCATTCTCAGGCAACTGTTAATATTGATTCAATCCACAATCTAAAAAACATAAACATGGTGGATTTTTGATCTGGATATCCTCTTTACTTTCATGTATGTCTGTCTACACAATAGAAATAATCACATTAACACTATTTGATTCAAGTTGATGCTCTTGTGTACCCAAGTTAAATTTTTTAAACTGTTGATTCAAAGTTTCAGCAAGGAACTTCATGTAAGTAGTTCTCTAACAACGTTATTTACTTCAAATCGGGAAATGTCTACATAATTTGTTTGTAAAGTGAGATGCAACTTAAGGAACATAATTGTAGCATTTTGAAAACACCTCTTTAATTGTAATACCTAACTTTTTGCACAGAGAGAACATACACCATTTAGAAATTTAAGGATAAAAGGGCTCGAACTGGTAGACTAATGATACGGTATGCCAGCGACCCGTGTTCGAGACCTTGCCGAGCCTGCACTTGTCGCTTAAATTTTCACTCTATTAATAATGTTTATTTAAGAGAAGTAAATGTTTGCCATGTGTGAAAAATTACGTTGTCATAAGTTCACACAGTTATGTCAAGTAATATTCAATTATAATTAACAATTATAATTAATAATTATTGCAGCAGAAACTGGTAGATGAAATATACCTAGTAAGTGGTAGCAATTCCATTTTAAACAGAAATCAGAAAATACTGATTCTATGAATTCAGTCAAGTGTATCCACCGGTTGTATCGCCGAACACATATTTGCGTTTGTACTTACGCATACCAATCTCACGGTTGAGCACTTAATTCTTTTGGTTCAAGGGTGACTTTTTTTGGTACCAACTTAGCGGTAAATTTGTGATACTGCAGCACGTTATGAAATCAAAAAGCGTGCTGATGCAGTTCTTATATTCAATTGTCCAACCCCCTAATTCATTGTTATCTGCTTGTTTTTACTGTATTACCCTCCCTACTTCAGCGATAGCGTCAGGCGTAGTTTCATTGTGAAGCTGATCAGAGCGAGTATCAAATTTGATACTCCACTTTTAAAGTCTCTGTGACACATAAACCTGATGAAGCGTTCCACCCATGCGTGTGTCATAATACCTCCTCATCCGATGAATACTTGCTAGTTTCTCACCCAAAATACCCCCAAATCGGATAAATAGAACTGCTCTTCTCTGGGGCATGCTTTCAAGAGTGTATGAATTTTGAATGATACTTCCTGATGAAATATTTCCGTTAGCCACATTGGTTATTCACGCAGGAGGGAACAATCTTCTACTACGCGAATTTGGGTTGATATTATAAAATTAAGGTTATTTTTTTTTACTTTCTCTCGTATTTATTCCATGCTGCTATAAACTCCGATTAATGACAGATTCTCAGTAGGGTATATTTATTTGGTTGGCCGATAAGTTCTGAACTTTTTCAACCTGTTGTCTTTAAGCACAATTTATGGAACCGCACAGCAAGAAAACAGATGGAATGTTAGTGGCACTGTAGAGCAGACATTCGGCTGCATTGGTCAGCTGTGTTAAACATCAAGCTTCATTTTCGACACATTATGTTATTCCTTTACAAAAGGGTGATAACGCTGTTACAGACGTGCAAGCAGTTTTGTGACATATTGAGACGACGTTATGGGTGAATCAGCGGTTCGAAGACGGTTTGCCATATTCAAAGCAGGAGATTTCAGCCTAGAAGACGCGCGACAGTCAAAGGTGGACGGACGACGAAATTAAGACACAAATTGAGTCTAACCCAAGATCGTCGACATAAGGCGCTGAGAGTAACTAAACGTGCTGTTGACGAAATTTGGTGAAACTTGGATACACCTCGCTACAATATTTTTATTATAATTGTCTATTATTTTCAGTACGATTACATTTAAGCTTACAATATATTTTATTGAAGGGCTTTCAATATGAGCTGCTCCCACAAAATCGGACAATCAATTTGCACGTTACTGCTGTCAGTTGCATCTATTGTATCAAACCATCAAGCAGAATACACCAATGCTACTGTTTGGTCACTCGTAGAAAAATAAAGGAGTTATGCTAGGGCGTCTTGCCCGACCCATCATATTCACCGGATATTGCTCCAACCGACATCCACTAATTGCAGTCTTTGTATTGATTTGCTGTTTTAAGTCCACTTTATGCACAGTAAGGCTAATCGGGACTGGATCTACAGTTTAAAGTGGGATCCGAACCACTTGTGCCTCCACCGGATATCGAACCCGGGACCCCTTGATTACAAGGCGACGACGCTACCACTGCGCCATCGGGGAGGCCCTTAATTGCAGTCTTTACAGGACTCTTTGAACTGAAAATCATTTCTTGACCTCAACGCTGTCAAACAGCACATCGACGACTTCTTCGTATTTTGAAGTTGCCAGAACGATGGACCAAGGTCATCGAGAAAAACGGGCAATACTTTGCGGAATAAATATTTTTTTTTCTGCGACGAAAAAGCTCAGAACTCTCTGGACAACTCAATATATACAAACATATGCACACATATGTTTGTCTGTATGTACAGTCACCGGTAATAAAAATGAGACACCTATATACTGAGACACTTGCTACCTGCTTGGCGTTAGGTTTATTGCATAATTCTACGGCGGTTACAGAACTTACCATTGAAAATTTGTCATTAAAATCTACTCATCGCCTTAGTGTTAGGCAACACACATAACGCCATGCGGGAAAACTAGTATTTCAGGATATAGGTGTCCCATTTTTATTTCCGGTGACTGTACATATAAAAAACCTGGAAATCATGGTGTATTTTGATATGATATTGACATGAAAATGTGCATAATTTACCACTAATTGAGTTGTGAATAATACACATGATGAACCTGGCACATTGCACTAGTGCCTTTTCTGTTTTAAAAATGAAGCGAACGTGAGAGAAAATTTCACAGTCTTTCCCGAACATAGTACGTGTCTACATGCCGTGTATGAAAATACTTTGGTGTAAAGTTTACGCTCAACTTGTCAAAGGAAACATAATGTCCATTATACCGGATGTTTCATAAATAATTGAGGGGTTACACAAATTTATTGCAAGTAAACTATTGAACTTACGTTGAAACCAGGAACGAACGATGAGCTCAAGCAGTTTTTTTGTACTTGTACAAATGTTCAATGTGTGCACCACGGGTGACACGGCACACATCAACACTATAGTCTACTTCTTGCAACACTCACATCAACATGGGCCTGTCGATAGTGTCTATTGCAGCGATGATACGCTCCCTTAGGGCTGCGATATCACGCGGCATCGGTGAGACGAATACCCTGTCTTTCATGAAACCCCACTAAAAGAAGTCACACGGTGTAAGGTCCCCTGACCTTGAGGACCAAAACATTGCACAAAACACTGTGTGTGATGTGGGTGATTTCAGTGTCGCCTGGCGGCATGGATATGAACTGCCATCTTATCAAAACATACACGCACACACTGTTTGCGTTCCTCGATCGTTCTGGACTGGTTTCATTAACGTAAGTTTACTTGCAATATTTTTTTTTGAAATCCCTCAATTATTTATGAAACACCCTGTATATAAAGCATCGCGTGCAGTTTTGAAATCATCTGATGGTCTCGTTGATGATGCGTTTTGCTGGAATTACACCTCTTAGATGACAGACGGAGACGATGCACACGTGAAACAGAATACACATTCCCAGGTCGAAGGGAGGGAAAGAAAGAAGAAGAAGAGGAAAGGGAAAGAAAAGAGAAACGCAGCCTTCCTTCGCTGAACAATCCCTCGGCTGCAATTCTTTCTGGGGATATAAACTGCCAGCGTCCCTGCCGCTGATTCGTGGAGAGCGGCATCTCGAGGACCTGGTGTGGAAAATACGCTCGTACATTTCAAGATGACGCCTTCACAGAGAGGAACCAATAAGAAGTGCTTGGGGAACAGCTCAAAACGAAGATTTTTCCTCTCTCTCTCTCTCTCCTAGTTCTGCCCCTACCGACACGTTCGCGAGTTTTGGAAGCCGGCGTCAAGGAATTCCTGGGCGAACTAGGAAAGGGAGACGGAGTATTAAGCGAAGGGAGAACCGTGATGAAGACAACCTACTTTGGGTATCCAGCAAGTTCTTCTCTGTCGCGTGGAGTCTGCGAAGATTCGTCACGAAAAATGGCATTGCGATACTAGATTTTCCGTTGCGTTGCTGGTTCCAGTACAAATGCGTTAGTTTTGGATCTAGAAGAAATGACAACAAATCCTGGGTGTTATTTTGTTTCATCGATCTTTTACCCTCTTACGTTAATCGCGTCGATGATGATGGACAGATGAAAAACGCATATGTCCTTAGGGGGCTCTGGCCCAGATGAATCAAATACTCAAAGAACTGGGGCAGGACATGAAATTTTGTTCGCTACTGAACAATTAGGTATCAGCATATGATCCTCTTTTGTTAACAACAATGGAAAAATTAACACAATTATTAAAAATAGAACGATAAATTAAATGTATTTATTTGCTAGTTAGTTCTTCTTGTTCTAATATGCACTATTTAAGTTCGAGTTGATGTCATAGCTGTACAAAATTCAAAATTACATAGTTTCTATACTAGAAATATAAATAGAAAATAAAAATTAAGTTAAGAACAAAAATAAGATTAGCTAAGGATGGGAAACAAATGCTGAACAAAATTAATTGAAAGGAAATTATGAACGTACCAAGTATAATCAAGTAAACAGTTCTTTCTATCCTCTCCTGTGTATTCCTTTAGATTGTGTTATTTAACTTGAATTTATTGAATTTACGTGATGGTGATATCGCAGTTGTACATAGTGGGATGATTAAAACACGATACTTCAGTGTCTCAATTAAGACAGTGTGAAATTCAATAAATTAATATTTTAAGAAATAATGCTTTCGAACTACAAAGTTCTAAATCTATTTAAAAATCACTTTAACGTAGTTTAAAACTGTGATAATATTTTTGAGGGGAGTTTGAAAGTTCATATTTTATTTCACTAGGACGCAGTTTTGCAAGAACAATAAAACTTTCCAAATCCGTTTCGTACTGAACTTTGAATTTTAGATTATTTAATTCTTGCAAGCTTAGATATTTCATACTCTTTTTAAGCTAGGTAAGAAATTCAAAAGAATTTGCATTATCAGATTAAATCTAGAATTGAACATCCATTGGATTTAGCCTTAAAAGTAAATGGGACATATTTATGCAATTGTATATCTTCATTAATTACTCACTTTTGAAAATATAGTGCAATTTTATGTAAATTTTCAAGCAAAGAGAAACAAAAGGCATTCCCAAATTCTCGTTTCCATTGTCTTCTTATCTGATATACAATTGACTTTTGGTGTTGTGCCACTTCTAAGAGAATGAAACGGCGAAAGGCAAGGAGCGTAGTTGAAAATGCAATCTTTGCAAAGGGGAGGGAGGGAGTACTTTTCTTAAAAAAAAAAAAAAGTCTGCAATGTGCTTGCCTCAACTTGGAAATTTTCATTTTCCAGGTTAGCTACGGGGACGGGGGAGGAACTGGGAATGGCCAGGGATGAGTGGAAGGGGGAGGGGATGGAATATTACTCGTACACTTCCTTGCTTTTAAATTATCCCGGAAGAAACACCCGTCAAGAAACTCCCAGCGTAACCATAATTCGATGAACATTTGGCTGAGAACGAGGCTGGCAGCAACTCCCGGTCCCTCATCTCCTCCTCCTTTGACGAGGGAAGGACGGAGATAAAACTGCAGACAACGGGTACTGAAATGACCCCAATCCAGCTCTTACCTCGGCCGAGGCCCAGGAAGAGATTCTTAATTACCGGCAAAGCTACGACCAAAACAGAATGGCCAACCCCACTTTGGCCGCTTTGGAGAACGGAATAAAGTAGCACAATGAGGGGGAGAGGGGGGAGTCGGTATGAAGAAAAGAAGCGCATGGAAGAAGAAGAAAAGAAGGAAGTATATAGTGAAAAGCTCTTCACTTGCGAATTTTTCGCGCAGTCGCATTGCTTTTCGTCCGATTTCTCTCTTTCTCTACTTTTTATTTTATGTGCATGCAAGGAACTTGTGGAAGGAAGTAAATTAAGATTCTGTACTTAAAATTAAAGAAGTTCTGCACAGTTAATAAATTACAGCACCGTGTACCTAAACAATAAAACTTCTGCAGCAAGTAATTATCAAGCAGTCAAATGAAGGAGGAGAAGAATTTGTTTCCACACGCTCCATTGTTGCGTTATTTGAAGAATATTTGTAGACATGCTGAGTTTGGAATTTGTACAAAGGCACCATCCTTATATGCTACAATTGATATTGAAATATTTTATAGAATAGAAAATACTCGACTCAAATCTGAAAATCTTCATTTCATATTTCTGCTGAAAATCAGTAAAAAATAAAAATGTAATAATAATAATAATAATAATAATAATAATGATAATAATAATAATTACAACATTGGTCAATAAACAGAAAATTAAAAATTAACTACTTAAAAAAACTAACAGATACCAATCCATAAATACATGTAATAAATAGACCCCTAACACTTTAGAGATTACGTACTCTGTCGTGTTCAGTTTTAATTCATTCGCATAGTCTCTGCTACGTGTGTAAAGAGACATCATTTGACTACCGAATGATTCCAGTTTTACCTTTTTATCTGAAACTAGAAATAATTAGCGCCAGGAAAGTGCAACCTGCGAAACGTCCAGAGTCACCTACTGGGGTGATTCTGGACAACTGAGGGGGACTCTAGGCAGTGTTCTAAATACGCCACTGAAATAATTATTTCCATCAGGAACGAGACACATACATTCTTGACACATTAATTACTCTACCACAAGTTGTAAAAAAGAAAAAAAAATCAGAAATCACTGGCCATCTGAATCACATAGTCTAATACCCTTGTTCGAGCATCTTATGATAAACAGACGTCAACTGTTTCTTTCCAGGTGTTTGTTCTATCAGCATTGACTCTCATCAAGCGGTGATTGGGTGCAGAAACTGCAGGCGGGTGGGTGGGGGCAAAGACAGTGTACTTTTCCTTGGTAGACAAGGCTTAACGTTAAGAGACCATTGCCAGCCCCCATGGCGGAGTGGTTAGCACATCGCGCTACGACGCCAGGGGTCCCGGGTTTGAATCCCGGCCTGGGCGTGGATATTTGTGAGTGTCCATTGATCAACTTCATCATATCATCACTCATCTTCATCTTCGCATATTAGCCAAAAGTGGCACAAAAAGCGAAGGAAAATAAAGCAAATTAAAATAAAAAATTAAGAAACCATAGTGCGGGAGAAAGGGGGCAACTACCCGCCCTAATCGCTGCAACCGGCCCTCACACATACATTGGTAGAATTGAAGTATGATGATTTTAAGGATTTAAACACACACCGATCCAGGGGTTGTAATCTGTGAGTCGTGTGTGCTGGTAGGCTCATGAGAATAAAGTAAGACATCAAGTCTCTTAATGGCCTCCAAGAATGAGTAGAGAACGTCCAGGAGACCTGTGTTCCTGCAAGTGCTGAAGCAGCCTCATAAACGCTGCTTCGTTCACATTGCCGCTTTCAGTGAAATCAATCTTGGATCGAGGAGGCAAACAGTCTCTATTTGAGGACGTTGTCTCATTAGCATCTAGGGTTCCTGGGTTCTAATCCCGGCCTGGGCACGGATATTTGTGAGTGTCCATTCATCAATTTCATTACATCTCATCTTTGCAAATTAACCAAAAGTGGCACAAAAATCGAAGTAAAATAAAGCCAATCAATCACTCTCATTAGCATCCCTTGCAATTTTCCTTATATGTACGTCCAGAGTCACCCCACGTTTTGTGTCCAGAGTCGAAACACAATATAACATATTTAACCCGCTAGATGGTTCCAAAATGTACTGTACGCGCACGCACATCTTGACCACGAGGCCACATGTCAGGTGTTCCAATATCATGAATTGTATCCTAAAACACTGTCTGCTATACCTTACATACCGCGTACGTAATACTATAGTATAGGGCATTTATCGACGTGCATGAATTCACCTGTCTGTCTTTGAATCATCGTGTTTTCCACATCAACCACCGACAAAGGTCAAAACGCTCTCACACATCCTGAAAACTCCAACAAGTACTCTGAACTACGGTATAATGTCATGCGTACTACAGGGACCCGATAGGATTACAAAGCGTTACTTCTGTCTAGAGTCACCCCCGTCCAGACTCTATCAAAATTTAATTAGGTAATTATTTGTAAGATGATAATAAAAACGTTTCGAAAAAGAACACCCTTCAATTTGTTTGTAAGACTCTTCCAGAATTTTCTATTTGTGTAAATACGTAAGACAATGCTCCAGGGATGAAAATGCCTAGTGTTCTCAAAACTCTAACCTGTCCAATCTCGGTTTCACAAAAAAAACATTACGCTGACTGCATTAAAGAAGATTGCTATTATCATGAACGATATGAGGTCGACATTTAGTAGATGTCACGTGCAATGAGAATAGAGGGAAATTAATGTAGAACAATTATGAATCTTTAAACTATAATCAATAACGAACTTGAAACCATTGCACAAGAACATAAATGTTTTTATGCTAGTCAGATTAACAAACGTTTGCATATTAGAAAACCTGTCGCAGTTCAGAAATGGAATGAAGACCAAACGCCAGCGCACCCTAGTGTCATTTGACGTGATTCAAGGGTTTATATCACTCCTAACCGAGGGGGAGCCGATGATTACGGTACGTCTAGGTAGAACGTGAAAACAAACTTATTTCTGCTTACAGAATTCCGAGATCCTCTGAAGAGGGCAACATTCAGATTCGGAACTTACGGAAGAGTAGGAAACTGCTGTCACTGGACTAGTTAGACGCCTCTATTGAGGGAATCACAAAAGATTCCATCTTCTTGGTAAGTGAAGGGATCTGTTATAACGTCGTTCTCCGCTGGAGAGAAGTCAGGTCTATAACACCCAAGAGATCCGTTACAAGGGGAGCGAGCCTAGGTACAAAACGAAACGTCAGTTCCACTCAATAACTCAGAAAAATCGTCCTCGCGTTGGTCTTTACCGTTACTGCGTGATATATACTTTGTTTCCTGCTCATCAGGAGCGCCGTAATCTTCCCTATCCCCTACTTTATTTTCTGCTTTGGAGGGATATTTGGTTGTGTTCATGTATTAAATAGGAAAACGAATACCAGCACTGGAAGTCGTGATACGATGGAAGTTTGATCTATACTCCACCAGAATTTCAAAAGTTTGGGATAGAGGTAGGAAAATTCTAATTTTGTATTTCATTAAAAGTGTCATTTAGGGTGAATTGAAAATAAATAAATTTTGATTTTTGGCTCTTTGAATAGTTGCCAAGAGAAAACCTTTAACAGTACTCAAAACAATTTTTATTTCAGACAATATCTTAAGGTAGTGCATAATAATTTAAATTAGAGCATTTAGCATATATATGGATTGGCTCAGTCATAGGCTGGTCCTAAGGGCGGTATACTTGCTCGTAGCTAATATATGATAGAAAAGACACATTAAAAGAAAATCCGTTGTAGTAAATAACCGAAATAAAAATTAAGGCTCAGGTCATGAACTGAAATGTTGGTGTCTTGTAACATAAAAGTCTCTTGTAACATATAAGTGTGTGTTTATGTAAGCAGTTGGAAATAGAGAACAGTAACTATATTATGAAAGTGTGAAATCTAACTCTGAAAAGTTGAGAGTTTATGGAGTTGTAAAATGTGTGCAATCTTTGTTTCCACATATAAAGAGACAACGAAATGGTGAGAGACACAGTAGCTTACCATGCTATTAAAAATTGCACAATGTGAGAAATTTCTGTCTGAAATGTATGGAAATGACATGTAAGCCACGTACAGTTAATCAATACGAACACAGAGTGTATCTAAAATTTCAATGAAACTGTGGGAGCGTGTAATTATTATTTATTATTGTAGAAGACAAGCGGAAAATGTATTAGCACAAACTGTTAAGTTAATTTATTAAATAATATGACAAGAATAGGCAGGCAAACGTTCAGTAAGATCAGTGGGTTATTTAAAATGGGGTGCTTGTAATGACATTTCGTATAATGTTGTATATAATTAGGAGAAAATTATATTGACGTTGCATGGAAAAGAGGCAGCTACGTATTCTGGAAGTTGCTATTACTGAAAATACCAAAAATTGTAGTATTTGTTAAAGAACTAGTAGTAATCTATAAAAACACCGTTGCTAGTTTTTTTACAAAATTAAGCACATTTCAAATTTTTGCTATTCATGCAAAAATTTTAGATTAATATTATCAATTGCAGGGTAATGTAAATGTCAGGTAATGTAAGGTTGTAGTTATGGAAAGTTATGGAAAGTAAAGCACAATCATCTCACCAGGTCGTTCTTGATTGATCGGAATTTTCAGAGTACTAAATATAATTGCTCCACTTGTAGTTCCATCGGACTGAACTATATTTAAGTAGTATGAACACTCAGAACAAAAAGGGTAATGTGGGAGCTTTGCGATTACCACAGAATAATCCCTCACCTTGCATAGGAGGCGACATCTGAATGGAATTGAATATGCATGCCTGAGGCCGCACTTAGTGGATGGTCTCAGAGGACAATATCAGGAAGTCCCAGAGTGCCCAGTCCATTCACTGTATTAGAATTCCCCTCCATCCAAAAGTGGATTCCTTGGTGTAGCATTGCATCCCCTGTTGAGACCAATCGCCGGGACAACGAAACACAAGTATCATTAAGTAAAATTCATCACTTTAACAGGGAGTAAATTTTTTTTTCACAGTTTCAAGTCAGGAAAATAGAGGTATACTGTGTCGGGAAGCTATTAAAGGAGCAGAGTTGTGGAGAGTATCGCTTTTCATTTTGCTGTGCGGTTTCTTGGACTTCATTATCAACGATATATAACCGAGTATGCATATTCAAGAGCAGCTAGCTATGTATCATGCGTCACTCAAGCCTTATTTGATTTTATGTGCGTGCATATGCTACAGCTCGAGAATTACACAAATATTTATCTGCACCAATTGAGCAGTTGTTTGTAAAGATGATAATAGTGTGGACTTTCACAAACATAGTATTTTGTGACAAACCAAGAATATTCTATTTGAGCAATGGGTTTCGTATATTTCGTAATAAAATTCTTCTTGTTGATTCTTCTTCCTGTTTCTCGCCTTAATGATACATTATTTTGTTTATTCGAATTTTGGATAATATCAACATTTCTCGTGTCCCCTTAGAGTTCAAATTAAGAAGAGTCCAGCACACATATCGACAATGAAGATTTTCTTTCCTAGGAATTGGAAATTTTGTTCAATGTGCAAGAAGAGAGTTGAAGAACTCTTAGAGAAAATTCTTGTCTTATTTGAGCCCTTTGTAAGACAAGAAACGTTGGCCTAGTACGAATGAAGGATAAAGATGATGTCGAAGTGGAAAATTAGATGAAGACGCTTCAAGAGTAAGTTAAAAAAACAATCGCAGATGAGAATAACATTACTCTCTAATCGCTTGAGTAGCAAAGCATCTTTATGTAAAGAAAATCATCAAGACGTTTCATTATGTTAAAGTAATGCAACAGATGTCACTCAAAAGTTCAGGTGGAAACCTTTTGAGCGACTTATTTGGCCATTCCACGGCGACACTATTGGCCATGATGATATTGTCTATTCGAAAAAATGGAACAGTTGTTGAGTGCTGCCTCTGTAGTCATAGAGTTTCAGCTAAAAGTCGAAATACCCTTTCAAACAAAGTGAATGGTTGCCAGCATAACGTGTGCACTACGCGTGCCGCCTAGCAGAGTAATTTGGCAGAATTTGTCACTCCGTGGGTTACATTCGACTGGTCACACGCAATGAGACATATCAGTGAAGGGAAAAGTTGTATGGGTTGTCATCTAAATCGAGCGAACCTGGATATCCAATCACCTCATCGGTGTTATAAACATCGCCTCCTCGGCCGTTCAGTGGGTGGCTGTGGTGTTACGCGAACACATCGGTCCATCAGCAGTTGGGAAAGTTGTAAATGTATAGAACCCGGAAACAAGGCTGATATCTGGTCATATTTGCATTGCGTCAGTGTACTACTTCCACTGCGAGAAATCTCAAACACAGTCTCAGAATGGCAACATAAGTGGCATTATCTTTTCAAAATGAATGGTGCTTGTTGATGAAATGTAACTTGAGAACCAGACAAACTGTTCAAGTGCCCTGTTTACCTCACAGCAGAAGCGATTCGTCCGTCACAACTTCAAATAATATACCATTATACAGAGCATTCCCTGACATTCGCTACGAGACTCGGCGGCAAGCGGCCCGGCATCAGCGCAAGTCTTTCCCGGTGAACGGGTCAGCGACAGTCGGTAGAGTCAGCTATTAAAATTACAGTTTTCATATTGTGTACTAACCTTGACTACAGAAGGTGTTGAAAATGATGTCCCTCTGCTGCAACACATTCCTGGCATCTCCGAAGGAAATTGGCATTTACACGTGCAAGTTCGTCTACTGTAATTCTTCCGATTTCTCGTATAATACTCTCTTTTAACTCACGGATGGTTAGCGGATTGTCTTTGTATACTTTATTTTTAGATTTCTCCATTTTTCTTTCCAGTTTTATTCAGAACTGACCCTGTTACTCTAAACTTTTTTACGAGGTTTAATATAGTGGTCCAATGTGGAACGGAAACACCAGGAAATATCGTTGCAAAACGTCGTCGCACTTCTCCACAATTCCTCTTTCCGAAGTAACACTCGGCAAGATAAATCCTTTGTTGTAATGTAAACTTTTGTGGTGCCATATTAAGCCACAATCTTCAACACACGGACACGACACAAAACAACTTCCGAGGGAGGATTATACTGGCGTCAGTCTGCAACGTCAACAGAAAGGAAAAGAGAGCGAAGGCAGGGAGAGCGAAAAAAACAGACTGTAGCGTGCGACTGTCGCGGACCCGTTCACCGGGAAAGACAAGCACTGACGCCGGGCCGCTTGCAGCCGAGTCTCGTAGCGAATGTCAGGGAATGCTCTGTATTAGAAGGTGGAAGACAAGATGTGGCCTGACTCAATATAATGGGCATGTACGTGCGTGGAAGTAGTACCCGTTACACAAAGAGACTCGGATGGATCTTTGACCAACGCCAGCGAAGCTATTTTCTAAATTGCATCTCCTTTCATCCCACGACATTCAAAATTCGGAAAAATTACATCTGATTAGAAATTCCTCTGTAGCATTCACGTGATTGTTCGTGTGGTTTGCTTTTGCTGTTACCTCGATATTCTAAAAAGTTTGTCATTTTCACTTTTTGTGGTTTTGTTACATTTGACGGTTTGTAGACAAAACGACATTATTTAAGAAAATAATTGCAGTTACATTTTTAAAATTATATATTACTTTTCTAATATTCTAGCGGACTTTCAAAAAAGGAAACTTCACTGTCTTTGATCTATCTACGTTGAAATCTCAATCAATATTCTATCCCCTATCTATTTCTTGTTATAACTAATATGTAGGTCATGGAAGTTGACGTATAAATTCTCAGAAAAGAACTATAAAGTTACTTTAGATTTAAAAAGTTAAGCTTCAGTTTTTCATAAATAAGAAAAAGAGTGACGGGCCTATGAAAGAACTTTAAAAATTCAACACGGTCGGTTGTTTGTTTTTACCTACAAAGTTGTCTTGGGCTGTTTCCTAGTCGGTCGTTATCTGCGACCAGTCACCAAGATGACGCCTGTCCTCTGCTTCTCTTTGAACTGGAAGTAGAGAAAAATATTAACTTTCGTTACAAAACTTTTAGCAAAACAAATGCAACTAAAATTCACATAACGACAGTGGAGGACCAAACCTCATAAAACC
Organism: Lepisma saccharinum; assembly: GCF_977018435.1. NCBI lineage: Eukaryota > Metazoa > Arthropoda > Insecta > Zygentoma > Lepismatidae > Lepisma > Lepisma saccharinum. The sequence goes on along the minus strand of NC_139230.1, from coordinate 60,478,958 downwards.
CCTCAAAATATTATTGGAAAATGGAAGGAAGAACTGAAAAATAATGAAAAATTATCAATAACCAAATTCCGATTAAAAGTCTTAAAAATCACCTATTGTTTACATTGAATATCGTTGTTAATCATTAATACATATTTTATGAGAATAAAATTTTTAAAATCTCCAGGTTCACTTTAACCTTTTTTTTTAAAAAAAATAGAAGACAATGGGTTATTATGAGTCTAGAAAATTGTACACCCCTGTTCAGATAAAGTGGCACACACTTGAATTCTTCAACCTTGTAAATTGTGCTACTTTATATGAACAGAAGTGTACATTCGGAAAGATTAGTGGGATTATCAGGTCAGCTAATAGAATTGTTGTCGAAGTTGTAAATCACGCGGTATGCAAACGGTTGCGATGAAATGATTTTAAGCTGCTGAAAGAAAGGTATCATATGCGTACATCAAGGTTCTAATTTAGATCCGTATTTGTTTATATTGTTTGTAAATGTAAGGTCTTAATATATGCACATCATATAAAGTTGAATTATCAGATTTCGTAAAAATGCAGGTTAATTTGAATAACTTTGTTGAATAATGTAAACAAACATGAATGGTCCTGAATGTAGGTTAGTGTAAGATTGTATTTTTTAGTAATACGAATGCTGTTGTAGTCGTAAGACACAAGGCCTCCCCGATTGTGTAGTGGTAACGTCGTCGACTTGCAATGAAGGGGTCCCAGGTTCGATACCCGGTGGAGGCACAGTTGGTTCGGATCGCACTTTAAACTGTAGGTCCAGTCCCAATTAGCCTTTCTGTGCATAAAGTGAACTTTAAACAACAAATCAATCAATCGTAAGACACAATTTGGACGATGAAATAGTTCAACGAACAAATTAGGTCACAGAGTTAGGTGCTAATTTGACACCTGAATTATCAATTAATAGTTATGAAAATATAAAAAAAATATTGTGAAACTTGTGAATTTTATTCGGAGAAACTTTCTACATAAGTTTCCAACTTCAACGGTAACGAGAATATATGCTACTCTAGCTCGTTCGATACTGGAATACTTTTCAAGTTGTTATCATCAGTATATGACTTGGGAGGATGAAGTAAAAAAACGTGCAAATGCTAATTGTGTAGTGACTGTGTTTTGAAATCAATTTGAATATCATATTAAGGATTATATCACTTTAAGTAAGACACTCTTCGATGATTTAATATTATTGCTTAAATTAGTAATGGAATTATAACGATCAAATCTTGCTTAAGCCATCAGGTATCATTAAGTAATTACACAACCTAATAAATTAATTTCATCGTAGTAAGCAATGGCAAATAAACTTCAATAAAGGCCCGAGAGATACGCTGTTCACTGCGGTTAACGAAGTATTTCATGTTCTAAGAGGCCAGTCTACGGAGGTAAACAGCAAAAATTGAACTTTTGAACCACGGAACAGATTTGAATGAAATTTTAAACAGCCCTATATCACATCATAATCGTCGATATTCCCGGCACTATGTGATATTAATTACAAGTATTTCTTCTGATAGAAGACCGAAAGGCAAACTCGGAGGAAAATATATCAATATTTGAGGGGAGATCATTGTATTGTGTGGTAAGTCTATAAAAGAGAGATCTTTTTTGAATTTCCAGTCTAGGTTTTTTTGTATAAAATAACCTTGTATTGCGAGTTGTGCGCATAGGTACTCTAAAGTGGAATTCCTCAAGGAGTGTGTTGCAGCGGATTTTGCCATTCACAATTTTGTATAAGTAACTGAAATCATTCTGCAAACGTCGCTGATAAGCAGTTTGTAAGTTTAGAAAAGACAAGAGATGCGGAGATGAAAAATTGCGTAATGAGGGAACCCTGTGACGGACTATAGCTAGGAAGAAGTTAAAGACTGAATCGATTCTGGAGAGGTGAGTGGGACATGCCATGGACCAGACGGGAGAGCAGTATTCTATTATTGGGGAGATGAATGATTTGAAGTACAAAGTGAGGGCTGAGATGTCACTAATTTCAGTGAAACGGTAGAGTAAACCTAAGAGACGCATGGCCTTTTTTGTGGTGCATAAAATATGTTCCTCAAATGTAAGCTTTTGGTCGAAAACAATGCCTAGGTCCTTATGAGAGGATACTGCTTTGATGTTATTGCCAGAGATGGAGTAAGATTCTTCTTGAGAGAGATAGTGAAAGTAGTACACTTGTCAGGATGTAATGTAAGGTCCCATGTCAGGCACCAGGAAGTAAATGTTGCTATGTCATTCTGAAGAAGATGAGTATCGTCGGAAGTGGAGATTTCCCTGAAAATTTTACAGTCATCTGCGAAAAGAAGGTAATTGCTAGAGGGAGCTGTGAGATGATCGGCAAGGTCATCGACGAATAATATGAACAAGAGAGGTCCTAGAACACTACCCTGTGGAACTCCAGAGAGGACAGGAAGAAAGTTAGAAACAGTTCCAGGAAGAACGACACGTTGTTGGCGATCGCTAAGGTAATCTGTGAGAAGGGTGAGAAATTTGCCATGAATGTTGAATCTATTGCATAATTTGTGAATCAGAAGACGATGACTAACAGTATCAAAGGCTTTGGCCAGATCAAAGTATATTATATCTAATTGTGAATTATTTGAAATGCATTTCATAGCATGTGAGAGTAAAACAGACAGGTTTGTAAGACAGGAGCTACCAGGAAGAAAACCATGTTGCTTAGAGCTTAAGTACGGAGAAACAAATTTGTACAGTCTGTCTTTGATTACTTTTTCACAGATGATGGACAGGGGAGAGAGTAAGGAGATTGGTCTGTAAGATGAAACAAAATTTTTGTTACCACTTTTGTGAATCGGTGTGATGTTAGCTTGTTTCCAAGCGTGAGGAAAGATGCCTTCTGAAAAACATCTGTTCAAGAGAATGGAGAGGGGATAGCACAGGGATTGCACAGTTTTCCTGAGGAACATGGTGTTGATATCGTCCGGTCCTAGGGCACGGTGAACTGAAAGAGACGACAATAGATCCTTCACCTCATCGGGTGTAGTGACAAGCGTTGTTAGGGAGGAGGAACAGACTGGTCATACGTTTGGCAACGCTGCATGGGAAGACGGGGTCCAGAAGTTACCATGAAAATAAGCGTTGAAGAGTTCTGCCCTTCGGTCCCCCATCGCACTTTCACTATCATGCGTAATTTCAGCTGGAATCCTACTGTTATTTTTCCTTGAGTTTATTAGATTAAAAAAGTTTTTTGGGTTTTCCGGGATTGTTGCAGTGATATTGTCTATATGTTCCTTATATTTTTTTCGAAGGAGATACTTTGAGTGTCGTCGCAGAGCAGCAAAGGTATTGTGCGTGTGTTCACTCGGGAAGCCCTTCCGAAGTTGCCATGCATTTAACACGGCCTGAACCAGGAGGCTAGAACAACGACCATTTTGAATCCAACAAAAATAGGGATTTTTAACAGTGAGAAGACACAGTTTATCATCCACGACCTTACGATACTCGTCTGCGGTTAAAGGACGCGTGTTTACCGCGAATACCGATTCGTGTTTGTTTATTGTGTTTCACCCGGGAAGTGTGTCAAGTTGAGATGGAGTAGAGAAGTGAAAAAGGGGCCTGTGGGGGCCTTTCCCCTTATCTATCGGACGATGCTTACACCTACTAAAGATGCCTGCCCATTTGTGTGAAGCCGTAACAGCAAGAAGATTATTCATCACGGCACCAGCAGCCCGAAAGACGCCGGCAAGTAACCCGTAATCGCCCAGGTTGGATATGCCGCCTAGATCCAGCAAAGGTAAGCGACAGTGTCCCGAGTGGCCCAAGAGTAATGTGCTTGAAATGAAGAAACTTCTTTCACATGCCGTTAATTAATATTGTCAATTGATCTCGCTGAGATACGTTCGTTATCATCCGTTAATTGACATTGCTTATTGCGACAGTTAGTATCTTACTTGTGATGACGATTATTATTTTACTCATAGCAGCAATTTCAATAAAAAACATATTTGCATAAAATACCTTTTCAGATTTGTCCGGCACTATCAATCGCTAATGTAAACAGAATAATTGTGATAAATTTTTGAAGTATAAGAGTATAATGTAATGGTTGGTATAATACGTAATGTCCATTCATGGTTTCAGAGAAGTAGTGTCAAATTTTGTCCATGCATAACCTGAAACTGATTACAAGTTATGTAAAAAAGAAACGCGAATGCATTAGAGATAACCGGTACAGCATTAATAACTTTAATCACGAAGTCAAAGTTGTACTTCTTATTATGTTTGAAACGCCAAAGCATGAGTGAGAGTGTGAATGAAGGAATGCAAGGGGCATTGATGTAATCGTATTCACGTTTGTCGTTAACTATCAATTATATTATTAATTAAATTAATCCTGTTGTTAGTGTGATTTCCAGCAGATATCAGTAGTCTACCCTTCTATATAAATCTCTTGGGCTCCGACCGCTAGGCACTTATGGCGAAGATGTGAATTGTTTGTTATCAATGTAATGTAATGCGCCCCCAGAGCGTGACACAATACTGGGTGTATTCAGAATTGTTGGGAAAAATCATGTAACACCATTTACAGGCAAGGAAAAGATCACTTGTATACATTCCATTCTCCAAACTGAATGTCCAGGCTCTCATATTGTAAGAATGCAAGAGTCTATTAATGATTTGTCATTATTATATGATGGGGATACTTTTTTTTACATGTGCAATGTTCTTATGCGCAAAATATTGTAAAATATACCATATTATTCAATCATACTACAAACTATGTTTGAACTTATTTGTAATGTGCTGTGACTCCAATATTTTAATTTATTTATTTTATCTTTTTATCTTCTTGTACAAATTCCTGTGATGTACAAATAAATACATGTGAATATAGGTGTGTCCCAAACTGTTCTATTCTGTTGGTTCTCTCCAGTAACTTCCTTCTGCTAATATCAACTTGATTCTTTTTCATTACTGTTAACATAAACCATAGTGCATTAGGGAATACCTTGAGTGTTTTGAATTGAATGATTAATTCAATATCTAATTAAATATATTTGATACATGTGAATTGGAACTCAATTTTTCTCGAGCCCATAACATATTGCGGAATAAATGGCTCCATTTTCTGAGGTACAGATTTGATGTAGGTCCATGAAATGCTTCCAAACACCGTAATATACTGTAAAGGTAGAGTTTACATAGAAAAGAATGAGACTCATCTACCATCTTTCAAGTTTCTCTACATCGGTTCTTCAAAAATGTACTGAAACGTGACAATAGGCATTGCTGATTAGTATTCTAAAACAAATACATTAAAGTTTAAGTACTTGTGGCCTTCAAACGTGCAGTAAATCGTCCACGTCAGTTTTCCCACTGTTTGAAAGACAAAGAAATTGATAAATTCCGGCATGCGCATGTTGGAAAGAAATCGAAATCGCACCTCACGGCGAACTATTTTTTCACCTTCGGAAAGACGCACGCACAATAGCACATCTCTCTCCTTTCCCCCTGCGATTCCGGCGACTTACTAGGCCGTCGTTTTGTCTCCGTTATAACAAGAAATTTTGTCGATTGATATGCGGTCGAAGAATAAAGATTGTCTATAATCTGGAACTGGGATGAGGTCCATTACTTCTTCATTTTTCTCCTCCCCCCTTCACGGACCGAGTCACCTGCAGACCTCAGATGATGAATAGCTTTTCCATGAACCTCCTTTGTCAGTTTTAAACTAGAACGCACTAATTTTGCTCGTCCTGGCCGTTCATCTTCTATAATATATGACGTTATTATAAGACGAGGACGCAGATCCATATAAGAAGGAGCCTTAAAATAGAAGAAAGGGAACCGGAGACAATTTTTGCTAGCCACGGAAAGGGGGATAAATAGGACGTATTGAAAGGATGGGAAGTCCTACATTCACGTTTTTCAACATTTCCAACCACAAGAAGTGTTTTATCGTCGACGCATTTGCAAAAAAGAGTTAGGAGCAATAACCGCGAATTTCATTAATAACAACAAAATCCCAAGCCTTGGCTTCTACATGCAGCTACATAATTATTTTCCGCTCCGGGCTTAATTTTGATTTACTTTATCGAAGTTCACTCTAGGTAACATTGGATAAGTGGAAGAGAAATTGAGAGTTTAAAGGCAACCAAAATGATCCTCTTCCTAGAATCGAACCTAAAACTGCTTGATTACAGTAAGGTATCATTAGAGTAACGTTGCCCTCCATCTTTGCTTTCTGGATTTGAGTTGCAGGTCCATTTTTATGCACAGATAGACTAAGTGGAACTGTACCAACAGTTTAAAGTGAGATCCGAATCAATATACCCTGTCCCATGTATCTCTGGAGCAAGCGAACGAAAACAAGTTTGCGCAATTAGTGACGCGAGACGGTTCCACCAATGAACATGTGAGAGGGAATATGATTGCGTGGATGGATAGAACTAGAAAGAGACTGCAGTTACCAGCCTTCTCAGCAACGTGTAATGCTTTGCTCTACCCACTCGATTTCCTCCCCTTCTCTGACGCTAGGCGCGGCCTTGCTGTAGAGATAGCTGGGACAGGGTATATGTGCCTCCACCAGGTTTGTCCTTTATCTTGATTGACTTAGGTCTATGAGACTTGAGAGTTTTATATACTTTATCACCGTGAACTTATTCGTTATGCCTGCTGACACCTTTGTAGTAAAATAAGTTTGTGAAAGAAAACCATAAAGGTAAAGAATATAGTGCAATCCAGAATTATGACAAAAAACAGAACCCTTATTACTCTCCCTTTGCAGATTCAGGAACAGTAACAAATGAAGACGGAAGCAAGGATTTTTTTAAGAGAGGTGTTCAACTGCTGAAAAAACCTAATGATTGTCTTTATCAATAGAAAAGTGTAGCGAATTAATTATATAACCTTGTTTTCTTCCTGTTGAATCTTCTGAAAATACTATTAATAAATATTACAAATAAAATTGCAAATTGATTTATGCTGGAAGATTCATCGCATGTTAGATGAGAGTTTAGCTAATTTTAACTTAAAGAACTCGATTAATGAATCGATACATTTTTAATATGTTAAGTAATTGAGAAGTTGTAAAAATTTGCACAGTTCCATTTTTGTACCGGTAGATGCAATATTATTTATGTTTGTAAATATTTTTTCAACCATCACAAATTTTCTTCAAAACACTAAATTTCTATTTGCATTTGTTACAGTGGTTATTTGACGGCTTTTCTACAGAGCATTCCCTGACATTCGCTACGAGACTCGGTGGTAAGCGGTCCGGCGTCAGTGCTTGTCTTTCCCGGTGAACGGGTCCGCGACAGTCGCACACTACAGTCTGTTTTTTTCGCTCTCCCTGCCTTCGCTCTCTTTCCCTTTCTGTTGACGTTGCAGACTGACACCAGTATAATCTTCCCTCGGAAGTTGTGTTGTGTCGTGTCCGTGTGTTGAAGATTGTGGCTTAATATGGTACCACAAAAGTTTACATTACAACAAAGGATTTATCTTGCCGAGTGTTACTTCGGAAAGAGGAATTGTGGAGAAGTGCGACGACGTTTTGCAACGAAATTTCCTGGTGTTCCCGTTCAACATAGGACCACTATATTAAACCTCGTAAAAAAGTTTAGAGTAACAGGGTCAGTTCTGAATAAAAGTGGAAAGAAAAACCCACGTGTACTTACTGAGGAAAAAGTCGATGAGATAGGACAAAGGTTAGAACAGTCTCCTCGGAAATCTATCCGCCGCCTCTCACAAGAAACGGGTGTTTCAAAAACCCTCTAGGTCCCCCGATTTGTCAGCCTGCGATTTTTATTTATGGGGAAATCTAAAAAATAAAGTATACAAAGACAATCCGAACACCATCCGTGAGTTAAAAGAGAGTATTACACGAGAAATCGGGAGAATTACAGTAGACGAACTTGCACGTGTAAATGCCAATTTCTTTCGGAGATGCCAGGAATATGTTGCAGCAGAGGGACATCATTTTCAACACCTTCTGTAGTCAAGGTTAGTACACAATATGAAAACTGTAATTTTAATAGCCGACTCTAACGACTGTCGCGGACCCCGTTCGCCGGGAAAGACTTGCGCTGATGCCGGGCCGCTTGCCGCCGAGTCTCGTAGCGAATGTCAGGGAATGCTGTGTAGATTATTGCTACAATAAGACAGAATGATGAAGTGGTGTAATAGAGGAGATAACATATTCAAAAATTTTCCCCTTAATTCACAGAACGACACGCTATCAGTCTTCCTCATAGTTTAATCTCTCAAAAAGTGAATCGGTGCTTTCTTGCACCCTTCTGAAAAGTACCCGTGAGATGCACGTCGCCAATGTGCTACACGCAGCACCTCATTCAATTCAAATGTTAACAAAATCAACAATATATTAATATTTTTCATCACCACGGAACTCGATTGAGTTTTTAGTTTTCCAAGTATATACAAAAGAGTGTTGAAAACCAGTGGAAACGCGTACAAATATCAACCTACCCATTTGCTCGGGGAGAGTCTGAAGGATGAAGAAGTTGCACTCTTGCGGAATTGGGAGCAAAGACTCCGAAATTAGGATTGGCCCCTTAAACCTTTCTGACGTATGGAATCTCAAATGATAAATGGCTTGTACTTTCCGCGCCTCGTAGTATGGTTTTCGGCTGGAAAGATGAAAAAGAAAACAAACAGAAATAGTGACATACCAATACTCCTGGGTGCCGCATCAATAACAATCGGAGAGAAGAGGTCATTGACAAACAACATAGGATTTAGAAATACTTAGGAAGACCAAATCTACATTTTTCACTAACAACGTGATTGTTTCTTTCTGCTCCTTGGGTTCATGAAAGCCGATTTCTCATATCTACAGGTAGGTTATTTCAGTCGTTCACCGCCAGCGTGTCAGCCGTTCGGCGGGCTCTTCATGCAACAGGTCCCGGCAAATTGCGTTCAGGAAGTCCGTAACAGAAACCGCTTGTTTTGTAATGTTTCCACTTTTCACAATTACAGTTACAATTACAATTGAAATAAGCACGTACCTTGTCGCAAGGATGCTGTGTGTGTGTGGAAAAGGTGTCCTCCCAAATACAAATATTTCTGGCACCTTATTTCTGACAGAAAATCTTAGATTAGACATCGTTACTTTATCGTCAGTTGTCAGAAAGGGAAGACAGCATCCCGGCGCATAAAGCAAACCGAAAGCGTAAAATGATATTTAAAAGTAATAATAATGATGATCACTAACCTCCTGTGTTATAAGAGATGTTGAAAATGACCTCCTTTAACAGCAATACAACACGTTTCTTAGGTTCAAGAGATCCTGTCTATCGTAATTCCCTGACCACTTTTCTGCAAGAATTCGTTTTCACGTAATTATCGTACATAAAAACTCTCTGTTCAAGACTATATTTGTTTAACGACATAACTAATGAATGAATAACAATTAACACACAATAAAGCACTGGCCATGAGTAGCACATTACAATAACACAGTATAAGCAACACGTGTACTGATAAACGCAAACAGAAGTGAACATGAACGTACACTGACGTCTGGTAGCCGACAGTGTTGCTAACCATTTTTCGGCAATGTCCCTACAGACGTAGTAATCTTTCTGCTCGGTGCTTCCACAATTAATGAAGGAGCGAATTTACATTTGCCTATCCTAACTTAACCTAACCGTACCTGGAAGCGGCCCCGGCGCCTACCCAGCGTCGAATAACATGGGTACCTGGGGGAAACCCTGGGGGGTAAAGGCGGTCAGGGGCGTGATGCTGATCACATCACCCCCACTCACGACCGGATCAAGAAAGTGTGGGGCGTTACCCTCACACCCCCTATACGCCTTCATGGCGTGGTGCTATGCACAGGGGAACACTTTACCTTTTTTGTACCTGAATGGTTCGTGGGGCTATCCGTCAATGGTTTGTTGGGCTACCCGTTTTTCGAGACCAAATTTTAACTATGTTTGCCTTGCCTAACCTAACTTAACCTAACCTTACCGAGAATGCTCAGTGGGGCTATTCCTGAATGGTTTTGCGGTAATTGTGATTACGAACCGATAAAAAATATTTTTTTCGTAGCACTTTAACATCATCGAAGACGCCATTTTAGTATCCTGTAATTTTATGATTGATGTAATGTTGCCAAATTTACCTGTAATCAAATCAGTTCTTCTACATCGTGATTGTCGCTGTCACATGTAAGCACGTTCTTTGGGCAATATACTGAAATGAATAAGTTTATTAATTAGCCCTCCTGCACACTCCACCTAACAATCTGTATAACATTAACAACTTTTTTACTGTTCTCTTCCGCTATTCTTACACAATCCATGCTCTCCAAGTATGAAATCAACAGTGTGGCAACGCTGTAGACAGCGTAACTAATTGTAATTTGTTCATATCAACAAATATGGCTACCATACTTGTATACGGAGAATCATTGCGAGAATTGAAATGCTTATTTTACAACTTCTACACGTTAATTAACATTTTTTCCCCCTCACCCCAACATGTTAACTTGAGATAAATCATCACGAATAATTATTTCGTGAGTATAAGACGTAGCATAGAAATTACAGAAGGGTCCGGTATTGTAAATTCTTGCCTTAATGAATAATAGGGGTGTGCGGGACAGAATTTTTTGGGTCGGGACGGGATCGGGACGGTAATTTTTTTAAATCCCGACATTCGGGACTGAAAAATTTGCAATTTCCCGACCAAGTCGGAAAATTTTCGGGACGGAAAATGTTCGAAATTTCCCGAAGCACTGGAAATCTCGAATTTTACAAGTCATTTTCACTTTAAGTGATTGTTTTTGCATTTCTAGAATAAAAACTTACAATTTTCGATAAGTTCCAGAAACTTACAAGGCAGAAAACGTCGAGAATTAACGACTTTTTAAAGTAAAGGATCCCGCACACACCTAATGAATAACGTTGAGTCGTTTACTGTTGATTATGTTATTTGAAGTCATACATGCTGCTGCTGTGCAGAGATAGATGTTGGTTGGTGATGCTGTATTTCCTGCAGTCTTTAACAATTCTGGTCCCATTTTATTTCCCTTTTTTGTTTTTGTATCACTTAACATTGAAAATATTCTTTCCGTTTCCGCTTTAGAATGTGGCAATGTTAGCACTATTTTCGCGAGAGTGGAAATGTTTTCAAAAAGGAACTTGCCTTGAAAGTTTTTGGCAACCGATAACATGTTCCAAAATTCTGATGGAGATTTGTTAGTTAGTTCTTTTTTCTCCTCTTCGCTAAAGTATCCAGATAAACTAATTCATAAAATGTCATTTACCAAGATTGAAAAAAGTACCTACGTTTTCCCTCATTTGGCAAAATCTGTCCCTACGTTCCTACGCGGGCGAAATTTAGTGAAAAGTCCCTATGCTTAGGGACATGTCCCTACGGTTGGCATAACTGCCGACACGTGCAGTATGAATCGCCCTCTCGCGGCTGACAACTCACCCAACCCCCGATAAGCTGCCGGCGCTGTCGCGACAACTGAGGATAAAGTAGCGATGTCTAATCTAAGATTTTCTGTCAGAAATAAGGTGCCAGAAATATTTGTATTTGGGAGGACACCTTTTCCACACACACACAGCATCCTTGCGACAAGGTACGTGCTTATTTCAATTGTAATTGTAACTGTAATTGTGAAAAGTGGAAACATTACAAAACAAGCGGTTTCTGTTACGGACTTCCTGTAATGCAATTTGCCGGGACCTGTTGCATGAAGAGTCCGCTGAACGGCCGTCACTCTGGCGGTGAACGACTGAAATAACCTCCCTGTATATTTGTCCAGGACTTAGGCGCAGTGCCTTAGACGGGATAGTATGAGAGATTGAAGCTTTAAATCCCGGGCATCCTTGTTGAGCTTATAAGGTGCCATTACTGAGTCAAAACAAATGAACAATACGATGGTATCTTTAACGAATAACATAAGGGCTAATTGTCACTTCTGTGTCCCTTACTATGCGTCATCCTCTCACTAATCCGCCCTGGGCAAGCTAATAATACGTATAGTCCGTGGAAATGAAAACATAACATAACATACTACGATACTATGAGCCGCGGTAGCTCAGTCGTTAGTTCCTCGGCGGACGCCGGTGGTGTTGAACGTGTTGATATCGTTCCCTGGTAGTGCGTTCCCCGAGTGCAGCCAGTGAGTCAACTACGTCTGAAAAAAAATGGTCTTGTAAAATAAGCGAAAAAAACAGTAAGTACTATAGTGACAAGTAAGAATAACGAAATGAATAGGCCAAACACAATAAAGATAAGCTTTCCAGTGAATTCTCCTAAACCGATGGCAACGGATATACATGAATTTATTCACGGACAATTCCGTCTGCATGTTGACGAATTGATGGGAATACAACTCCCGACAATTATGCGCTCTGTGTACATTAAATCTGTGTGAGAAGCGACAATGAGAAAACTATTAAAACAACATGGACCTGACATGGAGTTTCGTTACGCTGATGGCTGGTTGGTTGGTTTGGTGTTTTAAGTCCACTTTATGCACAGTAAGGCTAATCGGGACTGGACCTACAGTTTAAGGTGGGATCCGAACCACTTGTGCCTCCATCGGGTATCGAACCCGGTATCCCTTGATTACAAGGCGACGACGCTACCACTGCGCCATCGGGGAGGCTCGTTACGCTGATGGCAATAGTGTGAAAGTGTCATTAGAGTATGCGGAAAAGGAAGTGAAATTTGTGCGTGTCTTTAATCTCTCATTGGAAATGGACGATGATAGTGTGAAAGAAAAACTGCGAGAATTTGGAACTGTCGATAGTGTAGACAAAAAAAATGGTCGGGGAACTTTCGATACCCAGTATGTATATAATGGAGTGCGAGTGGCTAAAATGGAAGTCAAAAAACCAATACCGTCATTTGTAGTAATCCGCTCGTTTCAGTGTCACGTTATCTATGATGGACAGCAACGGACGTGCCAGATTTGTCACCAGCCTGGTAATGAACGTAGAATGTGCGAGCTTCGTCAACCCACTGTTATGAGAGTTCCGCTCAGGCACGGACGAAACTATAGTCAAGTGGCGCAACAACGAGAAGGTTACGTAGGAACCTCGGGACTATACCACGAAGTTCCATCTAGTGAAATACCTTCTACTAGCCTTGAGAATCAGCTGGAATCAACTGAAATACCTACAGGAAGGCATGCTAACCACCAGAAGGACGGAACACCTACCAATCGCGTAGAAGACACAACGAAGGAAGCGGAAGTAGCAGTTGCGGCTTTGAAGACCCCAGAGGAAGATGGTACACAATGTCTGGTAACTGAGGATGAAAACTCCAAACCGGAATCAGTGAGAGAAGTTGTCCAAGAGGATGGCGTGGTACGCATCAATGATATTAAGGATCTGAAGACAGCGGAAAGACAGGAAGAACAACAAGACGCAATGGGGGAAAACATGGATAGTGAGTTAATTACTGATGAAGATAATGAGAGGAAAGTAGTGTAAATATGAAACTTGTGGAAAATGTAACTGGCACAAAAAAAGGACTAAAAATGCGGCGACAGTGAGCAACATGAATTTACCGAAAAGAAGATCTAAGCGCAGGGTAGATGATTTCTTCTTCTCTTCTTCTTTTCCCTTATGCCCACTTAGGCGTCGGGTCCTTTCAGCCACTTCTTGAAAGAAGTTCTATCCTGTGCCAGTCTTTTCACTTCGTCCGGTGTCTTCCCTCTCTTCTGTGCCAGTCCATAAATGTACTGGTTCCAGTTCAACCTGGGTCGTCCCCTTCCTCTCTTTCCTTCTGGTCGGGCCTCAAATATTTGTTTCGGTTTACGCTCTTCCTCCATCCTAATAAGATGTCCCAGCCAGCCTAATTCCCTCTTCTCGATTATTTCAATCAGTGGTTCCTGATTCAGGCATTCTCTTCTTATTGTTGTGTTTCGTATCATATCTCTCCTTGTCTTTCCTACAGTTTTTCTTAAGAATTTCATTTCTGTAGCAGTAAGTCTGCTCTCCAATTTAGTTTGCATTATCCAGCTTTCTGATCCATATAATAGCGTGGGGAGATAGACTGTTTTATATATTTTCATTTTTGTTTCTTTACTAATCTCCTTTTTACCTATAATGGTGTTACTAATATTATAGTACAGATTATTTGCTTTCTGAATTCTGTGATTAATTTCAGAGTCCATTTTCCCGTCCGCAGTTAGTATGGTTCCTAAATATTCAAACTGTTCTACTTGTTCTAAGGTCTTATTATTCCAGTGAATGTGCATCCTTGCTGGTTCTTGTTTAGTGAAGTGCATGACTTTCGTCTTGCTAACATTGATTTCCATCTTTCGTTCTTTGAATGCTCGGCCCCACTCTAGGACAGCATTTTGTAGGCTGTTGCTATCTTTTGCTAGGAGAACAATATCATCAGCGTATACTAATGTTTGTACCCATACCGGTTTCATCTTATAATTTCCAATTTTGCATTTTCTTGTTCTTGTTTTGCATTGCTTTATAATTTGATCCATGAATAATATGAAAAGAAGAGGACTAAGTCCATCACCTTGTTTTACTCCTTTTCCCATATTAAATTCCTTGGAGGATTGTCCATTTATTCTAACCGTTCCTTTAACGTTCTTATATAGACTTTGAATTATTCTAGTCAGTTTTGACGTTACTTGGAACTGATGAAGGGCCTTCCATATTTGTCCTCTTGGTACTCTGTCGAAGGCAGACTTTAAGTCAATAAAAGCTGTAAATATTTCCCCTCCTCTGCTTAATATCTTCTCTATTGCGTTCCTCAGGGAGAAGATTAGATCTTGAGTTTGACGATGAGGCCTGAAACCTGCTTGTACTTCTTCCAATTTATCTTCCACTTGTTGCCTTAATCTTTTTTCTATAATGTGTGAATATAGTTTCTGGGCCACTGGCGCTAAGCATATTGCTCTATAGTTTGAGCAATCGAGGGTACTTCCTTTTTTATGTATAGGAATTATTACATTCTGTTCCCAATCTTTTGGTATTTTCTCTGTTGCCCATATTAGTCTGTATAAATCCCATATCCATTTTACTATTTCCTTTCCTCCATATTTTATAAATTCTGGATGTATATTATCCCAACCGGGTGCTTTACCAGTTTTTAAAGATTTAATTGCCTCTTGTACTTCTTTTAGTTGGATTTCTTCCTCAGCTTCCACGTTCTCATTTTCTTCCCTCATGAGTCTTTCCTCATACAATTCCTCTTCTTCTCTAAAGGTTTCCGCATAATATTCATTCCACGTATCTAAAATTTCCTTCATATTGGTTTTCACCTCGTTATTCTTGTTTTTGATATTCCTTATTTTCTTTCCTCGTTTTCCTTTCAGATTTTTCAGCACATGCCAAAATTTTCTTGGATTATTTTTATGATTTTCTTCTATTTCCTTTCCAAATTGTTCCCAGGTTTCCTTCTTCGCTGTTCTCACTATCCGTTTTGCTGTATCTCTTGCCTGTATATAAGCTTCTTTGTCCTCCATTCTTTTGGTCTTTAAGTATTTTAGCCATGCTTTCTTTTTAATTGAAACTTTTTCTTTCACATTATCGCTCCACCATCTTGTCTGCTTCTTTTTATTTGTTATCTTTACTATTCCACATATTTCTGTTGCAACTTCATTGAGGCTTTCTTTCATTACTTTCCATTTATTTTCCACATTCCATTCCTGTCCATGGTTTTGTTCTTTTTCTCTAAGTTTTTCTTTCAGTTTCCTCTGAAACTCCTTTCTTTTATTTTGGGTTTCTAATGTTGATATTTTAAGTTTAGTAAGGTTTATCTTAATTGGTGCAGGTAGTGGTTTGAATCGGGTCGTCATTACTAGTAGTCTATGTTGAGTACTGAGCTCGGCGCTGCGAAAAACTCTTACATCCATTACATCATAATGGGTGTTTTTTGTATATACGCAGTAATCTATTGTGCTTTGTGCTCCTCTGCTAATTGCTTCAAAGGTAATTTGATGTATTCTTTTATGCGGGAAGAAGGAGTTTCCGATGCGGAGCTCGTTATCAATACAGAACTCCAACATTTTATCTCCATTGCTGTTTCGGGTCTTTTCAGCACCATACCTTCCCAAACTTCCATGTCCTCGTCTAATTTCATTTCCCACTCTAGCATTCCAATCTCCCATTATAATAACGTTTTCCGTTACATTTCTAGCCTCATCTAATATTTGTTGGAGGGAGTTGTAATATAGTTCTTTTTCTAGTTCATCTTTATCCTCTGTAGGAGCGTATACTTGTATAATGGTAATCCTACGGTTTAATTCCAATTCCAAATTCAGTCTTATTATCCTAGAGTTAACTGCTTTCCAGTCAGTTACTCTAGTGTTCAGTCTTTCGCTAACAATAATTCCCACACCTTCTTTTGCTCTACTCCTTCTTTCTACTCCTGAATACCTGAGAACATATCCTTTTTCCATGTCAACCTCTCCTGATCCTTTCTTTTTTACTTCACTAATTCCTAATATTTCTAATTTGTATTTCTCCATTTCCTTTACAATCTCCACTTCCTTTCCTGAGAGGGAGGTGATGTTCCAGGTTCCAAATCTCATAGTCCGTTTTACCTTGCATTGTCGTCGTTGTTTACTCTGTTCGGCTTCTATTCCTGTGTTTCTCTGAATATGTATTATTTCACTTCATGTGGGTTATTAGCCCTACGATGAAGCTAGGGCAGTGGGAGGAGTGCTCCCTTTAAGCCTCTGCCCTTGCTTGGTTTTCTTTCTGGGTTTGCTCCCATAGCCTTCGGGTCAAAACCCTTACCACAAGGCAGTGGGGTTGTAGCTCTTCCGCCTCTTAGGATGTTGGGACTCTATAGTCTTTTCCATCTCTAGAGCCGTTGGCCGGTTTTCTGTTAGGGTTCCTTCCCTTAGCCTTTGGGGATCCCTCCCCTCCCTACAAGGCAGCAGGGGCAGTGCTTATTTAATGGCGGCACTTCCTCGCCATGTCACAATGCTGTCATTGGGCTTTTCTAGGTTTTTATTGAGTATGGACTTGCCAAAGACCATCCTCCCCAGGCCCTGTTAGCATTGTCGCCTCGGTCCGGGACTGCTTATTTGGCATTGCCTTATTCGCAGCTAACCACCATATCTGGTGGCCGTTCGCTATCCGCCACCTGCGACCCGCCCAGTTGCTGAGGCTCGCATCGGAAAAAAGCTTCATTGAGGCTTCTACCGCTGGGGTAGATGATTTAAGTAAATCAAAACAATTAATTTGACAAATAGTTTCGCATTGATAAGTGAAATATTGCATACATAGCCAGAATAAGGTTATGGTAAAATGAACTGGAAAAGGGTATTTTCTTATAATTATATATATATATATATATATATATATATATATATATGTATGTATGTATGTATGTATGTAATCCTTAGTTTTTCATTATACATTCATAATATGTTTACCTGTACAGTAGCTAGTAGTTACTATTAATTATAATAAGGCGCGTAGTAATATTTAGTCTAGAGTGTTTAGGAATCGGTTTGAAAGTGGCTGTAGTGAAGTAGTGACATTCAAGTCTGTGTCTGTTACTGGTGGCTCTTGTTTGTGTGTGTTAACTTTATTTATGGTACACCTAATAAGAAGACAATGTCGCGAGGAAAGTGTCAATATAACCAGGCCTTTGAAGATAAGTATTCCTGTATTAAAAAATCGCGAAATAATGGCATTTACAAAGCTTTTTGCTCAGTGTGCCAAAAAGAATTCTCCATGAAAAACAAAGGTAAATATGATATTGAACAACATATAAAATCGAAGTCACACACAGAATGTTCATCGGTTTCTGAGACACGTAAGTTGTATAGTTTCATCACAAAAAAGGAATATTCAGAAGAACTGGACTTAATTCGATTGGAACTTGTATGGTCGTACCACAATGTAAAACATAACCACCCCTTCAGAAGTATGGATTGTACTAATAAATCGTTAAGATCAACAGCAAATAAAAATTGCACTAGAACCCAAGCTTCAATAACAAATGTGGTGCGGGAATGGTCAGAAAATATTTTAAATAATGGCTTAAAAAATCACCCTTCGTTGTCATTGCTTGTGATGCTTCTAATAGAAAAGCGACCAAACTTCTTCCTGTGTTAGTGCGGTACTGTGAAGATGACACTGATATTCATATTAAAACATGCCTTTTGAAAATTCATAGCTTACCCGATGAAACCTCTGAAACTGTGTCAAGTGTATTGATGGATACAGTAAGTAAATATGGTTTGGAAAATAAGGTTGTTGGATTTGTAGCAGATAATGCACCATTGAATTTTGGTGGCATAAAAAATACAACATCAGGAAATAAAAATGTGCACAGAGACTTGGGGTGCAGATTAGAAAAAAATATTTTGCCTATTGGTTGTGGGGCTCATATTCTACATAATGCAATTTCTGTACCTTGTGCGAAAATAATACCCATAGATGTTAAGAACTTGGTTTTCAAAATATACAATCATTTTAGTATTTTTACTGTGAGAACAGAAAATTTGAAAAGTTTCTGTGAATTTATTGGGTGTCATTATGAGGGTCTTTTATACCACTCAAAGACAAGATTCCTATTTTTACTTCCTTGTGTAGAAAAAAAATTACGTCAGTTTGAAGCAATAAAGGCCTATTTTTGAGTGAGGAAAATGCCCCAATTGCTATAGTCAATTTTCTTCATGATGATACAAGTGAAATGTGGCTATATTTCCTGCATGCACAGCTGCTCCTGTTTAATGATACTATTTTAAAAATTGAAAGGGGGTGATATAACAGCAATTGAAGTTTCTGTTCAATATTTGTAACTCATACAGAAATACAGGGACAGAATAGAACAGAACTTTTTCCCATTTTCAGCAAAAAGTTTACTTACGAAACTTGTAAAAGAAGGGAGTATGAAGGAGAAATATGCATACTATGTTTCAAATAGGTTTTATTGTGAATTGGTAAAATACTTAGAAACATGGTCACTTCGTTTTTTTAAGATGTCAACAAACTGAGGTATTTCACTCAAGAATTTTACTCAAGAATTTCCTATGAACAATTTCAAGAGTCATTTTCATATTTCCACCAACAAACAAAACATATTTCAAATTCATTGGAATTTAACGATAATGATATTTTTGACACTTACTGCGCAATTTCAAAAGCCGTTGAAAAACATCTTGAAGATTGGGGGGAAAGAAAAGAAACAATGATGGGTAATTGGAGGTCAGTGTACAAAGATTTAATACAGGCTGGGTCAAATTTAAAAGTCATTGTGCCTCTTATAAAATTCTTGTTTACTCTGCCTGGTACAAATGTTGATTGTGAAAGACTCTTCAGTGTTATTAGAACATATTGGCGAGAGGAAAAAAGTACACTCCTGGTGTCAACACTCGAACAAGTAATGAAAGTGAAATTCAATGTGGACATGACCTGTGAAGAGTTTGGACTGGCAGTAAAGGACAATTTAAACACACTCAAGAAAGCAAAATCATCCCAGAAGTATGAATGATGGTGCCCATTGGTGAGGAAGTATTTGTAATTAGCTAACTACATTAGACCCATAAGTAATTTGAATCTGTAGAGTGTAGGCCTATTTTATAGGAGCTATAATAGAAGCAATACAAATAGCCACACTTATATTAGTTTTCCTTTTATGTTTTGTGCATTCGCACCTTCAACCTATAGACTATACTCTTTTAATCAACAAATATCTGGTCACCCTAATCAGGTGCAAAAATTAATTATAAAAAATCGTACTTGTTGCCACTGGGAAAGCAAACGAACTTAACATATGGACGTGAAATTGTAACTAAAGATAACGTAAGAATATTGGGGTTAGTTTTTCAGAATAAATTACAATCGACGATAAATATAAATTTTGAAACATTAGCAAACAACATACAAGGTTTGATTAAAACCAATGTGTTAAGAAATCTATAGCTTATATCACGAGTGCATTATTTAACAGATACATATTCGCAAAAGTTTGGTTTGTTGCAGAACTTTTTCCATTGTCAAGAACTATTGTAACACGTTTACGATCTCTAGCTACGTATTTTTAGTGGCAAGGTCAGGTTTTCAGAGTGGCTTATCACACTGCAGTGCAACAGCGAACAGCAGGTGGATTGGGACTGTTGCAAGTGGAATGGAAAGCAGCGGCCTTGTTCAACACGCGAAATCTACAGACGCTCACACAACAACCAGATAGCTACACATAGTAGTACTACGATGGATCCTAAATAAAATTCCCTTGACCTTGCCAATGCACACAGCAGCTATCCCGAAAAACTTTGCTTATCTTTTACCATCCATTGCAGAATGTGTGTACAGACTGGCAGCATGAAGTACGTACGATACGGAACCTACAAGTCAATGACTTGTATCGCCAGGAACTTGACCTAAATACGCAGCCAACGAAAGTAGAGCAACAAACTCCCAATAAGGAATGGAACATAGTATGGACGAATGTTTGGGTGAAACATTTAACTAGCAAGGTTCAATCCTTATGTTACATATTAGTACATGATAAATATGATATCAAAAGTAAAAGACATCAACTTCAATTCAGTGACACGTCTTTATGTAATGTGTGCAATGAGGAAGATACAATAGAACACAGAATATCTAAATGTCATCACGCAAGTACCATGTGGCAACAATTACGAAACATGTTAAGTGGAATATGTCGTACATCAACAGCTGTAATAGTAATAACTAACTAACTAACTAACTAACTCTCTAGCCTTCTTAAACCCGAAGGTTCATGGCTGCAGCAACACAGGCCTTCCATCTGTCCCTATCTTGAGCAAGATCTATATACTCTTTTCCATCCCTACCGATTTCCCTTAGGTCCATCTCGACGTTGTCCCTCCATCTTCGTCTTGGCCTTCCTACTGGTCTCTTACCATCAGGTTTCCCAACAAGAATCCTGTGAACTCCTCTTTCCTCTCCCATTCGTGCCACATGGCCTGCCCACCTAAGTCTTCTTGATTTAATTATTCTAATAATGTCTGGACATGAATACAAATTATGTAGTTCTAAATTATGTAACCTTCTCCACTCACCTGTCTCCTCATCCCTTTTAGGTCCAAATATTTTCCTAAGGATCCTATTTTCAAATACTCTCAATTTATGTTCCTCTTTCAATGTAAGGGACCAAGTTTCACACCCATATAATACTACAGGCAAAATTACGGTTTTGTATATTTTAACTTTTAGATTCTTAGATATTAAACGAGAAGACAAAAGTTTATGAAGAGAGAAGTAACATGCATTTCCTGAATTAAGCCTACTTTTTATTTCCTCTTTAATATAATTTTCATTTGTTAATATTACTCCTAAGTATTTGAATTTGGAAACTGTTTCAAACGAGTTGTTATCAATAATTAGATTTTGATTATTACCTAACACTTGGTTTCGGCCTGTAAGCATATATTTAGTTTTCTCTTTGTTAACTTCCAAACCTATCTCTTTAGCAGTTTTGAAAAATATTTTAGCATTATTCTTAATTGTATTCACATCATCCCCCAGTAAGTCTACATCATCTGCATATGCTAACAACTGAGTCACACCATTTAATTTTAGTCCTTCTTTAGTTTCTTTTACCTTCCTTACAGCATATTCTAAGGCAAAATTAAAGAGCAATGGAGATAATGCATCTCCTTGTTTTAACCCATCATGAATTGTAAATTTGTCAGACATATTAATACCCACACGAATTTTACTTTCTGTTTCACTAGTGCATATTTTTATCATACTAACAAGCTTCTTAGGTATTCCAAACTCTACTAATATATTATATAATTTATCTCTTTTGACCGAATCATATGCTTTTTTGAAATCAATGAATAGCTGATGGACATTTTGATTATATTCCCACTTTTTTTCAAGTGTCTGTCTGATGTGAAAAATTTGATCTGTAGTTGATCTGTTGCGTTTAAATCCACATTGATAATCACCTATAATTTCATTAGCATATGGGGTTAGTCTTGTTAAAAGAATGTTAGATAATATTTTATATGTTGTTGAGAGTAGAGAAATTCCACGGTAATTATTGCAGTTCATTTTATCACCTTTTTTAAACACAGGAACAATTATGGATTCTTTCCACTGTTGAGGGATTTCTTCTTTATTCCATATTAAACAAATTAATTTATGAATTTGACAAATTAATGAATTTCCACCATATTTAATTAACTCAGCTGGTATTAAATCAATGCCAGGTGCTTTGTTATTCTTTAGCCTTTTAATAGCATCTTTAACTTCAGTCAAGTTAGGTTCTGGGACTAAAGGTTCTGCTGTGTGTACTTCATTCACTTCTGATTTATCTCCTACATGGACATTTAAAAGGTCATTAAAGTAGTTCTTCCATCTATTTAGAATATCGCTTGGGTCAGCTAGAAAATCACCGTCTTTATCTTTTATCAAGTTTACTTTAGGTTGCCACCCCTTTCTAAACTCATTTACACCTTTATATAAATCTCTGATATTTTTATTTTTGCTGTTTGTTTCAATTTCGTTAATTTTGCTTTTCAAGTAATCTCTTTTTTTACTTCTAAACGTGCGGTTAACTTCTCGCTTTATTCTATTATAATTGTTTAGATTTGTATCATCAGAGTTATTTAACCACCTAAGTCTAGCCTGATTTCTTATTTCTATTAGATTATGACATTCATTATCAAACCATGGCTTACTTTTTCTCGGTTTATGGTATCCTATACTTTCTTTAGCTGCTGATTCTATTGCATTACGTATGTGCTCCCAATTCTTATTTACGTCTGTTTCATTTATATTTTCATCATCATTTAAATCCTGCAAAACCTCAAATCTATTTGACAGTTTAATTTGGTAATCTATCTTAATTCTTTCATCAGTAAACTTTCCTGTATCAAATTTTAGAACTTTTAGATTTTGTTGCTTATGATTTATCACTGAGAGTCTTTCTCTTAATTTAGCAATTACTAAATAATGGTCACTGGCACAGTCAGCACCTCTATGTGTACGAACGTCAATTATACTAGTATGCCTTCTCTTATCAATGAGAATATGATCTATCTGATTATGAGTTTTACCATCTGGAGAAGACCAGGTATATTTATGGATATCTTTATGTTTAAAAGTGGTACTTTTCACAATTAAATTCTTTGAGGTTGCAAAAGTAATCAATCTTATACCATTATCATTACTTAATTCATGAAGACTTTCTTTACCAATCGTGGGTTTAAATGTCTCTTCTTTCCCAATCTGTGCATTACAGTCACCTAACAGAATTTTCATATCATACTGAGAAAATTTATCAAAGACCTGTTCTAACTCTGTATAAAAATCATCTTTAGTATTATCATCTTTATCTTCCGTTGGTGCATGTATGTTTATTAAAATAATTTTACACCACCTACCCTGTAAAACTGCATATGATATCCTATCATTAATAAATTCTATTGTTTTAAGAGCCGAGATAATTCTATTATTTATGAAAAAGCCTGTTCCAAAATTATGATTTTCAGTACCACCATAGAAAAAAGTATAATTTTTAGTTTTACAATTCCCTTCTCCTGGCCACCTAACTTCCTGGACAGCTACTACATCTAATTTATACTTGACTATCTCATTAACTGTACACTGAAATGCCCCAGGCCGGTAAAGGCTCAGAACATTCCAGGTGCCTAATTTAATATTTTTCTTATTCCTAACGTAGATCTTATCCTTAGTCCAGGGACCTCCCAAAGTAGTCCCCACCCGGAGATCCGAACGGGGGACTATTTTACCTCTGTAATAGTAATAGTACCAGATTTTAAGTATTATCCTAAAACCAAATAGAATGCAGTACAATGGCTTATTAGCAATTCTATTTACTATATATACAACTCCACAAATATTAAGTACGCATGTAATTTTAAAGATTTCTTACAACAGGAATTAATGCAAAACACTATTGTTTATAACAGAAAGAATTAGTAAATTTCCTAAAGGTTTTATATGAATAAAAAGAAGGTATCTTATATTTAACCATGTTAAAAAAAAGGAATTTGTAATCTTGATTATAAAAAAAAGTCTTTAGGGGCTCTGACTACCATGCGAGATACCCGGGTTCGATCCCGGCGGGGGAGAACCGGGATTTTTTCCACCTGTTCAAGCGGGTCCGGCGCCCACCCAGCGTCGTATAAAGTGGATGCCTGGATGAAACTCTGGGGGTAAAGGCAGCAGGGGCGTTATGCTGATCACATCACCCCCACCTTTGGCCGTGATCAAGAAATTGTGTGGCCCTAACTCCACACCCCCTATACACCTTCATGGCGTGATGCAAAGCATAGGGGAGCACTTTACCTTTTTACTACGATCTTTATCACTTTCTGTAACATAAAACAAATGACGGTCAAAATAGTATGCTATTTCATTATTTGTTCATTCATTCAATTTGGCCGGCCTTCGTGGCGGAGTGGTTATCACATCGCGCTACGACGCCAGGGTTCCGGGTTCGAGTCCCAGCCTGGGCATGGATTTTTGTGAGTGTCCATTCATCAATTTCATCATATCATCATACAGCCTCATCCTTGCAATTAGCCAAAAAGTGATAGAAAAGCAAAGTAAAATAAAGGAAATCAATTAAAATCAATCAATTCATTATTATTAGAATGTTAGATGTAAATTAATTCCTCGGCGAGGCGAGGTAGAGAACAGACGTGTCTAGCGAGCGCTCACCGAACATTCGTCAAGTAGAGTAGAATCAACACGCGGAATTTAGTTTCTACAGACAGGTGAATATATTAACAACAGAGCGAGAAGCTCTGTAGCAGTGAAGTTAAGTGAACGTATGTAATTTCTCAGACATGCCGGTCAAAAGGTTAAACACTTTGCAATTTTCTTTTGCAAGAGTGCAGCAAAGGCCGACCACGCTTGCCATTCACGAATGGCTGAGAGATGTAGTGAAATTGCGCGTTGCGAATGTTTTGAGTATTGAAGTAGACTTCGTAAAACACCAAGTGTTTGTAAAAGTAAGCACCGAGCAATTTTGCAAGGAAATAATAACACGTAGTACGGGAACTTTCGTATTCTCAGAAGACACGGGAGAATATGGAATTCTAGTACACAGAGCAGAAAAACCTGTTACAATCGTTCGTATTCATCTAGTTCCCATGGAATTACCAGAAAGTGATATAACAACTGAAATGTCTAATTACGGAATAGTACAAACAGTACGAGATGAAGTGTATTCCACCTCCCTTCCCTATCCAGTCAGAACAGGCAGGAAGATAGTCCAACCCAAACTCTGTTTTAGATGTGGTGCACAGGACCACTTACAGCATCAGTGTCAGCATAGGGTGGTAAGGTCGACACGTACTACAGGATATGCTGCAGCCGTGGAAAATACACTCCCCAGTTCTTCACACACTCATACGAAATCAACTGTTAAAGACCAGAATACCAGAACCATTTTACCAGTACCGGCATATCGACAGGCCACTCCAGAGGACCACAAGGAACAACAGGAGCAGACGGTAGTCACTGAAGACAACGAACCAATGGCAAGTACTACGATTCCCAACCCCCCACAGTTAAATCAGCAAGAAGAGAATGCAAGTGATGGTAACATGGAAAGTGTGCACGGAAGTGCAAGTAAAAGTGTAAGTGGGAATGAATCTATACTCTATTCGAATTCCCGAATCAAGACTTCCAAATCCCTACAAGCTCGATGTTCGCAGTAGCAGAATTTCCAGAAGCTACCCCCAAAAAAACCCGCTCACGATCCGCCAGGAAAGCGAGGGAAAATGCTACAGACCATATGACCTTACGTCCGAAGAAACAAAAAAAGGATGACGTGGTAAGTACAGCAGTAGAAGTACAGCTTAAGTCCAAGAGTGAAAAACCTATTCAACCGACCACTTTTTTAGGAAAAGAAGAAAAAGGTTTAGAACTAATAGGGGCAGGGACAGATAAACCAAGTGATACAGTAATGCGTACGGTTCTTGATTCAGGTAGTGACGAAGAGATATGAGTGATTCTGCCCAGCGTCAAAAGTGGAACAATTGCAAAGCGTAAAGTACTAACAATTATTAATGCATTGCTTAAATCAGATCCTTACATCCATAATGTACATATTCACATTAGCAACGATTAACCTTAACAAATTACAAAATTACAAAGTCAGAATAAACTAATGACGTCAAATTACTTTTTGACACAGTCGGATATTGATATAGCCTTTCTACAAGAGGTAGGCATTGACAATTTTTCATCTTTGGCAAGGTACAATGTTCAAAATAATTTTACTGCCACATATCAAGGCACGGCAATAGCGGTGCATGAAAGAATTGATTTACATAATGTTACCCTCCACCCATCAGGAAGACTGATAAGTGCGGAATTAGGTCCTTTGTTTTTATGCAATGTATACGCGCCTTCAGGAAGTCATAATAAGCATGAACGAGAACATTTTTTTCTACAATCCTAAGTCCAGAATTAAAATCGCATACATTAAATGCGTTAGTCGCAGGTAACTTCAATTCCGTCCTAGATAGGCAAGATCAACAACCTGGCTATATTTTTTCTCGGGCACTCTATGAATTAACAAAAGGATTACAGTTACAAGATGCATGGAGTTGTAAACATAGAGACCAACCAGGATTTACACATTGTACAACTCAAAGTTCTTCACGCATTGAACGATTTTATATAGCGAAGGGTTATAAAGAATATGTACATAGTGTAAGTGTGTTTCCCGTTTGCTTCAGTGATCATAGTGCCTTAATTTTAAAAATAAAATTGGAACAAAACAAATCATGTATGGGAAGAGGATACTGGAGGCTAAATTGTTCAGTATTGGCGGATAAAAATTATGAACTGCTAATAAAAGACACTTGGCTAGAACTAGTTAGGCGTAGATCACCCAGTAAGACCCTAACAGACTGGTGGGAATTCATTGTAAAACCAAAATATCGTTATATTAGTAAAATGTATAGTATAGAAAAAAAGTAGAGATTTTAACAACATGTATAATTTCTATTATGCAATGTTACACGATTTACAAAGTCTAGCATTACAATGTAATGTAAATATGCATTGCATTAACGAGATGAAATCAAAATTACTCTCTCTCTCTACACCGAAAGAAGAGAAACATCGTAAAAATTAAAAGCAAAAATTTACCTTTGGATAATGATGAAGAAGCAAATTTATATCATATTTTACAACAGCATAGACAAGTTAAAAGTCACCTAATAACAGAGATAACAGATGACACAGGAGAGATTACAACTAATCCCAGAGTAATTCAGAGTACATTTTTACAATATTATTTAAAATTAATGGGTCAAGCTCATACTCCCTTAGAATCCGATTGGGACTTTACGAACCAAGTAACAGAAAGACTAACTGAAGAAGAGCAAACGGAAATTAGTAAACTCTTTACGAACACCGAAGTAAGAAATGCAGTTTTCAAAGCGGCCAGAAATAAATCATCGGCAGAGGATGGCCTGCCCTCAGACTTTTATCAAACCTTTTGGAATCTCTTTGGGGATGTTTTCACGCAATGGGTCAATGATGCATTACAGAGTGGGAAATTAGGGTCCTCAAGTGGAACAGGAATAGTGGTTTTTGTTCCAAAAACCGAAACCTAAAGTGGTTACTGACTACCGCCCGATTACAATTCTAAGTAGCGATATTAAGATTATCAGCAGATGCATAAACATCCGCCTAATTCCTTACATGCATAAACTAATAGGGGACACACAATATGAATGTAATCCTCAAAGAACAATTCATCATTTATTACAAACTATGCGTGATGTAATTATTACAACACAAAACCAGCAAGCCAACAAATCAATTTTATCAGTGGATTTCTCACAGGCTTATGATAGAGTTAGTCATAAATATATGTACAGTGTTTTAAAGGCTTTTGGTTTCGGAGATACCTTTATAAAAGGATACAAATTTTGCACGGAGACACTAAGTTAAAACTAAAACTTAATGGGTGTCTTACGAAAACATTTCAAATGAAACGAGGTGTTTTACAAGGAAGTCCACTCAGTAGTGCATTATATGTATTAACACTAGTTCCCTTATTTAAAAGATTACAAGAAATAAATGAAGGCATTTCTGTCATGTCAAAAACGATTCAAGTTAGTAGTTATATGGATGACATTGCCTTATTGTTAAATATCGAAAGGGATTTGGAGAATGCACAAAAGTACTTGAAATATTTCGAAAATGTCTCGGGTGCAAAGCTAAATTTAAACAAAACGTTTTTGTTACCCTTGGAAGTCAACAATTTGTTTAGTACTAACACTAGTGTACGTGTAGTACATAAAGTGAAAATACTAGGTATACATGTTTATACAAATATCAGAGACACCATTGAACATAATAGTCGGTTAGTGACCGAAAAAGTGATATATACTTTACGTGCAAATCAAATCAGGTTTCTTTGTTTGAAATCGCGAGTGAGATACGTAAACATCTACGCTTTATCGAAGCTTTGGTACCTATCCAAGACATTGACCTCGTCAGCGAAGCAAATAGCTAGGGTAAAGCAACAGGTTGGCAAATTTCTCTGGCATGACTCGGTGTTCCGCGTGGCTATGAGCTAGCTATATCTCCCGGAAAAGAGGGGAGGTATGAACTTAAAGAGTGTGGCGATACAATCAAGAGCTTTATTTATTCAAAGCGGTCTTTCAGCGATATATTCTCCAATTGACTCCATCACGCAACAAATAATAACTACACTGTTAAAAGATGTACCATTAACAGCACCAATGGATATAAAAATTATTCCCAGAGAATTAATATTTTATACCCCATACAGCACACCAAGTTTCAGACATATTTCAGAAATATTACAATCTCTCATATATGTTTCTAACATTCTGGTTTCGCGTTGACGTTACAGAAAGCATCACATGAAGTCCCAGTTTTGTTTCTGAAACATTTCAATGTTATAGTTTCATTGTCTAGTTTCTGCAACGTCTAATTTTTCTTACATCTCTGAGAAATGTTTCAGAGACATTTCAGCAACGTTGGATTCAGTCATCATGCATGCGTGGCGGCCATCCGGGACATTTTCTGCGGCGGCCATGTTGTTACCTTCAACGCTGACCGGGACTCGTGCACATCTTATGAAGAATAATGTTGTTTATTGAGTGGTAAGTTGAATATTATTAATGCCAAAGTGTGTTTAATTGTGTTATACTTATGCACGCTATATATTTAATCTGTGTTGTGTAACGTGTGTGAAAAAGTGAGTGGAAACAAGGCAGTTCAAGCCAGTGTTTAAAGAAGTATTTTGTTTTGTTTGTTTAATTAAAATATGTGGACGTAAAGAAGCACTGAACTTCTCCACCTCATGAAACTATAATCGCGAGAAATAAGTTGCCTGCGTTGTGTGTAGTGAAAAAGTGAATGGTCGAGACGCAAAGTATTTCCCTGCATGTTTTTACTGTTAAAAATAGCTATATAGTTTTCGTTTACGGTAAATTTTGAACAAAATTTGTCCTCTTCTTTTTAAAAAATGTTGTTTCTCACTTCCCTGTGCGTAGTGAAGAGGCGTAGAATACCACGTAAGTTGTTACGTTCAGAGCCTCTATCTAATACAAATTACGAATCAACTAATTTGTTCTGTGACATGGTTACGTAATGTAAGTCTACGGCAGCACCACAGCCACGGTCATACTTGTTAGATCAGGTCTCGATTGGTTGCACAAGCTATCAAGAATAAAATTATCCTATGAAAAAACCTTTAATAATAGCTCAAATGAACATAGCAGTCATAATCAAAATTCCGTTTACAATTAAGTGCAATTATAAACAAAACAAACATGATACTGGCTTTAAAAAAAACTCAGCCCTCTGAAAGTCACAGTATGCCATGACTAGACAGTGTATATTATAAAAAAAATGAATAGCTATGCCTGGCTATCAAGCTAGTGTTTATATAAGTATTTTGACCTGTCTCATTATCCACATATATTCTTGTTATGGAATACATGTAAAATCAGAAGAGATTTTGTTGTATACTTTCATTTTTTCATGCTGCTTATCAGGTTAGGTAGATAATGTGCAAAGCTAGCTTTTCCAATATTTCCAGCCATCAATCACCACATGGGTAATTTTTTGTGTGACAAAACTAAATTCCTAATTATATTTCTCTCTTAATAACTTGTTAGGTTACTCAATTATGTTAATCATCTCTCTCTTTCTCTGTCATGTAGTCTTGTATAGTTTTGTTTCTCATGAGGCTTGTGATGCCCTCCATGTACCATATACATAATTTTTTCGTAATTAGGTAGGTAGAATTATAGATTATTGACAAAAATGAAATAAAAGGTTAAAATGTAATTATGATGCTGCATGATTGCACAAGTTGCAGATGTTGTATTTAACTTGACATGCTAAAAGAAAGATGAAACGTAATTTTTTCTGCGGAATGCCGAGGAATTTTCTAAAAAAGTAGATGGAAACACTGATTTTCACTAATATTAACGATTTGGATGTTACATGACATATTGAGCATTCACTAAAAATCTTTATGCTAGTTCTGAGCAAATAATATGAAGTAAAAGCAAATTTTTTTGACAAAATTGAATTGGTTTTACGAGGTTCTCCGAGGTTACCTTTATAAAAAAACTGAATGGTGCTGACATGAAGAATGTAAATTCTTGATGTTGCTTTGCAATTTTCTTCAATGCTAAGATGTTTATGACTTCAACAGTTAGTTTTTATGCAGATTTAGCAGTAATTAAGTATTCTATGGCTGATTTAAGATTAGTTTCTTTCACAAGAATGATCATTTTTGAACAAAATTTGGATTTCATGTTAAAATAATTCAAAACTATGAAACAATACGAGTTTAATATACTAGATTTAGGTCATTTGTGGTTCAATTGTTATTATTATGTTTCAAGAGGTAAAAAATTGGTAATATGTAGTTGTTTTTATGCTAAAAATCCATTCAATCATAGTTTCTCCGTAATTAGGTAGGTAGAATTATGGATTATTGACAAAAATAAAATAAATGGTTAAAATCTAATTATGATACTGCACGATTGCACAAGTTGCAGATGTTGTATTTAACTTGGCATGTTAAAAGAAAGATGAAACATGAAATTTTTTCTGCGGAATGCTGAGAAATTTTCTAAAAAAGTAGATGGAAACATTGATTTTCACTAATATTAAAGGTTTGGATGTTACATAACATATTGAGCATTCACTAAAAATCTTCTTGCTAGTTCTGAGCAAATAATATGAAGTAAAAGCAATTTTTTTGCCACAATTCAATCGGTTTTACGGCATTCTCCAAGGTTAATTTTATAAAAAAAAACTGAATGGTGCTGACATGAAGAATGTAAATTCTTGATGTTGCTTTGCAATTTTCTTCAAGGCTAAGATGTTTATTTTACTTGTGCAAAATATTGTTTTTTGAAATGGAAATTCTGACCAGAATTGATATTATGACATTATTTCCTTTCAGGAAAAAATGAATGTTACTGCACTCCAACAAGAGGTTATAGCGGAGAACCTGCAATGAAATACGTACTTCTTAACAGAGCAGAACCAATTGTATTTTGACAAATTTAGACAAATAAAGAATATATTTTATGAAAAAATATTATTTTTACGTATAATAATTTTTCTTTGAAGTAATGCATGTCCAATTTTTAGAGTTCAATGATGACATGGATACTGTCTGATCACTCGCTGTTGTAAAAAAAATGTATCAAAGTATGCTTATTTATATTTATTTGGTTCTTTGAATTGATGTTTTAAGTCCACTTTATGCACAAATAGGCTAATCGGGACTGGACCTACAAATCAAAATGGGACCCATATCAGTGCAATGTGCCTCTACCAGAGTTTCGAACCAGAAATCCCTTCATTACAAGGAGCTTAATTCAATTTCTCAGTGTATTCTGAAACTGACCAATCCATCCTAACCACCATAACAACGTTTAAAGTCAAACATGGGTGAAATATAAATGATTAAAAAATAATAGAAATGAGAACATATATCTTTGAAGTAATAATTCAATGTAAATTGCTCACAAGCAACATTAGGAGAATTAATTTTTCTAACTAGTAACTATAACCTCTGATACACGCTACACATTTAATATTATAGAGAATGTCAAAACTTTTCATTGATTTATAAATTTTTAGTTATTATTCAATTATATTATTCGTATTGTTACTTCCTAAAAATTGCTAAAGTTTAGCTTGTTTCCACTTTGCACTTGTGAATTGATATTTATTTCCCAGTTGTGGTTACTGGTTCATTTACTGAATTTATTTTGTGGTCAAAGTGTATCTACATTTCTCCAATTATGTAAGTATATAGGATATTATTACATTCATTTTGAATTTTTATTTGAGATACGTAAAAGGTGAGAATGTCACATAGTAAATTTTAGTATCCGAAAGTTATATTTGAAGACATGTGCTCAATTTGTGATGTTTGAAATTAATTTGGAATATTCCTGTGTAATTCTGAAAGTTCGAAAACCATATAGGTTGAAAACCATACATGTGGAACATGTATTCTGTCCAGGAAAAATGTTTTCATTCATACAGAGACATTAGAGTAGAATTTTCAGATGACCGTGACTCATAGAATCATGAATGAATTTCATACAACACTAAAATGCTTCCAGCCTCTCATCTATTAGTAGAGGGGACGGGAGCATTATGCTGATCACATCACTCAAATCCCACCTTATTTGTGACAGGGTGCAAAAAACCACGGAGAGCTTATTATTGCATGTAAAACTTTACACACATGTGAAGGTAGTTTAGGATTTGGTGGCGAAAACAAGTATTTTTCTTTTTTTAGTTGTAACTGTTGTCTGGTGTGAATGAATGTGTATTTCGTACTTGTATGCACTTTTTCCCCCCTCGAGAATAATTGTAGCAATTGAGATACGTGGTCATTTGAGGAAAGGTAAAATAAATATAATTAAATATCATTCCTAATTAGGTATCAAACATTGTGAATTTTATTTTCAGGAAATGATTTACAAATAAATATTGAAGTAAAGGGGCTTAACCCCAATAGGCCCCCTTAAATATTTCACTCGTGAATACAGTACTGATTCCATTCAATATAATCGTAATGTACAATTATATCACTGTAATGTAGCTGAAATATCACAAACCCTTACGGAAATGTATTTGTAATGTTACACTGACATGTTTCTGCAATGTTACATTGACACGTTTCTGTAATGTTGCACTGATATGTTTCTGTAACATTACGAATATTATGTTAGATTCGCGGACATTTTTACATTGCTGAAACATACCAGAAACATCACAGTAATGTATCGCAATGTTGCTGCAATATTACAATGTTTCACGAGTTACGTATCCGTAACATATCTGAAACCATGTTGTGCTGTATGGGACCGAGATCGCTATTCATACATTTTATAGAACTGTGCAACATACTTACGACAGTCCTTCTGTCAAACAGATTTACAGAGAGCAACTTAACGCAAATATAATAACCGTTCAAATTGAAAGAGAAAATCCAAAATATAATTGGAAACAAATATGGAACAATGTAACGGCGAAACATCTAACGAACAAGGCATTATCTATATGGTACAAAGTGATTCAACAAGTAATTGTAAGGGCAGATAGATGTCATAAATATGGTTTTAGTAATTCTCCAAATTGTTATAATTGCCAAGTACCAGATTCGATTACCCATAAGATAGCAGAATGTAAGAAAGCAGCCACAGCTTGGTCAAAATTAAGAACAATGCTCAGTAGAATTTGTCGTACTTCACCAAACCAAGTATCAGCAAAGCAGTGTAATCATATTCCTTCAAAATAATACTTGGTACGATGCCTATTATTTTTATTAATTTAAGTACAATGGAAAACCTATTTTGACGATGTTTTTGTTGATTTTATAGTATTGCAAATCTGTGATTTTTCATCTCATATTTGGTACGAGTACATATATTTTAGCGGTTCAAAGTAATACTTGGTACGAGGCCTATTGTTTTTATGAATTTAACCACAGGAGAAGACCTATTTTGATGATGTTTTTGTCGATTTTATACTATTGCAAATCTGTGATTTTTTCATCTCATACTTCGTACGAGTGTCATAATTTCTTACGAATTAAAGTACGTAACACCCACACCCACCCACACCTACACGTACACCCACACAAATTTACTTCCGGTCCACTTCCGGTCTACTTCCGGTTTACTTCCGGTCTACTTCCGGTTTACTTCCGGTCTACTTGACAGACACCTGTGGGTTGCAATGTTATGCAACAAGTTATTACGCAATATTATGATGACCCGTATCAAACGTGCTGTTTTCTGAGTCGTTGGTTATGACGTAATACGATGATGTGGTGTCTTCTGTTTCGAATGTTTTCAACGCAGTCCGCCCTTAGGTTACTTAAAGGGTTTTCGCATTACAGATCAGTCAGTATCCTGAGAGTGTTTGAAGAGTACGGATGTGTTGTTGCAGTACTCCTCATATTTTTTTTGTTAAAAGTTAAGTATTTAATTTATTTTAAAGCTACATACTATTTATTATTTTAAGTTTTAAAAAGTGTATCAAGTGATTTTTTTCATAGTAATTTCGATCAGATGTTACTTGTTGTCTCCGGAAATTCTGTATAAATAACATAGCTGAAAATTTTATCGTAATAGCTAGAATTATTTTATTTTGAAAGTGGTTCAAGTCGTTTTTCACACAGATTGAATTTGTATGAATTTGTATTTGTATTGAATTTTGTATTTTTCCCGAGAAAATTTATATTTAAATACCAGAGCTGAAAAAAATAAATTATTATAATTATAACTATTGTTTTTTCTAAGTTACATTCTATCAATTATCGTAAGTTTAAAAGTGTTTTCTTTTCTAGTAAATAGAATCTTATTGAATTTTGAGTTGAATGTGCGTCTTATTGTTATTTCCTTAAAGCATATTAAAAAAATGTCATCTACTAATTTTCTCGAATGTGTTATTTGTGGGAAATTAATCTCCAAAATTAATATTAGCAAGCATAGGGCAAGATGTAGCGAAACAGGTTCGAAAATAAATCGTTTGTTACCGGAACGTTGAAATGTTTATATAGGAACGATGGAACGTACTGTCATCCTCATCTTCACGATTAGTCAAAACGTTGCATTCATTCGTTGTTCATATTTGCCGTCCTTAAATTCTAATATGTGTTTTACCTAACAATGAATTAAATTAAATACCAAACATTATCGAGAAGCAATTCTCAAAATATTATACTAAAATATTAACATTATAATAAGTGTCCTTGCATAGCCATTTCAGTCTTCAAACTGCTTCCAACACAGCTTCTGCTTGCTTTTCAATAAAATCTAAGTTATATGCAGTTCAATTTACGGTGCTAGCATGTCTCACTGCTACACAAAAAATCCTACAGGAGTTTATTTTTCCTGGAGGTCTGAGACTCACCAAAACCCATATAGTAGTGACTATCCTCATCGTTGCGATGTAAAAAGAAACATGAGTGTGTGTAAATAAAAATAATATTCTCTTCTATTATTTTTTTTATTTACTTTAAAGTCTTAGACTCAACAAAATATATAAAAAATTAGACTACGTGTACATTTTTTGTTATTTTCAAAATTTTGGTTTGATGTTAGGTTTATTTTTTATTCACATGTGTTGAGTGCAATTATTATTAACTTCTAAACTAAAGTGCCCCCAAAGCAAAGTATGGATTCCACACTCGAGAATACACCTATTGTCGTCGTGTGGATCTAGGCTATTTTTTTTATTTTATTCGTTGTAATCTCATGGTTTGAGCTTTGTATTCTATTATCCTCTCGAAGTATCCTCGACTGTGAATAAAGGCAATAAATATAATCCTGGAATGTTAGTTTGTTTTCCACGGTATCACTCCTTTTGCTTTCTTCGTGACGCTACTCTCTGTTCTGAATGTATACATCTTCGAATGGAAACCAGCAAACTCAACAATAATCTCACCGTTACACTCATCTTTCAATTTGCCAAGAACCTTATTGTTGCGGGAAGGAATTCCAAATCTGTTGGGTTGAGGATAGGAAGAAGTGTTGAAATACCCAAGCATGGAAGGATATTTAAGATCTTCGTAGAGGTTAGGTGTTTGTATGTCATAAATAAAACTATCGGTGTCTATGTACAAAATTGACAGGTTATCATTATAGAAGGGTTTCATAATATTATAATGAAATTCGAACATGTGCAGTTTCGACAAGTCAAGAACTGTTGCACCAACGTAAATAGGTTTTCTGAATTTTATCAATTTTATCAATTTTATATCTAGATAAAAAGTGTCAAATTCTCGTTGTAATTTTTTTCGCGATTTGAATCTAGGATCAGATACCAATTTTCTACATTTATTGTTATCTGTAACCAATTTTATGTCTACATGCTTTCTGACGTTCTCCATTGTTTTTCCATAAAAGGCATTATTCATTAGTTTATAAAAATCTTTATCTAATTCTGAAATGGCAGCTGTTCTGTGTCTCGTGTTGGTCTCAATATAAGATTTTAACAATGGAGAGTGTTTGAACTTGAGAATTCTTCTCACATTTACTACCTGAACACCCTTTTGGGAGCCGGAGGTAAATCGGAAAAAGTATCATGCAAATTATTTGGAAATTCAATGTCCACCTCAATGAACAGACCAAATTCACGATCCTCGAAACGATTAATATCAATTGAAATAGGATCTATGCACTCGAATTCTCCGTAGGGAAGTTTTTGTATCATTGCGAATCCGTACAGATTGTTTACGTCACCGTAAAATATGTAATTCGATGGACGATTTGCATCATATTGATTCAAAGACATGTGAATATTGTTTGCCTTTGCGTGTCTCTGCGAGCATTGCACCATCCCCCCACGTATCCCCCTTTCTATAAAAAGTAACATGTCCACATCCGATATCAATTCCAGCTTGATCCTGGTCTGGAGCAACATAGCAGACCACGCCAAACCAGGAAGACTATACAAGTATGCTGGATCTAATTTATAGATATTTATTGCTGTTTTTCTGAATACCTGAAAAACATCAGTATTGTTACGTCTAATTTGAGATATGCATCGTGATAATCGCCGAGAGTATTGCATCTCAATTCCTTCCATATTAATTTCGCATGTTCGTGTTCTTCATTCGTAATTCCGGTTTTTTCAGTTGACTGAAGAATTCTTTTTGAGGTGGGAGAGTGTCATCGTCAAATTTAGATTCATCGGTTACATATTCGTAAGGATAAATACCTTTACGTTTAATCAGTTCTACGTGTATGTTGGGAAAACTAGCTTTTGTAATTTTAAAATGTTCATCAGTAAGTTTACTCGCTAAAGCATCGAGACTTGCCGATAGGAATCTAAAAGAATCTAGAAACCTCATCTCTATGATTTCATTTGTTCCTGGAATTGTAACTTTCTTACTTATAGAAATATAACGTTCTTCGTTTTGAGCAAGAATATCTATATTTTGCGTATCGTATCCAAGATTCCTAATTAAAAAATGGAAGTCGTAATTGGATCCATTGTGAAAAAAATATTGGTACGAATTTAGGCTTCTGGATTTTGAGGTTGCAGGTGTTACAGATTCCACTAATGTAGTTTCCGGTGAAATGATTATGGTGAAATACTTAACGATTCTCATCCGTAAAATGTTGATCACACACCGGACACGTTTCAATGTTATTGTAAGATTGAAGTTCATCACTTGATAATGCAAGCATTGGTTTCGATTGGCATAAGAAGCTGCCAATGTTCTCAACCTCCTCCACCATTTTTTTAAAAAAGAGTTCAATAACATTCGGTCCGCGATATATATATGGATTATCTATCCTATCCTGCCAAACAACAACATATCCAAAACTATTTGGATCATGAAGCTGGTACGGTGTTGTGGAAGGAAATTCGGGATCCGGAACGCAATAAGACAATGGTTTGAGAAAAGCCTCAAAGTCTGCGATGATAATGGCCGGATGTTCCAACAAGGCCTTGTACATTTTAAATCCTTCGAATTCATTTGCTTTGGGCATTAACATGCGAGCCGGTCTGTTGACTCCACAGTAGACTTTATGTTCAGCAAGTTTTTGTTTGGCAATTTCTTGATTTTGGAAATATTGGTAATTACGTTGGTCAAGATCGTCGAATACGGTTAAACACCTTGGACAAACTTCGATGTGTGCACAATGCTTGGTTGTTTGGCTTCTGACCAAGCGGGAGAGTGAACGAATTAGCGTGTTATGATGAACATCATCGTCAGCAATGAGAAGCAGATTAATTTCCATGGCGTCGTCATCAACAATATTAGTTATCCTAACAGGATGCACAAAATGCTTAACTAAAGTATACGAATAAACATTTATAGCTAATCGTTTTCCTTCTCCATTTCGTGACCTGTTTTCAAACTTTGTTATGTCAGAAATAGCAACAGGGTATTCCATGCTTGTTATAGCATATTCAATCTCGTCTACATATTGTGTGTAATGACTAATCTGTTGCGGATTATCTATCCAATGAACCGGGTGAAGCGCTGCTAAAATGCACCACATAAAACACTTATTGTCAGTGTTATGAATGTTCAGCACAGCTCTCTTATGCTGAATTTCTACCGGACGTGGAACGTACCTCGAAGCAGAAAAAGGTGTAAATTTGTTTACATAAGCGATTAATCTGTGAAAACTTCCACATAAAGACCAACCTGATCCCTTAGCCTCAAATTCATCGTGTTTCCTAATCAATTCACTAGTAAGATTAGAATAAAAACGTTCAAAATATTAATGTCTGCCAAATAAAGAACTTGGTTTTTCGTTTTGTGAAAAAAATATTTCTTGTACCATTGGTTTTCTCATATTTACAGATTAGATCAACATATACTTTTATGTAGTTGTTTTCCAGTTTATTTTTCAAAATATTTATGATAGATGTTTTAATTTCACTCAAAAAATTAGAAATATCACAGCCTGGTTTCGAAGTAAAAAGAAAATCCAGTAGTTACTTGTTGAATGCAGATCTAATCGGCTTTTGGTTATTAGACATCTTAATGTGTTTGGAAGTAGAAGCTTCAGCTTCAGGATGATCAATTTTTCTTTTCAATGTTCCATGTCCGGTTGATGCTTTGCAAATTTTCATGTGTTTACTTAAATTAGCAATGCTAATTATTTTTCCACATTGAGTACAAGGCTTAGTAGGTAACAAAGATTTATTTTCGAACCTGTCTCGCTACATCTTGCCCTATGATTGCTAATATTAGTTTTGGAGATTAATTTCCCACAAATAACACATTCGAGGAAATTGGTAGATGACATTTTTTTAATATGCTTTAAGTAAATAACAATAAGACACACAATCAACTCAAAATTCAATAAGATTCTATTTACTAGAAAAGAAAACACTTTTAAACTTACGATAATTGATAGAATGTAACTTAAAAAAACAATAGTTATAATTATAATAATTTATATTTTTCAGCTCTGGTATTTATATATAAATTTTCTCGGGAAAAAATACAAAATTCAATACAAATACAAATTCATACAAATTCAATCTGTGTGAAAAACGACTTGAACCACCTTCAAAATAAAATAATTGTAGCTATTACGATAACATTTTCAGCTATGTTATTTATACAGAATTTCAGAGACAACAAGTAACATCTGATCACATCAAAACTTAATCTGATCGAAATTACTATCAAAAATCACTTGATACACTTTTTTAGTATGTAGCTTTAAAATAAATTAAATACTTAACTTTTAACAAAAAAATTATGAGGAGCACTGCAACAACACATCCGTACTCTTCAAACACTCTCACGATACTGACTGATCTGTAATGCGAAAACCCTTTAAGTAACCTAAGCGCGGACCGCGTTGAAAACATCCGAAACAGTGAGCCAATAAGAAGACACCACATCATCGTATTACATCATAACCAACCAATCAGAAAACAACACGTTAGATACGGGTCATCATAATATTGCGTAATAACTTGTTGCATAACATTGCAACCCACAGGTGTCTGTCAAGTAGACCGGAAGTAAACCGGAAGTAGATCGGAAGTAGACCGGAAGTGGACCGGAAATAGACCGGAAGTAAATTTGTGTGGGTGTAAGTGTAGGTGTGGGTGGGTGTAGGTGTTACGTACTTTAACTCGAAAGAAATTATGACACTCGTACGAAGTATGAGATGAAAAAATCACAGATTTGCAATAGTATAAAATCGACAAAAACATCGTCAAAATAGGTTTTCCACTGTGGTTAAATTAATAAAAATAATAGGCCTCGTACCAAGTATTGGTTTGAACCGCTAAAATATATGTACTCGTACGAAGTATGAGATGAAAAATCACAGAGTTGCAATAGTAAAAAATCGACAAAAACATCGTGAAAATAGGTTTTCCATTGTGCTTAAATTAATAAAAATAATAGGCCTCGTACCAAGTATTATTTTGAAGATACATGATTACACTACTCAGCAAAAGACATGATCTTACCAGAGTTTCATTTGTTCCCAAGTACAAGGCAAAAATCAGTTCAGTGGTTAATAGCACAATACCTAATGTTTTTATTTCCTGTGGGAAAAATTATAATTACTTGGATTTTGGACTAACTCTAATACAAGAATATGAACAAATATCTTTAGATTATAGAAAATTACATTATGCCAACTTTTTAAATGTAATACTTGAATAACATATCTGTAAGAATTGTAAAGATTTACTGTAATTGTTTGATTTAAAATGGAAATAATAATAAAAAAAGAGTGGTTATCACATCGCGCTACGACGCCAAGGTTCCGGTTCGAGTCTCAGCCTGGGCTTGGATTTTTGTGAGTGTCCATTCATCAATTCCATCATATCATCATACATCCTCATCTTTGCAATTAGCCAAAAAGTGGTAGAAAAGCAAAGTAAAATAAAGCAAATCAATTAAAATCAATCAATTCATTCATTTATTAGAATGTTAGATATAACCGAAAGTCTGATACAGCAGTAATAGTTTAACAATAAATTGTTCTACTACTATAAATCAAAACACACAATGCATATAAAGAATAAAATATCAAGGATAGCTTAAATATATAACTGCACACACACACACACACACAAATTACAATATCACGTCTAAGGTCGTGAGAAGAAACTTTCTAAAGTGATTATTAGAACATTGTAAACTCCTAATTGATATGTGAGCGTGCGCTTACTTATTAATTTCACTTAACAGCTTACGAATATAATGAGGATCACTCAAAATTTTATCACTGCTTTGTAACCATTCTTGTTTTGTCTGGCTTCAGTACGTCCATACTTAATTTTGTTGAGAATATTATGATCATCACAATAGAATGTGAACAAGAAAAATCTAATATAGAGGTATGTGAGCTCCCTTATAGATCCGTAGGTAAAGAACCCCGTGTGTCATTACTAAATTCAATGTGCCTTCATGGCACGGTGTTATACGTATGTACGGGGAACTTTACATTTTTACCTATATATATATATATAAATTACTATCCGAAATATTTCGTGAATAACAAAAAATATTGAAAACTACTTTCGCAGATATAAAGGTATGAGAGAGCCTCATGAAATTAGTGAACACAATACATTCAACTACGTAAGTAAGTACGATTTTCAACACAAACTTACGTCTTTTTTAATGGAAACCCCATATTATATTTAGTGGAATTGAAAGTTGGGAAACATTAATTGAGAATGGCGTTTGTTACATTGTAATACGTCAATCAGTTCTCAAGTAATTGTAATGTAAAGTTGACACTTGAAACAAACATCTCAGAAGTAGGGCTATGCGATATTTCGATATATCGATGTAGAATCGATATTTTTAAAATATCGACGTCAATATATCGATATCAGAAA
This sequence comes from Lepisma saccharinum, assembly GCF_977018435.1. Lineage (NCBI taxonomy): Eukaryota > Metazoa > Arthropoda > Insecta > Zygentoma > Lepismatidae > Lepisma > Lepisma saccharinum. Next base: position 60,437,148 of record NC_139230.1, on the reverse strand, counting down.
ATATCGCCGTCGATATCGATATTCGATATGTCGATATCGACATTATATATGCATGTGTGTGTGTGTGTGTGTCTCTTAATAATTCAATAGAAACGCACAATTTCACGTGACTTCAAAAATAAAATATATTAAGAAAACCAACACTGTTTCGGAAATTTGAAATTTACTATGTTTTGCTTACTTTTCGCCATTTTTAAGCTTTTTTTTGTCTAATCGTGGCAAAAGTACAGCCTTACTTGGTTCAATCGAGATTCTACCTCGAGACCATAGGCTTCGAAGTGCCTTATGCTGCTACACAATAGAGCTCTTCTTCTTGCAAAATTAGCTGTCTGTAACTCAAACAATTGTATGTATGAATTGTGTGGGCAAAGTTGGAGTAATAGTAACTTCATCCAAATGTTAATAATGTCACGTTGTAATGCAGTTGGCAGAAGATAGATTTGCAGGCAACTGCAAATAGAATGCAGGAATATGAAGTAGTAATAATGTAATAAACAAAGAAGATGAAAGTAGCAACTTTATGGGGAATAATATAATGAAAATATGAGCTGCTTACTCGTAGCAACACTTTTATGTTGTCTCTTCTTTGGGTTTATTTAGGCTAGATTAGATTCAGACGAATTTCTGTAACTCTAGGCCAATGGGAAATACACCGGACCATAGAGAAATAAATAGATCAAAGTTTTGTGAACAAAACTAGTTTTTATTTCCTCACCGTTCTTCTGTGGAGAACCATAATGATTGTTTAGGGCCTTTTCTATCCTTTGCACTTATAGCAAAATCTGGCCCGCGCGTGCTATTGGGTGAGATTAAATCGCCACGACTCTGTTCTATGGCGTGAAGGATAGAAGCAGAGGAGCCATTTATTTCAGTAAACAGGCAGCGAACCCCGGGCGAATCATCCTTTATTCAGAAACGCAAGGAAGGTCGTCGTGCATCTCGGAACTCCATTCTCGCCGAAGAAACCACATCAACTAAGCATAATGACCTTTTGATTTATACGCGGCCTACTTTAAAGACTGTGAAGTTCCCAGAAAGAATGTCAGATTTTTCCAGATTCGCAATCAGTTATTTTTTTTATATTATTACCTTTTTGGTTCGTTCCTTGCAACTCATCATTACTAGGAATGGATTCAAGGAAGGCTCTGGAAAAAAGATTGCCAACAAACAGGAAGTGAGAATCAGGAAGAAGCATGAAAGTCGCCATTGTCAGGCAGGATCGACAATTTAATTTAATATTAGTATTAGTATTATAAAATGAAATTAGGAGAGATGTCATACAGCGGTCTATGGTTTTTTGTGGTCCTACAGAATAAGAGGTAGCTTCTGCTCTAGCACCAAAACAAAATTGACACAAATACCAGGAATTTCGCGAAAGGTGTACTTACATGTACTTAAATCATCGGGGTGAAAGGGCTGACCTTCCACGTAGTACACCAAATTGTCAACCTCATTTTCACGTATTACACCCTAGACTGCATTTGCAGACTAACGAGACTCTGGTCTCTGGAACTACGGCCGATATAATATTCATAGGACTGTATGTGTCTTGTCCTGTGCTTTGTTCTTATGTGTGCTGAGAGCCCCTTTACACCCTCAGCTTTTAACCGAAGTCAGAATATTTTAGTTATACGGTATTATAGTTACGTTATTTTAGTTATGCAAGAGGCTGGACCCAGCATAACGTGACGTGTGTGTAAAATAGCCTATGTGCTGACGTACCCAAAATTTTAACTTCACATTCAAAGTCAAAAGTTGCCTGCAAATCAAAGTCAATATTGAAAATAAAGTCTTTACTCTTGCTATTGGTCACAGTAACTCGAAAATATATTATTTTCCATTATGCGAATTGTTTCGTATATTCGTTTCTTTCTCCGTAAAAATTACTGTTCTTGGTTTAGAACAATGCAATTGATGCCTCAGACCGCAAGGCCACGTTGATATCTGACAAAGGATTTTCCGTAAAGTACAGTATCACGTTCGCATCCACTTAGATAACGTCATTGATTCTATTTCTTTCTTTAAAGCTTAGTTTATGCTTAGGAAGGCTAATCGGGGCCAGATTTACAGTTTATGGAGCAAGCAGAAGCACTGCGCAATGTGCCCTCACCGAGACTCGAACCCGGAAACTCTCAAAGCGACAGCGCTACCTCTGCGCCATTTGGAAACAACCTGATTTGAGTTTCTGTGTGCAAAATTTCACATTGACTCCTAGAAAAAACAAAAAAACAGAACATGACCTCAAAAAAAATACCTCGGCACAAACTGTAGTATGCGCATGCCTAAATTATAAGGGAACACTATTATGTACTCTGTAAAGTGAGTGTGTGTAATGAGGAATCTTCGTACAGATTAAACATATAAATAGTTCGAAACCAATTTGCTTGCTGATTACATTTGAGCGATAAAATCTTAAAACTGCCTAAAGGGAAATGTGGAAATTACGCACATTGCAATTTTATGTCACCAGGATTAAACAATGTCGCTATTTGATAGTGCAGAAAGACAAGAAAGGAATTACATCGTACATTCCGTGTTTTATGTCAATTTACGATAAAGATGGGTGATATACAAGATAAAGATAAGCTACTTGTGCTTTGCAGCGTGCCACGAAGGCAGGTGGGAGGTGTAGAGGCAGGAACCCACAATTCTTGACCTCGGTCATACTAGATATGATGCGATCAACATACCGCTCCGGCCGCCATATTCCCCTTGGATTTTCCAACTTATTTGAAGCTGGATGAGCATCAGATCCGCTTCATACAAGGATATTGTCGGATAAGTCCCACCACAGATTACTTATTTCAAGACCTAAATCCTGGCCCCACGCGTGACAGCCCTGTCGATTGGAAGAACCGGAGTTCTAATTTGGATACCAATTCATGTTTAAATTTATTGTTGCATTCTACCTCTGATTAATCTGTTCGTAGAAACTAACACGGTTAAATCCTTCACATCTTACTATTATTTTATATGTCCCAAAACTTGCATAACATCAGATCAATTCGGCCAGTTTTAACGCAATACATATAAGAAAGAAGTGTAGGATTCTTACGTGAACATTTCGTGTAATGACGGTCATTCTTCATATTTTTCCAATATTTTTGGGATGATAGTTTGTGATTTCGTAACAGAAGAAACCCAAATTACATAAATCTTTCAAAAATCTTACTTATGCATCTGCACATTTCTACTATTTTCCTAAGGTTAGTTGCGTGTCGTAGCACTTTATTCAATTGGATAAAGGAAATGCTTAAATAAGAGCAGATCGACGTACTTGCACATGTACACAACTGCATTAATTTCTTTCCATCTATCTAACCTTAATCTGGAACAAGGAATAAATGCTTGACTACAGTGGCGGCGATTGGGTTCCAAAACCGGTGGGGTAAGGTGCCAAAGCTGGGGGGCAAAGACAGTATATATCCCTTTTGCGGGGGGGCAAAAGTGGCGAAAAGTGGTGGCAACTGCCCCCCTCACTTCCCCCCTAATCGCCGCCACTGCTTGACTAAACTGAAACATGTTTCACATAAACCAACCTTGAAATATAAACTTTTTAAGTATGTTCAATGTACTTTATTATCAAACTGAAGGTAGCTGCCAAAATGTTACAAATAAGATGTTTGAACATTCACAAAATTAGTAGAAATAAACAAACGATTGTTTGACATGTATTGTGTTTATTTATCTTTCTATATGCAATGTGCTCTTTCAATAAGGACAATAATAACATAACTAGACAATATAATATAACGCAGACCTCCGTGGCTGATATGTTAGCACAGCAGGCTACAACGCCAGGGATCCTGGGTTCGAATCCCGGCCTGGACATCTTTTTGTGAGAGTCTCCTCATCAGTTTAAGCATATCATCATTCATGATTACCCAAAGGAGGCAGAAAAGCAACGTAAAATAGCCTAATTCAATTAATAAATCAAACATAATTGAACGAAAGTAAAAAGGTATTTTAGCGTGATATTAAGTAAGTCATAGTAGTTGTATCTGAACCTTGTTACTATTACTCATCGTTCAAACCGTTATAAAAGATTTGTCACCAAGGTGTTCTAGTATATCGGGTTGTGTATATTTTATACAATAGGTGATTTATCTCCCAATGAAGACAAATATTATACTTTTTCATACATATTGCAGAATATTTTGTAAAGCATAAATCGACAGAAAAATGATTTGTAAATTGAGCAAAGAAATATTGCTACAACATTGAAATAAAACATAAGCAATCCTCTGGAAAATATGCTTATTCAATATTATTAAGCTAGTTTGATTTTACAAGTAAAACTGTATAGGTTATTATCATTATCAGCAAATACAGTATACTCTGCCTCGGGAATGTCTGTGGCAAGCGAACGAAAGCAAGTCCTCTGCGTAAGTAGGACTGGAGAGGGCTCGACCAATGAACATGTGGGAGGGAAAGGAGTGAGTGTATGGAGGGGACAGCGTGGATGAAGCTACCAGCCGATTGCAGCAGAGCGCACGGCTTTGCTCCGCCCACTTGATTTCTCCCTTTCTCTACCGTTATGCGCGGCCTTGCTCCACAGAATCCCGAGACAGAATGTCGTAGTCGATCTTCTCACGATTATAATTCTGTATCTTTAATTTTAAAGTTTCATGTTATAAACCCACTTTAATCACCAGCCAAAGCTAAAGGATATTATGAAGCTTCGCTTTCGCACTATCGTAATCTCATCTAACCTGTCGAACGTTTCTTCTTAGGATATCAATGAATTGTTCATGCACCGTGCAACTCCGGATTCGTTTTAACACGTAAGGAATAGCAAAAAAAAAGTGCGGCTTAATCTAGATCTGACAGAAAAAAGGATTGTTGTGAAATAAGATACGATCAAGACAGATTTATTGATATCTACCACAATATATCTTGCTAGGCAAAAGAGAGCTGCCATCAAATAGAAATTGAAAATCCCGTCGACAATGATACCTGCGCTAACGTGATGTATAACTCCGATAAGAGTCAGGAAATCTAAGAGTTTGAGAAATGGATGCTGTGGCATAGGGAATGAAAGGAATCCGAAAAGCGACGGAGGAGACGTGGTGGATATCGTTACACTCTGGAGAGGCGAGGAGTGAGGTAGAGGGAGACAGAGAGAGAGAGAGAGAGAGAGAGAGAGAGAGAGAGGAGAAGGAGGAAAGATAAAATGTTGAGGTAGAAGATGAAACAAAGAGAAAAGAAAACGCAGGGGGGGAGAGAAAAAGGGGGGTGGAAGTATGTCGATCGCAGAAGGAACGGGTGCCTGATAGAGAGATTTCGGACTGACGGTTTCCACAGAAACTTATCAGGGAGAGTCCCCAAAGATTGAACAAGCTTTGCAAAGGTCTAACTGTCCTCTCATCCCCAGATAAAACTGACTTCTCTCCCAGAGACGTCCAACTGTCACCTTACGTTACAGAGATTCCGGCCACCAGGGACTCCCGCAGGACATGCTTCAACCTTTCCCGAAACAAAGAATGAGGGGCGGGATACCCAAAGGGCATTTCCTTCAAATTGTGGAATCATGCGCCTAATTCTGTTTCGGCCCTGTTCTATTTCTCTTCTCTCTTCTCTTCTCTACCTGCATCATTCTACTTGTCCTCTGTCCACGCACGTATATTTTAATTGAGTTTATTTGCCACCCACATTTAATTTCTTAATTTTCCTTATCAACAAACAGAAACAATTGTAGCGAATTGCTAGACAGCTTGCTTTATATTATGTAAATGAGATGAAAGAGATGCTATGGGATCAGTTTCTTGCATTTGCACATACTTAAATCAAAATTAAATTTTGAAAAATAAGAGCCAAATTGAAATATAGATTTTATACCAACATAATGTGCAAACGTACTCTCATAAATCTATAGAAATTATAACTTGTAGAAAGATACATGTAATAAACCAAAACAGGAAGTTTAATCTCATGATTTATTTATCTAACTTTATCTACCGGATAAGGTATGCAACTTCACTCTATAAATCTTATGTGCGGTAAATACCAATGTCATCTATCATACCGTACCAATTTAATTACAAGTACACAAGAAATTATATATATATACATGTATATCTATCTTATTATTTAATAAAATAAATATTATAATTCTTGAATCTTTCCTGGCGCGAATGATGAACGGATTCTCTCTGGATATCATCCAATCAGACTTGGATAGTCTTCCGAGCTCATCACTTCAATCTTTAAAAATGAGTGACTTTAGTTCTCGAAAGCTCACAAGCTTTCCTGGCTGAAATTCCGAGAGAATATGTATTCAAATGCCACTTGTTTTAGAAGCAATTTATTTAGTTTATAAACCTATTCTACGAGAAGAATTATTTTATTTACAGACAGAATATATATTTGTGTATTTTACACAGAGTGTGTAGAATTGTAAGCACTCGTATTTGTATACAATGATGCATGCTTTCAAATGTATGTGCTTTATTTGGAATTGTACATGGCATATACAACCAGCAATATAGTTTATTTAATACATGTGTTTGAAAAGTTCTTAATTTAAAGAACAGTGTTTCATCAAAGCACATTTTATTCACTAAGGCCAATTGACTAATCATGTTATAGATATACAATTTCAAGTGACTATCAAATCTTACAAAATTACAACTTCAGTGTAGGGCGGACTTAAACAATTGCCAACAGGGGAGAGACTCGAAATCGGTTTGGCGAATGAAAAATAGTTGTATATGCTGTCTTGGAGGTCGCATTCAGTAACCGTAGTCCTGCTGGAGTTTCCAATCCGTTCCTACGCTCCCCCCCCCCCGCCTCCCATACACGATGTCAGATAAACATGAGGAGTTCCAGAGGAGAGACGCTTTCTACAAAAGGAAAACCCGTGGATGACCACGAATGTGAGGAAAGGAGGCACAAAGAATTAGAGAGGCTTTCCAGCGGGGACATCCAAAGTCAACAATCCAAAGGACCCGTGAATAAGGAATTCGTTCGAGCGGTAGTGAGTAGCACTTCGGGAAAGCAATGGCAGATTGAAGGTTGCAGACCAGAGGTTCTACGACACGCCCATTCTTACGCCAAAAGGACCTTCACCAAGGCTATGTATTTGAATATGGAAGACGATGATTTTTCTCAACTTTATGTGATACTTTTTCTTAACTTTATGTGATATTTTTTCTTAACTTTATGTGATATTTTTTTACTTCTAGATTTGAGAAAGTATGTGCAATACAAATTATTAATTCCTGAAAACAACACCGAGAGAAAAATTAATTTGATTTCAAGTCCGAACGTCTTGTCGTTCCTGAAAGGAAAAAAAATAGTTTCATCAGCTGCGTAAATACTTGGGTAATACTGAGAATAAAACCGTACATATGCAATTAAATTATTCTCGAAAAATGCATTGAATAACCGATTTGAAGAAAGTGACGTCAGGGCACTCGTCAATTTATCCGTGTATTCAAGGTTAATATAAAGGATAATATTAATTCGTATGTAAGAAATGTTCTATTAAGCCTTTCAAGCAAAACTGCCGACGAATCAGAGCACATGCTATAGAAATCGATTATCGAACAAGGCATCAAGGCAAAGAATGCCTTTTATTTTTAATCCTTGGTGAAGATAATACGCTGTAAAGTGTAAACTTGTGATTGTGAGCGAATGGGAATACCAATCGTCATAAAATGAATCGATGAACATCCTTCTCTGAATTTACTTATATAATATGAGGTACTCGATAGTCAAGGTACTCGATTAAAACCGACGTTTATGTTGCACATAACTAAATTCAGTATGACTGCACGTAAAATATAGCTATTATTTTTGCGTCATCTGTATTTTAGCTTAACGAAATGATAACTTGATTGACTGATTGATTGACTTGTTGTTTTAAGTCAACTTTATGCACAGTAAGGCTAATCGGGACTGGATCTACAGTTTTAAAGTGGGATCCGAACCACTTGAGCCTCCACCGGGTATCGAACCCGAAAACGATAAGTATCTACATTTCTACTGATATGAAAACGATAACTATCTACATTTCTACTGATATAATATTAACTTATATTTTGTGAAAATACATTGAGAAACAGACAAGCTACATATTTCTTTCCGTATTGTGATACATGTTGCTTTGTAAATAAAATTATCATTGTTACAGCAAAACTATTTATTTAATTTTTACCGTACTTACTGCCGTATTTCTGGGGAAAATGAAATTACAGTCATTTTTATTTTGTGATCGAGTGCAATTTTAGACTTTTCAAGTTTTTAAATAAAAACGTTGTTAAACATGTTTCAATTGTCTGTTTTCTTGCCTTGAACGATCTGGTGGAACAGACGTGTTAACCCTCCGTCATCCGCGTTCTCATATCAGCACAAATGTCCCGCGCGCGGGACTCAGTGGCGCCTCATGAAAAGCAATGTTATTTACGTGAATTATTGATGCAAATCGAGGTTAAATTACACTAGCACTTACTGGAAATCAGGGGAAATATACATGAACGCAAACATGTCCATTTCGGACATTTGTATTAGCTATTTGAAGATAAGTAAACAGAAATGACAGTCTCATACAATTAGAAGCTTTGACTCTTGAAGCAAATGCATCAAAATATTATTCTAAAAGTAATTAAAACTTTTCCATATAATGAAGGCACTAAAAGGTGAACTCACCATTCACAAAAATATCAAAGTATTTTCCAAAAATTTCCAACAAATTCTTCAAAAAATTTCAACGTATTTTTTCAAATTTTTCAACGTATTTTTCAAAACGAATTAAAATCATACAACTTATATGGGCTTAGAAAGGAACTATTTGTTCCGTAATTCTCTGTCAAAATCTCTCTGACTCGCAGAAAAAGCATTCGAATGTAGAAAACACACCTCGAAGAAACTTACAAAATATTTTTAAAATGTTAAAATCTCAATTTGTTTCTCGTACTTTTACGAGGTATACGTAAGAAAAGACATACTGACTCAAATATAAGGAACCGAATGTTATCACTTGTCAATATCGTTATTTTGATAACTCCGACATTTCGTATGGGTACTGCAACGGTTCCTGCATACAAATAATTTGCATTTTGAACAGCGTACAGTGGTTTTATTCTATTTATTTCCGCCAAATTCATGCCTGGCCTGCTGTGATTTAAGTTAGGAAACGTCCCGCGCGCGGTACTGAGTGCCGCCAAAGAGGGACCGGTCACTTGTGGGGCCTGTAATCAACTGAAAGAACTACAGAAAAAAGGCGCCAACGCCAATATATTTTCGGGGAAATAGTGAAGATAAGTTACCTGGTGCTTTCCCGACCATTATTGCGCTGGTAAGGAAAATAATTCAAAATTTTAGATAGGGCGGCGCTCAGTGCCGCCGCGCTGATTACGGAGGGTTAAGAAAATGTTTCACAATGAAGAATAATTTTGAAAAAAGCACATTACGCATTATCAAAACTCAGGACTCACACCTTGTAAAAGATTTCTGGACAGAGGAAACAGGCAACACGATTCCTCTGCTGAACATTTCAACTGTTTTTTTAATAGCTTTGCATATACATATATATATATATATATCGAAACCGTAAATGCACAAAAAACTGACATGGAAACACACAAAAGACAGAAATGCTTTCCGTACTTACTCATATATCCTCGGGAAAGGAATATAATACTTGCATGCGTGTGTCTGTGTGTGCAACTAAAGTGTTCAATAGCATATAACCCACCACAGAATTACAGCCGCTCTCAAAGTATTAAATTAAATTGGGAACCGAAGATATTGAAGATGAGTGAACAACTTCAAAGGCGCTCATTTCTCTCCCTGAAACTATCCACCGTCGTCGTGCAATATATCTCCGAAACACGAGCAATGATTTGAAAGAGAAAAAGAGAGGGGGAAAAATGTTGAAACGTAAAAAGATGGAGTAGATTTGCGCCGCGGATTTCCATTCTTTAATTCTCCAAAGCATCTTCTTCTTCAGCCTTCTCTCTCTCTCTCTCTCTCTTTTTCCATTCCTACTTCTTTCCCCGTGACTTGATCATACAGTTCGTCAAAAAGGACTGCGGAATTTCAGAAGTTGAGAGTGGGTGGTGGGAAGGTTTCTGCAGGGAGGGACTCCAAGACAGACGAACAGGGGAAACTTCAGCATTGCCGACGTCAATAATTAAGGGAAGCGAACCATAGTACTGGGAATCCCGAACCGGCAATCGCTTTATGGATCATTTACATACCGTCGATCATGGAAGAAGGGAACCCAGTTTCCGCTTCTAGCATAGCAGGACAGACTTATTGAATCAGAATCGGGGAAGGGACTAAAGTAATAGGATGAAAAAAGGATTCTGAAAAAGAAGACGGAGAGAGGCTATATGCATGGTTGAAGGGAAGAGTTATTTGAAAGGGTATAAGTATTCTTGCTGGTTCTGTGGAAAGTATTTTTTTTTTAGTTATGTGGTGGCTGATAAGCAAGTAGTGTGGGTGTAAACCTATTGTGTAGTGCGGTTCTTGTCTTCGGATGCTCTTCACAAAAGTTAGTTGGAACGATTCTTCTTAACGTAGAATCATTCTTCTATTCCCTTTCATCTCTAACAATGGAAAGTATTCTTTTAACATTGACTTGTACTGTACGTACCAGTTTCTATGCTCTATTCTACTATCTATGCTGCAAGTTCAACATCTTGAATATCATACAATTACCAGTTCTTGCCATTGTCTTCGGAGTAGTATCGTCATCTACAAACGAGATTTGTTTCCTCTATTTATATCGGAAATGTCATTTAGTGAATAAAATACTTCTAACTTTATAAACTACGTGTGAGTAGTTTATACGATCTCGTCTCATCACTTTGTGCTTTTTAAATATGTAATGCAGAGGTTATCTTACATCAAACGTTCAAATACAAACGGTATAAAATGAAATTGTTAAACCAGTGCAAGTTGTGGATTCTCGAAAAAGCGCTTATTCTTACTGTTCCAATTAAAAGGTAGTGCCATTGTCTTTCTCCCTTGCTTTGCCCATTAGTTTCTTAGCATATGTGTGTATGTACAGTGTCTCTCAATAGATTTAGGACAACAACATTTTAAACTAGGCAACCCAATTTACACAAGGCGTTGGTGGGTTGCATGTAGAGTTAGGCTCAATTTCAGGGTTGCCACATGCACATTAGATATTTATAAAATACGCGAAAGAAAGATATCCAAATATTATTGCATAAAACTAGAAAAAAATCAGTATTACATTTGTTGCAATACACTCAGAAAGAAACAACGTCGATTTTCTAGTATTTCGTTGTTGATGAGTCTACACAAAGGCAAAGTGGAGAGAGGAAACGAAAGGAAACAAAGGAGAGGAAAAAAAGAGAAAGCAAAAGGAGAAGAGGAAAAGTAAAGAAGGGAAGAAAATAGAGGAAAGAGGAAGTGGATAGGAGAAGTAATGAGTGGAAAGGAAAAAGATGCGAGGAGAGATGAGGAAAATGGGAAAGAGGAGAAAAGAGAGGAAGGAAAGCGAGTTGATAGAAGAGGAGGAAAGAAGTTTGGAGAGGAGAGGAGGAGACGAGAAGAGGGAAGTGGAGAGTAGAGTGAAAGAGAGAAGAACGAAAAGATGAGGAGAACAGTGCCATTGAGTCGGAAATATAAGACAGGAGAGGAGATAAGAGGAGTGGAGAGAGTGGGATGAAGACAAGTGGCGAGAAAATTAGGGAAGGCGGTATGAGATAAAAATAGAGGAGAAGGACGGGAGAGAAGAAGGAGAAGGAGAAGTTAAGAACAGAAGGGACTGGAGACGAGAGGAGAGAAGGGGTAGTTGCAGAAAATACGTCTCGGCGTCAAGAACTGATGTATTGATAAAATTATCGACATGAAAAATTCATTAACATTTTATAATGTATTGGAGAATGTATTAGATCGGTGCGAAATTCCTTTTGGCCGAGTTCAGAGCAAGATAAAATCTTCCACGTAACATCTTTGATTTTACCTGCGATTATACCACTAAAATGATGAATGTAATTTTCATATTTATAAGAATTATCCAATTTTTCTCCTCTTCTCGGTTCGTTGAAATTGAAATTTTGTTATTTAACATTTCCCCTCCTCCCATCGTTAATTCCAAACTGAATCATTCCGTTTCATACGGCGTGGACAATGAACGCAATGGGATATGTCTAAAACGTACGAAAAGTTTCTGCCACCGGAGGGGTTTGAACCTACGACCATCAGATTATCAATCCTTAACGGTAACCACTACCCCAGAAGCTTTCGATCCTGAACGAAGGTAGAAGGTGCTGACCAATGTGAAATGCAGATCCAACCCCCTCCTACATGTCATGTGTAAAGAATACTTGTTTGTTACAAAGAAAACGAAGGTAATACGACTCGGCGAAAACATTTAATGGAGAATTGCACATGATGGAAACTTTTCAGACGATATTTGTGAAGGTATCTTTGCATTGAACTCGAGTGGAAAAAGGGGTAATATTAGTGTGTCCTGAATTGCCACAAATATAAATGGTTATTTCATTAATATTTGTCAATGTCTTTGAAGCAGAACACAATTATCGTTAGAGTATCATAATTCAAGATCTGATACGTGAAAATATCCCTTTGAACGTGTGTCAATTCATTTTTTTTTTTGAGCAAATTTCAGTTTTAGGTCAATCTAGCCACTATACACTATTATTACAAATAATGTTGCCATGCTCTTGTTTAATAGAAGGAGAATTAAATAAAAGAGAACACCTCGTATGGAGGTTCGAACCTGGAACCGCTAGCAGCCCATATCATTTCATTCAATTCTCAATTTCAGGATAGACAATCACAAACATCCATGCCCGCGCCGGGATTCGAACCCGAGACCCCCGGCGTCATAGCGCGATGTGCTAACCACTCTTTTTTTTTTTTTTTAAAGGAAATACCCCCTACACGGAGGTATCCTCCACCATTCACTCTTTTTCTCACTTTTACACTTTTCAATTCTTACATTTTTCTTTGTCTCTTATCAACTGGACGAACACAAATACCCATGCCTTACCCGGGACTCGAACCCAGAACCCCTGGCGTTGTAGAGCGCTCTGCTAACCACTCCACCACGGGGGCCGACACCATTACACCACGCCCTTTCCTTCCGTTGAATCAACAATGTGTAAGTATTCTGTTCCTCCAATATTGTAAATGTTCTTGGATATACATGTAGTTGAATTTTACTTTAATTTTGATTTTTTTTTTGTAGTATAGCAGCTATCTTCGAGAATATATTTTGGAAGTGATGAAGAAAAACAAGAATATTGGTAGTTGTTGTGAAAATGCTAGTTACTTCTTCTAACTTATTATGTTGATTGGACATTATTAATGAAAAATATCTTGAGTCTTGAACATTGCAGAGCGATGTTCTCTTCTTGTGATACTGCAACATACGAAATGCTTGTTTTCTGACGCAAGTCTCGTGTCCAGAACAGTCTTATGAAATGTAGTTGCTGTTACGTATGGTAACAGGAAATAATTACAGCGGTTACAAAAACGTTTGCAAAATGCCAAATGTGCGAGATATTATACGTAAACAGGCGGAAAATTGTATTCATAAAATCACATCACATTTGACAGTGTTAGTCAATAGAGAGTCGTGGAACAGTGTGTTAAGGTGTTGGATTAAATCCTTCATATTTTACTATTTCGAAGAACAACAATTGTTAAGGTAGAACAACAGTCGTTCCGTTCCGCTCTTTATTTCTTATAAATTCTTACACATTCCTTTAATTGATTTAAAGAATAAATAAAAGTATTGCTTTTCTGTCATTGGCCTAGACAGTGGAATTATGCGTGAAAAGTTCCTGAAAGCTCAGATTGGTTAAACCGTTTATTGACAATCGTGAACTTTTCGTTTAATAGATAATATTTGGTTTTATACGACGGGAGAACATTGGTTGAATTTCCTTTCTTGCTCTTTCGGGAAAATATATACAGTATATGCTTCTACAGTAGGAATCGCGTTCGGGAAAGGTTAAAAAAATGTCTTGGTATTCAAAGGCAGATAAGCTTGGTAGCCTAGCTTGTTCGCGTTCAAGAGTCACGCTTTACAAGGTCGCTTGTTATCGCAAAACATTGTGCGTCGATGCACAGCGTCTACACCCTGCAAATTACAAGTGACCAGAGTCGAATTTGAAAGACAATCTGAAGAATAATATATTTCATCAGAGGCGGCTACGTGGGCACTAGCTCAACATGCAATAAGTAATGATTCCTGGCAAACAAAAATGCTTATTGAATGAGTAGTAATACGGATAGTAATACGTGCTTTATCGTGTAACATGTAAGATACTTATTGGGATTACCGCGTAGTAGGGCAACCGATCCATGAAAAACAAAATAAAATTGAATGTTGGTTTAATATAGATAAATATTTTTTTATTAATTTTTCCTCATTCCCTTGTTTTTCTTATGTTAATAATAACAATAACGCATGGCTCAACAGCTCTCGAAGGGCCTTGGCCTATCTCCCGACTGCCAGTCTTCCTCCCACAATCCTTCCTAGTGATCTTCAACCAGATGGAGTGACGTGGGGTCGGCACGTCGAACCCTCAACCATTATGGGTTATTCACCTGATGTTTACAATTTCGTTCCTGTTCGGCACGGGCGGAACCCTACTTCTGGTTTTGAAAGAGTTTGGTTTGGTTTGAGTTGGTGTTTTAAGTCCACTTTATGCACAGTAAGGCTAATCGGGACTGGACCTACAGTTTAAAGTGGGATCCGAACCACTTGTGCCTCCACCAGGTATCGAACCCGGGACCCCTTGATGACAAGGCAATGACGCTACCACTGCGCCACGGAGGAGGCCCTCGTTTTGAAAGAGTAACATGGATTATAAAGATGTAAGGGTAATATCTTGCAGAAAAGACGACAATCATTGCGTGGCTGTTGGTTGCAATATGAGGTCCAGAACGAATAATTTTTCTCAAGTATCTGTGAATCTTTTTTCGATAGACCAGATACGAAAACTCAGTGGATTCAGGCAGTAATGCAAAAAAACTGTGAACCACGACATGAGACAGTAGGCCCTAGACACGTCACTTCATCGCCGTTAAATAAACCCAATGAAATATTTAAGTGTTTTTAAATTATAATTTTCTAACGCACATATGTTGGCATAACAAATTTAAAAGATGTAAATTTTTACAACCATGCATGTTTTTATCTGTGGAAGAAAGAACAATTAAGAGAGCTGTGTTCTAGTGATACACAATGTCGAAAAATTATCCATTCTGACATAATCAGAGTACATTTCAGTTTCTTTTGTTTTAAGTACACTTTATGCACAGTAAGACTATTCGGGACTCAACCTAGAGTTTAAGCCACATTGTGCCTCCCCCAGATATCGAATGTAAAAATTGATCTGTGGTTTTATTAATGAGAAATAAAATGTGCACTTTATAACTATTAGGCTAAGCAGAATATCTTTGTTTTTCATGGGTGTATTTAATCTTCCTTTTACCTTTAAGAATTTATTATTATTTACTTCTTTTTTAATATAAAAAGTCTGTTACTTAATTTATAAGCGAATCAACTTTCTTGTTTAATGTATATACCAACGAAACCATTGGGTTCGATACCCGGTCGAGGCACATAGTGGTTCGGATTCCACTTAAACTGTAGGTCCAGTCCCGATTAGCCTTACTGTGCACAAAGTGGACTAAAACATCAACTCAAAAAAAAAAAACAGAACGAAACCATTGGTAGAGGATCAACATTGTCTCAGTAAAGATTTCTATTGTTCCATAAATCTTCATCCAATGGCTCCGGGAACTGGTCAATTTCTTCGAGGTATCTTTAATTCTCTGTCACTTAAAAATTTCAAGTGATCCATTTTGTATCCGCTCCTTTTTAACAAAGTAAGCTCGAAGACAATCTCTATTCCACTAGCTTATATTGGAAACTTGGTCAAACCGGAAGTTCTTTTATCGCCTTCGATAATCGAATTGTCTGATCGACTATTTTTTGTTTACCCAGGAACATCCCCCATAGGAGATTTACGAGACCGGGTTACGCTACTCACTCGTAGCTACCCAATTTCCTCACGGTGGTGGGTTGCCACCGGTCCTATATACAGGCCGAGATCCCAGAGACTGAACCCAGGCGGACTCGAACACATGCCGTCCCGCAGTCGAAGTCCAAAGCACAGCGCCTTAGACCGCACGGTCACGGAGGAGGACTTTTCTTATTTTACTTTTGGCTAATCGCGAGGATGAGGATGAATAATGAATAGAAAAATAAAAAGATGGTCACGCACAAAGAACAGGACGGGTCTTCAACCTCTTAGGTGACGAGTTCAAGCCCTAAATATGAGGATTTCAACCATATACCTCAATTTTAAAATAATATATAAACAAAATGATTATTTACACTAAACTTCTTATCAAGGCCAAAATAGTTTGTAACTGTGAAACTACCCCCTGAATGCAAATTGACAACATTGAGTAAGAATTAAATGTGTGGCACACAATTAACTGTGCCCTGTTCCAGCATGTCTGGAGCAAAGTCGCGCAAATCGGAAGAGAAAGGGAAAGAGGGGAAGGGAGATCGAGTGGACAGAGCGAGGCAGTACACGCTGTTGGAAAGGCTGGTAACTGCAGTGGATCTCCTCCCTCCACGCAATCCCGTTCCTCTCATGTGTTCATCGCTGCTCAGATACTTGTTTTGTTCACCTGCTCCAGAGATAAGTGAGACAGAGTGTAGTTCGCATACATGTAGCAAGTAAGGCAACTTATCTCAGAATGAAAATTCCACAGAGTTTTCAAACGTTTGTTTCAGCAATGATGACTGGACACGGATCACACATAATCCCTTGCCAAAATCTAGTGGTCTAAAATCATTTGAAAACTTGAATGTATCTCTTTACAGATACCAAGTTCTAAGGAACTATTTCGTAGATGTTCATGTAACCGTTATAAAATTACAAATAAAATATATTCACAACCTTAGATATACTAATACGAAGAAAGAAATTCAGAGTAAGATTTCGAATGCATGTGTATAAAGTAATTATAGAAGTACAGAGCAATATGAGAGTATTGATTTTTTTTTTCAGGATTACGTTTACAATATTGAGGCGACAGAATGATTAAGGACGTAGTGTATTGGTTAGCGTTCTTGAGAGTATTGTAAGCGGTCCTAGGTTCGATCCTCCTTATGAAGTGTTCTTTCTTTTTCTTTTTAAAAATATTTCTCCTTCTATTAAACAAGAGCATGGCAACATTATTTGTAATAATAGTGTATAGTGGCTAGATTGACCTAAAACTGGAATTTGCTCAAAAAAAAAATGAATTGACACACGTTCAAAGGGATATTTTCACGTATCAGATCTTGAATTATGATACTCTAACGATAATTGTGTTCTGCTTCAAAGACATTGACAAATATTAATGAAATAACCATTTATATTTGTGGCAATTCAGGACACACTAATATTACCCCTTTTTCCACTCGAGTTCAATGCAAAGATACCTTCACAAATATCGTCTGAAAAGTTTCCATCATGTGCAATTCTCCATTAAATGTTTTCGCCGAGTCGTATTACCTTCGTTTTCTTTGTAACAAACAAGTATTCTTTACACATGACATGTAGGAGGGGGTTGGATCTGCATTTCACATTGGTCAGCACCTTCTACCTTCGTTCAGGATCGAAAGCTTCTGGGGTAGTGGTTACCGTTAAGGATTGATAATCTGATGGTCGTAGGTTCAAACCCCTCCGGTGGCAGAAACTTTTCGTACGTTTTAGACATATCCCATTGCGTTCATTGTCCACGCCGTATGAAACGGAATGATTCAGTTTGGAATTAACGATGGGAGGAGGGGAAATGTTAAATAACAAAATTTCAATTTCAACGAACCGAGAAGAGGAGAAAAATTGGATAATTCTTATAAATATGAAAATTACATTCATCATTTTAGTGGTATAATCGCAGGTAAAATCAAAGATGTTACGTGGAAGATTTTATCTTGCTCTGAACTCGGCCAAAAGGAATTTCGCACCGATCTAATACATTCTCCAATACATTATAAAATGTTAATGAATTTTTCATGTCGATAATTTTATCAATGCATCAGTTCTTGACGCCGAGACGTATTTTCTGCAACTACCCCTTCTCTCCTCTCGTCTCCAGTCCCTTCTGTTCTTAACTTCTCCTTCTCCTTCTTCTCTCCCGTCCTTCTCCTCTATTTTTATCTCATACCGCCTTCCCTACTTTTCTCGCCACTTGTCTTCATCCCACTCTTCTCCACTACTCTTATCTCCTCTCCTGTCTTATATTTCCGACTCCACGGCACTGTTCTCCTCATCTTTTCGTTCTTCTCTCTTTCACTCTACTCTCCACTTCCCTCATCTCGTCTCCTCCTCTCCTCTCCAAACTTCTTTCCTCCTCTTCTATCAAATCGCTTTCCTTCCTCTCTTTTCTCCTCTTTCCTCCATTTTCCTCATCTCTCCTCGCATCTTTTTCCTTTCCACTCATTACTTCTCCTATCCACTTCCTCTTTCCTCTATTTTCTTCCCTTCTTTACTTTTCCTCTTCTCCTTTTGCTTTCTCTTTTTTTCCTCTCCTTTGTTCCCTTTCGTTTCCTCTCTCCACTTTGCCTTTGTGTAGACTCATCAACAACGAAATACTAGAAAATCGACGTTGTTTCTTTCTGAGTGTATTGCAACAAATGTAATACTGATTTTTTTCTAGTTTTATGCAATAATATTTGGATATCTTTCTTTCGCGTATTTTATAAATATCTAATGTGCATGTGGCAACCCTGAAATTGAGCCTAACTCTACATGCAACCCACCAACGCCTTGTGTAAATTGGGTTGCCTAGTTTGAAATGTCGTTGTCCTAAAACTTTTGAGAGACACTGTACATAGTATGTGTAGCTATATATACTTATTCCTTCGTTGAGGAACACGAATTGACAATTGTTTCACAATATTGAAATAACTACAAAATTGTCTCAAAGTGCTGACGTCAGCAACGGAAATTTATGGCCCCTTCCTTGCCAGCCTTAAGTCAAACAAATTAACTAGCAGTCTTCAAGCAAACTAATACGAAGGTGAGACAAATAAAAAGTCTTAATTTGTTTTGCCCTTTTTCTCGTACATTTTTGAATTTGCCATTTTCCAACATAGAATCGTTTTCATTTACACATATTTTCCAGTGCTGAGAAAATGCCTAGATACATGGAGGGAAATTGCCTTTGGGTTGCTCTTGCAGGCACTCTTGCTGTGAGAAAACCTTTCCACCCATTTACGCACGATGTGACGTCGTTATTAAAGTACTGCAAGTGCTTACTGGAGCCGACATGTTTAAATTGAAATGATTATGTATTGAAGCTAACTTGACAAGCCTTATGGAAATTTCGTAAATAACAGACGAACGACGCTTCACTTAAATATGAGTTGTTTACAGTCGACCCTATAATTTTGTGTCGAGCTTTTAACGTTTTCGTTTCACTCACCTTCATAAATGTGTGTATGTATGCACTGTCTTGTCTGTTTCTCTTTCACACTCACTCACTCAGAGTTTCATCCTTGAGCATGTTGATTTTTATTTATTTAGATTCATCGAAACATAATATGACTTCGACAAGGAAATTTGTATTTGTGTTATTTGAGGTCGTTTTTCTGCCATTTTTAGCTAATCGCAACAAGATGATTAGATGAAAAACATTTACAAAGAAAACCCGTGCCCGGCCTAAATTTCAACCCGGAAAGTCGACCACTTACCTCGTTCGACCAAGGAGCCGGTGAAAAAGGGAAACGTTATTATACGTATTTAAGTGTTGTTTGCAAAGCGCAACCTATTATATGAAATATATTAGTTTCGATTTATCAATGACAATGCATGTCGTGTCATTTTCATACACGCACGAACAAATAGCAATAGAAATGACATGTGTGGAATCCACATAGCCGGCTTTCGTGGCGGAGTGGTTAGCAACGCGTGCTACAACGCCAGGGGTCAGGGTTCGAATTCTGGCCTGGGTATGGTTGTTCTTTGAGTGTTTCTTCATCAATTTCATCATATCATCACTCATCTCCACCTTTGCTATTAGCCAAAAGTGGCAGAAAAGCGAAGTAAACAACCAAATCAATCAATACAAACCAGGATACAATATGAAATTATAATATTGAAAGGTATCCGGTAATTAAAACCAAGTTATAAGGTTGTTTTTACTGTCTTCTTTTACTAATTAAAAGTCAACGAAAGAGGGTACATTTTATAATTAAAGAAACTAACAAATAAGTTCTGCGAAGTAAATCCGTAGTGCAGTATTTATCGCACTAAATTATCGCACTTGAAAGGGAAGCACTAGAGGGTCTTTGGTTTAACCCGTGCAGCTGCATTAACGGCAAACAAGAGAAGAGCGAACTGCTCCTCTGCTGTAAATTGCCACTTACTACAAGGTTTGGGGGACGGACTTCCCCGAGGTTGTCCCGGGACGCAAATTGCAGACCTGTAATACCATCTTTGTCATTATACTAGAACGTCTGGTTTTACTCTACCCACTGCCGTGTTCCTTTCGCAAGGGAGAGATAAAAAACAAAATGTGAGCCGGTAGTAGCCCCATCCTTCTACCGTCTTTGTGAGAATATGGGCATCCAAAGCAACCCAAGAGCTCCTAACGCCTCAGTGCCCTCATCCACCTGATTACTTGCAGTATCCTAAACTGTAGCTGTGTGACCACTCGTACAGTTCGTAGCGATTTGGAGCTTGCAGAGGAGAGAGCTCGGCCAAGGTTGATAAAACCATTTCCAAGTAAACCACCCGAATGAGGGTGGGAATTTTACCCTCTAGAGTTTTATTTCAGGAAATTGCCATGTAATACATCACTTCTTCTTCTTTTTTTAATATTTAAATTAATCAGTACAATTGCGTGTTCGGGCAGCATGTTTTGTCAAAGCGTTTCCTATACGTTGAAGAGAAATCTCTGTGACAGATTGAACGTCTTCAACGGAAACGGTTTTGCTTATTGATGATTTGATTTATTTTACATCGCTTTCTGTCACTTTTGGCTAATCGCGAAGATGAGGATGAGTGATGATATGATGAAGGGACACTCACAAAGAACACCCATGCCCAGACCAGGATTTAAACCCGTAATGCCAGGGATACCTTATTCCCCGGTTTTACTTATTGATCTAGCAACTGAATCGGTTACGTATTTCACTTCCTTTATTCATAAATCTATAAGATTGGATGCCACATCGCGTTACTTGTACAAATAAGAAATGATTTCCAACCATCGAGAATGGGTCTGGTGCTACCTCAATATCCCTATGTATATTCTGCATTCATACCCATGTCAAGAATGGGGTATCAGTCCATGATATTACCTATCGTTGAAAACCAATCACATTTCTTTGCCGTCTCTCTTTGTATCTGCAGTCGGACTGTAGAATCAGCTAGGAAAATGTTATTTTAACTTTTAATATAAGAAGACCATTATTCCATATGTAGAATCTTCTTTTCTGTTCTACATGTAAAAATTCTGACAGTTGATAGTATGTTTTTATAAATTTTCTTCATAAAATGAATGTACATCTACACTAACATCGTTGATTGGGAAAAAATATGATGACAATAGGGGCTCTGGCATAGGAAATCATATAATTTATGATCGCATTTTGTGTTGTTTCCATTTGTGTTTCATAATTCAACGTTACATTTTACCATTCTAAATTAATGAGGGCGATAATTATAAATTATCAAATAGGTGAAAGAACAAACGTAATAAAGAAATACATATTTAAATTGTAAACATTATCAAAATTGTTACAAAAAGCTGTCAAATCCGCACTTCATGGGCTAAGAGATGCAGATGCTACCAAATGTTATGTAAGGAAAAGTCAAGGAAAGCTTCTGCTGTCCTTAGTGAAGAACATCATCTCTTCACAGCACAGGGACCAAAAATGCCCAAGTGTTTCAATTTATACTGCTCATTATGATGTCGAGATGGTAACCCATGCATGTGGTGCACACAAGATAATTATCGGCATTCCTGTAAGTTATGAGTTGTTGATGAATACATATTAAAACCAATGTCGACAATGATTTTGCTCGAAAAATATTTTCCAGGAAGCAATACTTTATGTTGTAGACCAGACTAGAATATATATTTTATTACAACATATCTAGATTTTTCTCACTTGTAATTTTGCATTGGTCAATATAATGAAATTGAAATTATAAAAGTCTCTATCTAACTATAACTAAAATTCAAAATGTACTTTTTATTTGAAAAAAAAAACAAGTGATAATCATTCTTTGTGTTGTCTGAATGAACTCTCAAACATAGTCAAGCCAAAATGTTTTAAACGACTACTCCCATCCATTATCTTGATATAAATTATGTTTTGTAAAAATACATGCGGAAATGTAATATAATGATCAATATGAATATTTTCTATTTTTCCGAGGTTTTGAATAATAATGAAATGTTCCTGGCTTTTACTGTTCTTGAGAAACTCATTAAATTCGAGTTCCTCTGAACATAGGTGTAACAGCAGCCATCGCGCAAGAAAAATAACTACATATATAATAAATAAATAAGAAAAGAAATCCAAAACTGATTAAATTCAGCGCAACTGACGTCCTGGTTCATTCAAAGGCACCAAGACATGAGCGCATACCCTTGAATGTATTCGGGTGGAGGCAGGCTTACTTCGCGCCCCCCGCTTTAAAAAAAACTACATAAAAAGATTAATTTATGCATCTTATTTTCTAAGAGTCACTATGGTTTAATATTTAGGGTGCCTGCCTGCCACACACAGGAAACACTGATAAAATTATCGAGGTGGGTAATTTCAAGTGGTGATTCTTCTGACAAATTTCTGGGGCTCGTCAAATCAATGGTGAAAAAGGCAGCGGGGATGTGGTGCTCATAACATCAGCTTCACTGTTGAGATCGATTGATTGATTGATTGATTGAATTAAAAGTTTTGGATACGTCGGCACATCTGGCCATTTTGCACCCTTCAATGATGACCGAGAAGGAGAATGGGTCTGGCGCTACCTCAATATCCCTATGTATATTCACGGCAAGGTGCAATGCACAGCGGATAACTTCACCTTTGTTTAAACAATTAAAATTCTAATTTCTAGTGTCATCATCATGGTCCCTTTAAACTTTATAGCATTTAGTGAAATAGTGTTCCAAGTCCCGGCTATAACAAACGAAAAAACAAGATATTTTAATATTACTACTCGATAATTAAGTTATATATGTACGAATTAAGTAAAATAATTGTGAAAAGATTGTTCAAATTTCATCCGGAACAAAACTGTGATATTAAAAGCAATGTTTTCTTTTTTAACTTTTTATATGTTAAGAGAATGTAACTTATATATTTTTTTACATTGTGTTCAACTACTAAAATAATTCGGCTGTACTTCCTACTTTAATTTTCTTATTACACTGACCAGGGATAAGTGCGCTTCAGGTTTTTGTTGTTGTATTACTGGCCCTTGTGCTATTACAACCTATCTCCGTTCTTTCCTTATCCGAACATTCAATTGATGAAAAATAACACGGCCAATTTCCAGTTGTTAAATCCGTGGTTGAAGTGCGAGAAACAAAACATGCAGCAAATTCTTGTTACCAACTTCAGAACACATGGGTGGAGTTCACTCGTTGTGCTTATTATGAAGACCATCAACGAAACAGCAAACTGTGATAACTAATTAATTGAACTTCCGATATTTCCTCTTCCGTTCCCACGAGTTTACGTAAATGATTTTCCCAATGTGTCGGGGTTCTCGTAGGATTTAATAAAGGCTACTAATTAATAGAAACCGATTGAAGGAGTAATGAAGTTTGTCTCTCATTAATCATTCCACCATCCCGTCAAAACATGCCGTCAACTTTCTTTTCCCTAACTGGCTCAACCTAATACGAACCTCTTTCCCGGCAACCATCACCTTCCCTCCCCTGGTAGTAATTAAGGGGTTGAAAATACCAACATTCGGTCTACCTGTGATTGTAGTGGTGAACTAATTAAAGTGTTCCACTACTCGAGCAGACGATCGCCAAGTCCGGCGCTCGGTGTAAGCTTACATTCAGCGTCCTCGGAGAGAGGGAGAAGAGCAGCCAAGGGGTGAGATGGGGGGAGGAAGAAGGATTTGAAAGAAAATAACCCTGCGCGGTGCAATTTCTAGCCCTGAGAACGACGAAATCAATATTGGTCAATTCCCGTTTTCATTCTTCCTACGGAGCGGAAATACACAAAAAGAAAGGCGTTTGTTGCACTTTAAGGAAACGCTTTTGAGAAGAAAGTGGGCCGTTGCAACAGGCCATTACGTCTCTCAAACGGCTGTCAAATGAGTTTTCCCATGAGCAGCGTAGGCCTCCGAGAATCGAAATCTAATTTCGTTTCGGCTATCGAAAAACATCTTTCTGAAAATTAAATTGTGTCGTTGGCTTTGCTTTTCGCGCCTTCTTAACGACCATGCTGCTCTAATAAACACACGAAGCAGTCTTTCGTTTTACTTGTTTCCTTCGTGGTGACATGTTTAATGCTCTCGAAGACCTTAGAACGTTTAGAGTGTCATAACTAATAATTGATGAAGTTAATCCTTAGAATGTAGAGTATGCTGTATATAAACCTCAAAGTACTTACTTCATTATATGAATTTAATTCCAATAATAGTTGAAGGAATAGTTGGTAATACTAGTGCACAGATAATTCTCATGTATTTATTTGTCTTGAATGCTTCTGTAAACAATAATGTTTCACAGAAAGTTGTGTACCCTTCTTACGAAAAACACACATGCTTTCCATATCCACACATGATAATTAATTCACTTTTTAGTTGACTTATACACTGAATTTCAGTGATAAATTAAGAACGCATATTGTTTTTTTCTGTAGAACGTTTTACCATATTAGGCACCAAGTACACTTCTTTCATAAAGGAAAACTCCGATTGGAATTTATGAGGACATCTTTGCTTTCAGCCATAATTGTAAATTTGTAATTGCATTTATGTTCTTGTTACATTTTGTACATCCGTTTACATTCTTCTAAACAACATACATTTTGAAACTCTGAGAGACAGTGCCTCTTTATTCGATATAATTGACCAATTGTTGTTTCTTATTCCACACCAAATATAGTTCTCTGAACGGTGTTTCTACTGTCAATAGAATATTATTATGAATGAAATGAACTGTGAAGAAATAAATAATCTTACATATCGAAAATGAGAGTTCAAACTGGAAAATTCCGATTAGCCTGTCTAACTATAGATCAGGCTCAGCAAAACCTAACGGGGACTCCATCTGGTGTTCTTCGCACCAAAGATGAATGCGTTAAGTACTGGGCTACCTACGACAGCCTTACAAGTGCACAAGTGAGAAATACAATTTTGTATTTCCAAAGAAAAATCAAACTGTACCGGATATTCAAATCACGCAAATCAGGTAAAAATATAAGAATGAAATACATATTCATTACAATCAAATTAGGTTAAAAAATACCCTCACCCGAAAATAACTGAATAAGAACATGGAACATAAAGAGGAAATGTTACTATAAAACTGAATGTTAAAAATATGGTTGCGTGTGCGATGAATGAGAGAACTAAGGCATGTTTCCAAAGACAATAAGCATTCAAATTTGGTAGTCTTACGAAGTTGTTTGTTTACACTGGCTATTACGACAGTTTTACCAGCATGAATGTAATATGCCATGGAAACCATTATTCCTTTCTTAAGTTGGTGATATCTTCCACGAGTTTGCTTGGAGCAACTTCGGGGAATTGGGCACTTAATCTGTTAATTCCGAACAAAGCAAAATTGTCTTTCAGCAGAAGCGAGCAAGAGGTTCGAGGGAATGAATCAAAGTGGCTATCTCGTAGCTTCATTCTTTGAGTATACAGAAGTGTTTTCTCTGTTTGGAATTATTGTCCACTATGCCGGAGATGTAAATCAATTCAGGATAGTTTCATTTCCTGCCTGGAACGACCCCCAGCTTTCAACCCCCACTGTTTCCACAGCTCTTCTCAAACTCTCTTGGGGATCATTTGTCTCGGGTAGACCAATTTCTCCTTCTTACATCAGTCCCGCAACCTCATCGTGTACTATGGAGGAGAAAGGTGCCTGATCCAGGAACTAAGAGAAACCAGATCCTTCCTCACTTATTGGCAAAATTCGAACATTTACGTCTGCTATGCATTGTTATCGAGCAACTTCTAACACATCAAACTGCACGTCAGGAGAAAATTAAGTTCATGTTTTCTCTCGCTTGGTATAATAAAATGTATACCAAATCCTAGAGACCGGCATTAAGCTTGCACGGTTTTAATATTTGAAATTAAAGCGAGAAGTTTTATGGTTCGTCCTTACATGTGCATCGGATTCCCCTCGTGTACATTTTTTACGCTTTGTACAAATTTAGACTTCCTAATCACGAGGCTAAACATACAACAACGCGACGGCTGGATGTGATAGCTGCAGAAAACATGAAGATATTTACATTCATTGCTTTAACTTTTTTACAATGTTTCGCATGGGGAAAGTGTGTGCATGACGTGTACTACAAATGTGAGATCATAAAAAATAATAATGATAAACGGCATTGACTTGGGGTTTTTAAAGTGCTTGGTTTCAGTACATCCGGGAATTTTTTTGACGTTTTACGACTGATTAAAGGTTTTATTAAGACGTCATTTTCTTGTACCGTCGCACATTTTCAAAAGAATAAAAAAAACTTGTTTCCTAATGGCTTAAAACTAACATAAACACAATGAAAAACGCGTTATCATCCTTGCAAATAAGAGTACAAAAAGCGATTTCACGCATTTGCTACATTGCGCTCTGTTAATTTTCAATGAAGAGACTGCACCAATTGTAAATGTGAATGTCACTTGACACATGCCGACCTCCGTGGCGGAGTTGGTAGCACAGCACGCTACAATGCCAGGGCTCCCGGGTTCGAATGCCGGTTCGGACATGGATGTTTGTATTTGTCCCAGTGAGAATACAGATAAATTAGATGAAATTGATATGTGTGTGAAAAATTGAGAAAAAAGTGAAAAAGGGGGCATACTATCGCTTAGGGGTATTCCTTTAGAAAATTAAAAGAGTGGTTAGCACAGCACGCTACGAAGCCAGGGGTCCCTGGTTCGAATTTCGGCCTGGGGATGAGCCTTCTTTGTGAGTACCCATTTGAAAGAAGTCTGTCTATTTTGAGCGGATTAATAAATATTTTGAATCTAGAAAATGAGTTAAAGGTTCATATGACTCCAATAAAACAAGCACACTTTAGACATTTTAATTTAAAATCGTAAACAAACAACTTTTCCAATAAACTTTTGATTTCTTTGCTTCTGTATTCTGAAGTGTAAATTACAATTAAACACCCTCCCTCCGGACACAGCTTTGACAAAATTGTATTAATACTAAAAATAAAGCGAAATTAGCTGCCACTGTCCACTTCTTTTATACTGTAATGTTTAAATCTCAATGGTCTCAATTTCTTGCCTACAGATGGAGCAAAATTGTTATACGTATAAATAGCTGGCTGCACTGTTTTCAGTGGCGTGACTAGGATTTTCGTAAGAGGGATTATGACTGTAAAAAATGACTATGCCTATTTTATTTAGTAGACCGTCGTGTATATTGTGCCATTTTTTCCTGTATTTCGCGTTCCTTTTTAAGAATAGTGGGTCCAAAACGCGGTTATGGTTCCACCCCACCCTCCACATATTCCCGTATTTTATGCTACTTTCTTAAACACAAATCCACTTAAGTAGTAAGAACACACATCGAAAAGTCAGGCAAAGTAAGTGAAAACTAATTGACGGATAAATTGTTATCGCACATTTCAAGTTTTTGCAAATCGTTAGTAGTGCGCAGAATGTAAAAAAACTTTGTTAACAGGACCGGTAAAAGAATCCTTTCCCCATCCAAATTTTCGCTCTGTAAGTGTCGAAATTCTTGTAAATTCATTGCAGAAAAACAAAAACAATAATTTTAGGGTGAAGCAGTATGTAGAATTCTACATTTTAAGATAACTACAAATTTATATACAGCATATGTATTCAGGGGAGAGTGGGTCTGGTTGTGACGCGTCCAGTTTGTAACTAGAGCTAATAACTTAGGTACTATTTGGTAGATAGCGTTGAAGTTTCAGTGGTGGTAGCAGTAGTTGTTAGTGCCTCAGTTGCCCGTTTGGCGAGGGAAGTCGTTGGGACTTGGAGATGAGAAAGTTTTTTTTTTTGTTTTTTTTAGGAGGTCAGTTAAAATTTGCCTAATCAGCAAAATAATACTGTTTGTATATACGTACTAGATAGGTGGGATATATGATCCAAGCCTGACTGAGTGTAGTTTCGAGTATAAAAGGGTAGAATTGATATTCATTTTCAACGACTATGTGAGTAGTAATGCACCGGCGTTGAGTCCGATAAATCAATTGATTGGAAAAGATCGATCAAAGATCAATTGATGACGCAGCAGTTTTTTTTTTTTTTTTTTTTTTTTTTTTTTTTTTTTTTTTTTTTTGACGTCATAAAAGGGGCGGGGCTTATTTTGTAAGGATGGTTTTGATTGGTTGTGACGTCATAAATGGGCGTGGCTTATTTTGTAAGGAGTGTTTTGATTGGTTGGAGGAATTCGGGTTTTTCCCGCGGGAGTTTCCGGCGTCTGAAAACAGATGGCGTTGATGAGTCAGAAAGTGTGGGTTGGGGAGGAGGAAAAGTATGCGGCGCGGTTGGTTTTCTCGTAATTGGAGTACGTGTTTCCGGTGTCTGAAAACAGATGGCGTTGATGAGTCACTGGTTTTTCCAGTGACGGTTGGGCGGTAGTTCCCGGTGTCTGAAAACAGATGGCGTTGATGAGTCAGAAAGTCTGGGTTGGGAGGAGGAAAAGTTTTTGTTATGTTATTTTGGTATGTGACATCATATATAAATTGGAGTACGTGTTTCCGCTGTGTGAAAACAGATGGCGTTGATGAGTCACGGGTTTTTCCAGTGACGGTTCGTCGGTACTTTCCGGTGTCTGAAAACAGATGGCGTTGATGAGTCAGAAAGTCTGGGTTGGGAGGAGGAAAAGTTTTTGTTATGTTATTTTGGCATGTGACGTCATATATAAATTGGAGTACGTGTTTCCGGTGTTTGAAAACAGATGGCGTTGATGAGTCTGAAATTCTCGGAATTGGATACGTGTATCCGGTGTTTGAGGAGAGATGGCGTTGATGAGTCATTCTAGGGAATTCCAGGAATTGGGCGTGTCTATTTTCTGTCTGAAAGGAACATGTTCGAACATGTTTTAGGTTGATGAGCCATTCTTGGAAATTCTTGGAATCGGGTGTGGTTATTTTCTGTCCGAAAGGAACATGTTCGAACATGTTTTAGGCTCGGTCTTCTAGAGGACTATTTGAAGTGTGTTTAACGGAAATCGTGACGTAGAAAAAAAAGAAGGTATAAATAGAAGTGATACATGATAATAGCGTCATGCGAGGATGGATGTGTGCGGTACAAGACTGTCTGATAATGGCGTGAATTTCTACGAGGTTAGCTACGAGGAGTTCTGGGAACTTGTTCGATCTTGCGGCGACCTGGACAACGATCGAACGGCCCTGCATCGGGTGCTGAGTTATTTCCCGTTTATGTATGTAGCGATACCTGAATCTCCCTGGTGTGGATGTTACCTGTTCAACGGATTAGGAAAAGGAGTCCATCATCACTGCGAGACGTTGAAGGAGATAGAAGAGAGGAAAAGAAGAGCGGACGAGAGAACAGGATTTCCAAGTCACGGGTGTATGTGCGAACTACGTCGCAGGAAGGAAGAGGATAAGATCGGTGAAGCTTTGAAGGAGAGAGTGAAAGAGTGGCTGTCTTTGTTGGCGAACAGAAATTCCTTGTGGTGTTCTGGCTGTGATCGTCCTTTGTTACGTAAATTAGAAGGACATCCCTGTTTCCCTGTGGTTCCTGCAGAAGGTTTCGGTGTCCGCAGACGTCTGTTCCCCGACGATCCTCTGGCTGTTCCTTTATCGCCGATACCTGGGACGCCGTCACCTACAGTATCCGATTACTTCACCTTTTATGACGTATGAGAGTGTTTACTTATCACGTCTGCAGGACTCACGCCGAGCCGTATGTTATCAATTACTTATCAGTGAATTCGAGATACAGAACATACAGAAAGTGGCCTATAGGATTACGTCAGACTCCGGAAGAATTAGTGACTGCAGGATTTTACTATTCAGGCTTTAGCGACAGAGTATTATGTTTTCATTGTTCGTACGGACTTTGCGATTGGACATCCAAAGATTGTCCGATTCTAGGACATTACATGTTGGTACCCCAGTGTCCTTTTATACAGAGTGTTGCGGCGTTACATCGTAACTCCAAGAGCTGCAAGTATTGCGACAGTATAGAGACTCTTGAGAAAACGTCCGATAAACCTAGTGTGGATTCTGTGTGCAAAATATGTTTTGAGAATCCTAGCAGTGTTGTAATTCTCCCGTGTCGACATTTTGTTTCCTGCGGATCCTGTGCTTCCCAATTGAACAAGTGCGCCGTATGCCGGGGTAGCATTGAAGATACGTTGACAGTTTTCACCTGATGATCAAAATGAATGTCTGTTTTTTGGACGTTCAAGGTCTTCGAGGAGTAGGAGGAGAATTTGTGTGGAAAGAAGTCGGAATTTTAAAATTTCCTTTTGACAATGCGTTTGACTGTTTATTGAAATCTCCATATGGTTTACACTGTTTGAGTGAAAAGTATCGCCGAGTGAATTACTGGCTCCATGCCAACAAACACGGTCTCAACTGGGGAGATGGATGGCTGCCGTATGAGAAATTAGGAGATCTGTTATATGTTGTGCTTGTGAATCAAATAGTGTACGTTAAAGGTACGGAGAAAGTGAAATGGTTTGAAAAATTACTTGGAAAAAAAGGTAAAAATAAAATATCCGTACGTAACATCGAAGAACTTGAATGTCCAAAATTGAATAGTGTGAAAAACACTTCAGGAAGATGCAAAGAACATAGCAAATGTGAAAATGTAAAAAAAACCTGTGCAGTTGAAAATGTCTGGAAGATGTACAGTTTCTATTGTAATAAGTACAAGAAATAAAAGAGTTTTTTTAAAATATACAAATGTTTTATTTACAATCGGTAATATGGGTTTAAATACATAGCATAACACAAATGTTGTATTTACAATTGAATATGAAAGGTTTACAATACCTGAAGGGTTATATTACAATACATAAAATAACAGCGGTTTATGTACAATACATAAAAGAACAATGATTCATTTACAATGGCTATTTACAACATCAGGTACATGAAAGTAACAGAACTTATTTACAATGTCAATGTCTGCCCAAGATTGTTCTCAAGATATATTTCAATCATCAGTTCGTTGTACCAAAGAATATAAAAATAGTTCACTAAATTGGGCACTTCTTTTTTTTCTGAAACCATATTTTTCTTGATGCAATATACAAAAGCCTCCATTTCGGGTTGCAATTTATGATAACGTTCGTTCTTTAATTTCTGCAGAGGCCAAAAAAGGTTACACAAAAATAAGTGTAATTCAGAGGCTGTGAAAATAAAAGCATCGGATGAATGATGCTGATACATCGAGATACAACGTTTCCCGAAAAAATTTACAGCACTGACGGTGATATTTCCTGTAACCAAGTAATTGAATCGACGACCTGTTTCGACGTAATTCAGTAAGTCAGATTTCAAAGCCCACAGTTCTCTAATCTGCTTAGAATCGATGCGTACGGGTGATCTCCCCTGTTGCGAAAACTCCCACACCAAATTGAAAGGGGATTGCTTTTCGAATCCTATTGCCACGAACTTGTTTTTTTCCTTGTTCAGAAAATATGTGTTAGCAAGATAGAGATCTAAACACGTCTCTACGTTGTGTAGTCCAGGACATTCGATTGTATCTGGGGAAAAGCCGATCTCCCTACGCCGTTTCATGAAATCACAGTCAGTAGTCAAATCTATCCCCTCGTCCATCGGTTCGTTCTTGATAGGGACAGTTTCGATTTTGAGGGGCTGCACACGTTTGCGGGTTTTACGTTTGGAAGCATCATCCTGATGGGTCATGCGTTTCACTAGTTTATCGTGTTTTTCTATTGTAGAATCCTTAGTAGGCTCCATGATGTTTTCACTAGAGCTGTCTCGACGACACTGAGAGAAAGCTACAGCAGCACACATTTATATAGCTTTTTGCATAACACGACACCGGATCGTGTGGATGGAGCAACACGATTGATCCCCTCTCGGGCACTTGGAATGGGGTAAACATTTGAAGATCTGACGAAAACGGTGTAGGATATATCCATCTTTACTGACACCGGGCGGAAATGCTTGAATGAAATCCTTGGTCGTAACATGGCGTGCTTTGTAATAAGCATACACGCAACAGTAATGTCCGCACGTCGTGGCCAATACCCCCTGTAAGGGAATGTTGTTGTAAGTCCAGACCGAGGAATGACGATTCAGGAAAGTTACGAATTCTGGATAGAAAGGATGAAATCCGTATGAATCGAAATATTCAGCAATATTGTTTTTGCCAAAATAGAAGGCCACCCAGTGTGTACCCTGGAATTTTGAAGTGTCAGTGTTTGCGATTATCAAGGCAGGGGTAGGAAACGTCCGAGGTAAAAGATCTCTCGAGTAAACACCGTAGAAAATGTTCTTGGTGGAACAGTTTTGAGATACAATCTCCCTGATCTGCGACGTGTTCATGCTGCCTATGTTTCCGAAAACGTAAAATGAGAGTAAGATGATATTCTTCTAATATTTTGGGGGACGGTTGCGTGTCAACAGGTTTGGCGGACAGTACTTCCGAAGAATCACTATTATAAATATCATCACAGGTTAACAGTTCGATGAGTTTTCCCATCTCACGTTACATATGTTTTCATATGTTTATAATAATATCTCTGTCTTTGGTCATTTCTACGAGTCCAGGGTAAAATCTGGCGTCTGGCAGTCGTGGAAGCAAACGTGTGTCAACAGGTTTGGAAGTCGTCACTTTCGAAGAAACACTAGTATGATTAATATCACGGGCTTTCCGTTCGGCTGGTTTTTCCATCACAGATAGTATAATGTCTACGTCAGAACTGTCTGGATAACACTGCGAGCCAGAAACACGAGCACACATATTTATAGACAATTCGGTCTCACTGATGGAGGATAACACTTCTGTCTTTTGTTATATCTACTGCACATTCGAATTCAGCATACAGAAGGCATGTTATATTTTCCGACAGCTGGGGAGAAAATTGCATCTCGGCTCCGATGATACCTTGTTCCTGGAGACTGGTGTGCGTGTCGTTTCCTGAAGAGTCAGGTGTTATGTCGAAAATCAGGAAAAAGGATCCGTTCTCGAACATTTTCCTTGTTATCTGGTGTCCGTAATTGGCGTGGTGAATGCCTGTACCGGAAAATAGAGTTTGATAGGCACGTGTTATCAATCCTCCGTTTCCTCCAGTGGTGACCCGCAAGGGTTCGTAAGGTACGAGTTCTCCATTTTTCACAAGATGGAAAGAAGATAGGTTAAAACTTCTAAAGTCGAACGGATTTTTCTTACTGTCTCCGAGAAAGCTGGCGGTGGATACCATAGCAAAAAGAACAACATTCGGAAAAGGACCTTGAAAAGCATTATCGATCGAAATCTGCTGCGTTCCGGCAACGTAAGAATAAGCTTTGATGACGCTTCTGGTGAACGGATAATGGGCAGGAGCGTAAGAGAGTGCTCTGTCTATGGCCAAACTGGTGGTAGGAGTAGGAATGATGTGATTTATTTCGAGAACAGCCTTTAAAATTTTTAATCTGGTGGTTGGTGAAGTTTGATCTCCCCAGATGTAAAAAGCATCACGTGACCTGGCTAGATCGATACGTACTTCAACACCGTTGATCAGGTATTTAGGCTGGTGGAAAAAATCTATGTGCAGTTTTCCCATAAGTTCGACTACGGCAGACACTTCCGTAGGATTTCCGGTTGTCGGAACGTGCTGGAAAAAGTCTTTTCTGGTGGTGAAACCTTTGTTGTCGGCTGTGATTGCATCTTGATGTCCAGGTGTGTCCAAGTACCACAAGGCATTTGTGAGATGCGTGTTCGCAGCATCGCTGCCGTAATTGATTTCTGCTTCGAAGATTGATTTATATGCGTAATTGTTATCGGCAACTGTTACAGCGATACCGTTGAGAGCCACTGTAACTTGTGAAAAAAGTGAATGGAGAGGATAATTTACGACCCCGCAGTTTTTTGTGAGAGCGTTGGAAGGTTCGGAAGCACTCATGGGAGACCCATCTTGATTGACCATCTGCGTTAGCAGACGGAGATAGGCAGATGAAAGATCTAGAAAATCTGTTCCTGCCGGCGGAACGGCAAATTGAAGTATGTTCTGATTATCGATGGAAGTGATAGGCTTGTAGGCGACCGTGTAAGTTTTTTCGACATTTTGCTGAATAGGTTTTTTGCTGAAAAGATCGAACTGCGAGATCATGCAAGTGTTATTCTCCATCATTATCCGAAAATATCTTTTCCTGCCGCCTTCTGTTTAATTTTCCTTTTGCGTGTTGTCCTAGATTTTGTGGATGTTTTTCTCCGCTTTTTGGATGCGCTTTTTTTACGGATCGTAGATGTTCTAATACGGGTGGCTGAACGTTTTAACATCGACTGAGCAATTTTTGTTGCAGGTTTTGTTCTTATACCGGAACCTACCAGAGAGTCGATTTTCCGTTGTGCTTTACTTTGAAGATTTTGACCCGCTTCACGTACACGTTGACGAACGATAGTTCTCGGAGTTTGCTGGCTTGTTGCAATGTCGGTGATAATGTTAGCGCCTGTTTTCAAAGCTTCTTTTCCGATCGCTTTTGCACCACTCCAGAGTAGAGGTTTCACCATTCTAAAGAGTCCTGCGAAGAGAGACCCCAATCCTCTCCCTTTCTGAATTCTAGTTGAACGATAGATGGGTCCAATTCCCCCACGGATCTGATTACTGTAATATTCGGTCTGCGAATTCATGGTGATTCATCAGCTTTTCGACATAGACTGATCAAAATGATTCCTTACTGTTTTTTAAAAGGATTTTGCTTTCCTACGAAAATGTAAAACAGCTATTGTA
Source organism: Lepisma saccharinum (assembly GCF_977018435.1). NCBI lineage: Eukaryota > Metazoa > Arthropoda > Insecta > Zygentoma > Lepismatidae > Lepisma > Lepisma saccharinum. Next base: position 60,402,057 of record NC_139230.1, on the reverse strand, counting down.
GGTACGGAGCCGTTTCTCAAAGGCAGGAAATATCCTTGTCTATCATACATCGCAATTTCTATTGTTTCGAAAGAACCTTTATCCAGAGAAACGTAATGAATCGGATTAAATGTATGATGGGCTACGGGTACTGTGCAAGATGATTCTGTTTCCGAATACTGTTTTCGGGCAAGACGTAAAAGACGTAGCATTTCTCCTCCGACCAATTGCTGTTTCACGAGATCGGAATAAATGAATATGTAAGGGTTTTTATCCACGACGTTATTGGACACTACGTGCGTAGAATAAATAGATTTCAATACGTCATATCGAAATTTAGCGTAGTCATCAGTTTCGTCTATGGGTGTAACAGTATTTGTTGGAACACCTTCCGATTCAGGATCGGGAACCCCTATCACGGACAGATGTTTGTTCACAGCCTGTTTAAAGAAAAATCTGAGATGAGTAGGAACAACGGCATTAGCAGGGTTTGTTTTCAGGAACTGAATGAACTCCTCTATTGTATATGTTGCTGCAGGAAAATAAAATGGCTGCTCGTTAATATAGAGTGTATTATCCGTAGAAACAGAAGATCCCGACGCGTCCCATTGCGCTTCCAACAGAAAATGCCAGAATTGCTTAAGAACGTTTCTCCGTATTTCCAGGTCGTTGGGGAGGGATTCTTCGATGGTAGAGATCAGATCCTCAGCACTTGCATACGTCCGAACAGGAAAGGTTACCGTTCCGTAATCTGTTTCCAAAACATTGTCGTATAGAGTTGAATAATGCAGTTCTGCTAATCCGACTTCCCACAATTCTGGAGACAGATCGATCCGTTTTGCAAGTTTTACGTTGAAATGGGTCAGCGTGTTGTTCGGAAAATACTTCTCCGATGCAGATGACGGTAGGTAAACATAGAAATTATCGTCCATTCTCGCCGAACACAAAGAACTCACTGGATCGTGGTGACGATATATTTTGATATAAATATGTTTTGGAAATTATTTTTCTGATAACTGTTTTACGGAAGATGCCTTGATCCACGAATCGAAACTAGGTGGATATCCGAGCCAGCGAACCAGGTATTCCAAATTTTTACCTTTTCCCCGGCTGTTCAAAATCTTATCAATTTTATACTCTTCGTCAGGATCCGAATAAACTTTTTGCAGTTCATGTTTGTAAAATGTGCCTTTTACAGGTTCTTCGTTTAAATCGTCTAATATGTATACAGGTACAGGTGATCGCTGAACAAGGGAGTGGATTTTGAAAAGTTCTCGTGACCACGATTGTTCGTATCCCTTCTCAAAATGTCCTTTGACGACAGAGATTCGTACGATATCACCAACATTCAGATCTGAAGACGGTTGTGAAATATGTTTGTCAGGTTTGTTGAGACGTTTCCACACGATGTAAACGTTAGACTCGTTCACATCTCGAGGTGCCATTCCTATGGAACTGTGGATAGTTGTATTGTAACCTTCGAGAAGTTGCGGTAAAATGTCTACGTAACGTCTTGTTTGTTTTGATGTGAAATATTTCCACATTCGTTCTTTCAATGTTCTGTTGAAACGTTCCACTACACTTGCTTTCACAGGATAATTTGAAGCGATCGAGAAATTTACATTCTCATTTTTTAAAAACTTCTGGAATGTAGAATTTGTGAACTCCGTTCCTTGGTCGGTCTGTAGTGTGACAGGTTTTCGTCTGCTTTGTCCGAAAATATTTTTGAAAGCTTCGGTTACCGAATTGCTTGTTTTATTTTTTAGTGGTAATGCAAAGGCATATTTTGAGAATACATCGATCACTGTCAGAAGATATCTGTATCCATCGTTATGTTTTTGTATCGATGTCATGTCGTTGAGATCGGCTTCCCAAAGCATGTCTATGTTCCACACATTGTAATGATTTCGGGGGAACCTTTTCCTTGCAGGTTTGTGGAGTGTGTACGTTTCCTGGTGCATCAACCATTTTTTCACCGTATTGCGGGATATATTTTTATCCCGCACCGCGTTCCATAAACGATCTACAGATGAGAATGAAGCACGGTGTCGGGGATCGTAATATATTTTGGTGAGGATTTTATCGTGTTTTAACTTAGGGACTCCCATGACTGATCTCTCTGTCTACGGCTTTTTCTCAGAGGAACCAGCTTGTATGCGTCAGGTGTTCTCAGAAACGGTGTAGTTTTTCTGGAAACACGGACAGCCGCTTTCTTCTTCTTTTTCTGTTTCTGTCGATGAGACGGTCCAGGGCTTTCCGTTGACGACGCTGAGAAGTTCAACGTCTTCGGATCAGGAAGTGTTTTTTCCTGACGTTCGTCTATCAAATGTTGAGCCGTAGATTGGTACTCGTCGATGATATTTTGTAACTGATGACGTGTATTACGGGGTAACGTCTCAGCCAGGTTCGGAGGAAAGAACGTCGATCCTGGCGAAATAGTAGAAGAACCGTCGTTATCTTGAACAATAGGAATTTGTAATGGTTCTTTGGATTTTCGACTCAGCCATAAATACTCGTCCAGTTCCTTTCTGTAAAGACGCCATTTCTGATCATCTGATATATTTTTCATTTTTAGAATATCATTCATTTTTTTATCCAGAACGGATAATTTCTGAGTTACAGACGAGTCGGAACCGCGAATACGTGCTAACTGTTCCGGTGAAAGGACGATCATCTTCTTGTAGGAAGATGTCATTTCTCAATGAGGAATGAGAGTACCGAGAAGACCCGATAACAAAGAACCTAGAAGTAAGGGTAGAAATCCACCTTTTTGCACAAGTAGTTTTCTTCGTTTTTCGATGTTCACTTTCGGTTTCACGAGATTGCGTAAGACCGACTTGTAAGGTGTCAGACGACGTTTTGTTGACGGTTTAATTTTCACGTTTCCTTTTAAAACGTTCAGGCAGCATTCGCTGATGAAACGAATTGTCTTTTTCGGAGCACTTTTCAATAATGATTTACGGATTTTGGTCGGTGAATTTTTCAACACGTGCAAGAAAGGTGAATGTTTCTTGAAAGAAGACGAATGTCTATTCCTGTTAGAACGTGATTTGGTACGTGTCTTCCTCGTTCTCCTCATCTCGATGTTTTAAACATTCCTGAGGAAGATATGCAGTTGAGTAATTCTGGTTAAAAATGTCTGTCTGATAACGTAAAGGATCCGGTGTTGACTGTGAAAGATCAATATACAAATAACTGAAAGGTTGAGTGGTAGCATCTATATATACTTTTTCGAGTTCCTTCATGTGGTGAGGATGAAGTTGTCGTGCAAACACAGTGAATTGGTTCATATCTCGAGGATTTTTAAAAATAACGAAATGCTTCACGTTCAACGAAATGTCTCTGCAATTTTTCCCTTGATGAAAAAGATTCTGTGTTATGAACACCACCGAAATGTTTTTGTGATGACTGCCTTTTGTGAAAAGGTCGGCGACTTTTTCTCCTTGAGCAACCATCATAAGATCATCCAGGATTATGAGAGTAGGGGTTTTTCCGTTCCACGACTGCCAATCGACGATCCCTTTATGATATTGCACATCTCGAAGATTTTGCGGAATACTGTTTTCCTGATCGTAACACCATACGATTTTCTTGATGGGTCCTTCGACAAGATGAACGATGGAGTCGACCATATTTGTCACAAAAGTAGTTTTTCCACTTCCTGATGCTCCGCAGACCATCATGGTGAAAGGATGGGAAAGTTTAGGAAACATGTTTTATACTGGAGATTTGAAGAAAAATGAAGATCTGGCACATTGTAAACACATTTTATACACTGACTGTCCGAAGAAGGGTTCGAACTCTGGACCGCTACAGACATATTTTAGTCAGCACAGTATCCGAAGGGATACGATAAATGTTCATCGTCGAAACGTCGTTTCAACAGTACCGGCTGAAACAACTTTTTTTCATATGTACTGATTACTTGAAACTGTTTTGTTCTTCTGATCCTGAAAATATTTTCGACCATAACTTCAGATTGCTCATTGTTTATCATGTCGCACATGGTATCAAAATTAACCAATTCCGATGTGGAGGTATTCAATGTGATTCCTTTCACTTTACAGATATACTGCGGTTCGGAGAACGGTTTTGTTATTTTCATGCTGTAACTTTTCGGTCCCGTTGAAACAAACTGTTCACAAACTGCATCGGGTCCGAAATCTGCCAATTCATCGGTGAGTTCTCCTAGTGCGTCACCTGTCTGGGGATGATATTCCATTTCAGGACTATCTACGTAAATTACAGAATCTGTATCACAATAACATATCCTGTCATCCAATTTTTCGAGAAGTTCATACAGTTTCAGACGAGCATGGCATGTTGTGAAGGCTCCGATAGGAACATTTACTTTCCTGTTCAGACTGACATCCTCTTCAACATATTTCCAGTTCACTAAAACGGTGTCTTGATTGATGAATACCACTCCTCCAATCATTATATTTGGATCAGTCATTTTATCGAGAAAATCTTTCGATTCCTTGATGATGGTTGTCTGGGAAAGGTTGTCCCGTTGACAGAACTTGCCCCATAAAGAATTAAGGCAGAGTTTAGCCAGAGTACGTTTACCAGGATTGACTTCGATACTGTTTTCTTCCAATAGAATACCCTCCTTATCGAAATATTTCTGTATGTACTTCTTTTTATCCTCGTCGTTCTGACACCATGAAGGCCAGCCGCTCGCTTCCTGTTTTATTTTCAAGAAGGTGTTGACATAACCAGCAAAAAGTCCTCCGGTTTTTGTGACAGGGTCGTACATCGATGTTTCATACTTCCACACTTCCGACACTGACAGTACTCTGTAGCCTAAACTGTAAGCTTTACGCACCTCGGCAATGACCCAAGTCCCCGAAAGTGTGCGTTGTTCATCGGAATGGCTGCATGTACCTTCACATTTTAATCTGATAGCACATTCGTTACACAAGACAAACATCAGTTTTCCATGCATTTTTGTAGGTAAAACAGGATGTAAAAGGGCTTTTGGTGGTAGAACAGTACATTTTATGAGCCCCTCCATGTTCAAAACCTCATTTACCGAAGGAATAGAAGTTCCTAGAAATATGGTAGGATGTCCGACAGGATAGGCACAGTATTTGTTCACATAAGGGTACAAACTTGTAAAATCATAGTACTGTAATTTTTCATTTTCCTTGATTTTGTAATACGTCCTGACTGTTTCAACTCTTCCTCCATATAAGGCGTCTCGTGGATTTAAAGGAATGCAGCAGACGATAGGATGCGTCGATAGATGTCTATCGAGTTCAGGATCGGCTTTTAATGTTTTGTTAAAATCACATTCCCACATTGTAACGACACGGTATCCTTCAGAACGTAGAGCCTCAAGTTTACGGCATGTTGTCTCGTATCTGAAGGCTGCTGTGTTCAACATGTCGTTATATTTCTGACTGTTACTATCCTGATCTGTTTCTTCTTCGTCGTCGTTTTTCGGATACATATCTCTGTTAATTGACATGCAGCGTTGACAACCATGCCAGTAGCATCCAAGCGCCTCGTACACTGTCTGCGTCTCCTCGTGATAGCCGTCCACTTTGTAACGTCCTCCTATGACATATTTTTCACGAGTACGTCCGCCGTGAAGAAGTATTACATGATTCTGTTCTTCAACATAGGTTAACCATTTCAATGCGAACTTGGACATCTGATCTGCATGATGGTAACCTCCTTTAGGGATTATTCCAATAGTGTTAGACGGCATAAATTTCTGCCTGTAAATTAATGAACAGGCAGATGCTATCGTGATGCAGTCCCTGAAAATGTCTATTTTGCATATGTCTAGAAAATTCTGCCTCAACTTTAGACATCCTTGTCTCAACAGGGTCACATCCTTGATGCAATATTGGAGAAGTTCGTTTTTGTTGTTAAAAGGTATATTTTTTTCACATTCATTGTTGTACCAGAACATGAAACGGTTTTGATCTTCAACCGTTTTCATATATTCATATCCGTATGCAGAAGGAGGAGGTGGTGGTCCTATGTAATTTCTATTCTTGTAAGTGTTCCACAAATGCGGATAATGTCCTTTCTGCACAGGTAAACCAAACAGTTTTGAAAATCCTGCAAGATTTGACTGAACATAGTTGAGACTGTCTACAAAATGGAGATTTTGGTATGTCATGCAGACAATTTTGGTACCATCTAAGATAACACGAGGTTTCATTTCTCTTTCCAGCATTCTCCGTAATAGAAATGTACAATCGTAACCTCGTGCATTGTGTGCACAGATGGTTATGTTGGAAAACTTATGCTGCAATTCCAGGTAGGACAGGAATGTATCTACAGGGTCATCCCAGAATATAAACTGCCTTGTTCCACAAACAGAACACGAAGCTGTTAAATCCTCTCTTTTGTGACATGCGTGACAGGCTGTCTGCACCACGATAAGATTCGGAACATGAAGAAAAGTTTTTTCTTTGTCAGAAAAAGGAATATCAGTGTAGCATTCGAAATCGTAAAACACAAATAGAAATTTTGAGTACTGTTTAGGTTTCGGTATAGGCATGTAGCAGAAATGATTTACAGGTTTCACACAATTACACACAGTACAATATTTCATGTTGCATCTATGTACTTTTTCATATCTATTGTTTGTGAGAATAATTCTGAAACATCGGGGACACTGTTGGATTTCGCTACAGACAGTACCGTTTCGGAATGGT